>NC_137845.1:54119084-54719084 GCF_948465745.1 Chenopodium album | reverse complement strand
GACATTGATACGGCTTGCTTCTACACAGTTCAGCGTAGCAAGAGTCAAAAGTTTGCCCTATACCCAGCACTGTTCCTTTTCTCACACACATAAGCCACAGACACGCTGACAGAAACCAAAAAAAAACATAAAAAACTTCAATTAGCATAAAAAGATATCATGTTCGAGATCATATTCAGGTTTAGAACTCAGTTATGTATATAAGAATTAGATACAGTAAATTCGAAATTCAATTTCACATGAACATGTTTAAGAGCCGTCCATAATTTTAAGAATGCGCTTATAAAGAGGACAATCTATATTATAAAAAGAAATTCTGATAAAAATTAATCCATTGCCTTTTACAGTATCAATCTTCTTTTAAAGTTTATTCAGAAAATAGTTCTTACAGGATTGACAGCCTACATATTATTTAGAGAAAGTAAACAATTAAAGATATTCAAGGCGAAGAAAAGCAAAACAGAAAGCAAGAAACGTTTAGTAAAAGTCACTCATGTACTTGATAGCCATTCTCTCCTATCTAAAACTGAAACCCTGCCTGATTATTACATAGACATAGCAGAGATGCAGAGCTACTGCCACCATCCACCAAAATTCAACCACTTCTCTAATCGTTCTCAGACAACCACCCATCCATCAGCGATAAGGATACCAAAATGAGGTATGCCTCTCTCCAGCGTTTCGTTCCATTTCCATGCAAAGTAATGGTTCAAGCCCTTCAAGGTTTAGGTCGGTTCTCCATAGTAAACTCTACTATGCAAGAGAGTATTGATTTGCTTGCTGAAGTTAGAATTTTGAAAAGAAAACATGGATTAACTGAGACCCCCCAGACCTCAGCATTACATGTCCACACACGGGTGAAGCTGCACTGTCATATGACAAGTCCATGCATCACAAAAGGGAAAATTTGGCTTGAGTGAGCCTACTAGATTGACATATTCTTTCACACCAATGTAAACGTTAACGAGGGCAAAAGAGGCACTGCCAGATAAATCATTTTCTAACAAAACCAAATATATATATTTTTAAAGTGAATCAATTAAATATCACACATATCTCTAATGAGTAAACAGGTAGGTAGTTGGAAACCTTGACTTAAATAAAAAGTAAGAAAGATAATTACCATCTCAAGGCCATCTGCATAGGTGTTGTGAGGCAAGAAGTGAAAAGATCAGCAGGAAACTCAGCACTCTGAGGAAGGGTCTCATGAGCTTCACAAGCTGCAAGCAAGATGCAATCCTTTGCAGCACCAGAGGAAATAGAAGCATTGATAAGCTGTCAAAAATCAAAACTAACAATATCATCTACCAACAATTTACCTTTAGGGTCATGAGGAAAAGGGCATTTAAGCACCAATAAAAAGGTCTATACTACTATACCTCTATGAAAGCATTAACTATATTTCCAGCAGCAGAACAATCAAACACATAGATTGAAGGTGATTTTAGCCAGGAATCCAATTCAGTGACTCGCAAGCGGATATACTGTGTATAACTCTGCATAAGTGCAAATTGAAGCAATGAGTCAACTCCAAGAGTTTAAGCTAAAAGGGAAGTGGGACACTCAAGAAGCAATTTACCCTATTTAAGAGCCACATTACACCATCACTCGTTGGTTTTGGTACTCCATGTCCATTGTAGTGAAACAAAATTCTCTTTTTCTTCGCAAAGCTACGATAAATATTACAAAATCTCTCCACTTCTTCTACAGTCGGATCAAGCTGGTACTTATACTGAGCCTGTGAAGAAACCAGAAAATTAATATCGAGCAACATCATTCCGAAAACCAGCCAGAAGAGGGAATGAATATGATAATAAAAAATAATTTTAAAAAATAGCAAAAAAACAAAAGTGTGCTATGGCAAGGATAGTAAGTAATCACCTTGGGTTGCCATCTTTCATATTGCAACTTAAGGGCCTTTCCAATGGCTTCCAGTGCTTTTTGAGGTGGCAAGGCCAATGGGTCTGACACCATAGAGCACAGGCTAGGATGAGTAAAAAAAATATTATACATATAACAAGAGCAGACAACAAAGCAGCAGCAACAGAGAGAACACAAAAGCCTCAAAACAACAAAGCATAATATCACATTAAAGAAGAAGAGATCAGGAAGTATATGAAAGAACCTACTGAAAATATAGTCATCAAGATTCAAGAACAAACAATTCATTCACCAAAAATGCCTAATCAATCTTTCATGGATTCTTGCTTAATAATTGTTTTTGCTTTGCTTAATTTGATTACGCTTGAGTTGATCTTTTAAGCTAAGTGATAGAAGCCATGTTTATACCATGATAATTTTTGCTTTTAACATCACAAATTGTAGAGAAGAGCATGAATAATTATAATTGAGAAGTATTTTTTTTTTGTTTAATTCATGTAATTGGCCAATAACATGAGTTAAACATCTACCAACATACCCTTACTTTCCTTTTTGTTGAAAGGTAATACTACCTTCGTTTAATATTATCTGCAACATTTTCCAAACACGAATGTTAGACATTATCCGCAACAAAATAAAACTTTCTTTTTCTAGTAAATTTTTTAAATGAATTTACCAAATACCCTTACTTAAATTCAATTAACACATTAAATAAATATAAAACACTTGTTATTAACTTAATTAAAGTCAATGGTTCTCACCCAATTCACCCCAAACTAATTAGGGGCCGTTTGGTTGGGGTTAATAATCAAAGGGAAAGGGAATGAGCAGGCCTCATTCCCTTTGTTGGTGTTTGTTTGTCACTTTTAATCATTCCCTTTACCCATTTTTATTTATAAGTTTACCCAATATTACTCTATATTGATTCCCCACCCCCCCCCCAACAGCCTTTTCCATTCCCTTTCCTTAGCCACCATGCCTATACCAGCAACCACCCTTCTACCCTACCCCCACCGCCCAACCACCACCTATCCACCTCGCCGCCCTTCCCCCGGCCATCGATGTCCCTTCTCCGCCACTCGCGGAACTTTGGTAAGCTCGCATCTCCCTTGAAAATCTTCCCTGGCCCCTCGTTAGAACTCACTTCCCCTGTTTGCACCTCCCCCACCCTTCGCCTGAAATTGTCGCACCTCCCCCATCCCTCGAAAACCTTCCCCGACCCCTCATCGGCCATCGCTGCCCCTGTTTTGATCGAGCGAAGTTCGAATTGAAGAAAAATGAGAATTCGTTGGATTTCTTAATTGGGGTTTTCTAGGGTTTGGAAGGTATTGATGATGGATAATTATGGTTTATGAGCTTAGAATTGACGTCAATGGCTAGAGGAGAATGAAGAAAAGGTGAAAGGGATTAGGGGAAGGTTTTGTGCGATGGGCTCCAGGAGATTCCGACAAGGTGGTGGCTGGGCGGTGAGGTGGCTAGAGAAGTGGGAAAGTGAAGGAAAAATGGGATGTGGTGATGTAGGTGATGGTGCTGTGGTGGTGGTAAATCCGGTGATTCCCTTTGTTTTTTTGAAACAAACAACACACTACATGGAATGGTTTTTCATTCCATTCTCTTTCATTCCATTCCGTTTACTATGTGCGAACCAAACGGCCCATTAATATAACCTTTTCAATTCACCCCTATTCAACTAAAATCATCTTTCAACTCAATATCATTTCTCTTTCTCTCCTCTAACCACCACCTTCAATGTAAACCACCACCACCTTTAATGGCAACCACCACCACCAATCTCTATTGTCTCTCCCTTTATCCACCCACATATTTCTCCTCTCTTTCTTCATCTCCCTTCGTCGTCTCCTTCTCTTTGCATTTGCCTCCCCCTTTTTCTCCTCTATTTTTGTTTCATCATTTCCACTAAAGCTCTTGAGGTTTGTATGGTCAAATAAAGTCCTAATTGATGATGAGAAGGTAATAAATTGTCTTTTTTTTTTATCCTTATCGTTCATATTTTAAGGTTGTTGGCTTTTTTGTGTGTGTGTGTGTGTGTATGGATAGGGAAGGGGTTTCTGGTGGTGGTTTATCTGGTGGAGGTAGTCGGTTGTTTTTGTTGGTGGAGGTAGTTTCGACATGAGGTTCAATGGTGGTGATGAGGGTGGGTATAAGGCTTCGGGGTATGGGTGAGGTTTCAGGGAGAGTTAATTTGGTTATAGGTGGTTGGGAGGGTGTTTATGAGGTGGCTAAGGTTGACGACGATGATTTACGGGGTCAAGGTGGGGCCAGTGTGGGTTTTGGGTGTTAATGGCGGGGTGGTAAGAGATGAATGGTAGTGGGGTGGGTAACGCGATTTCGGTGGCTAGGTTGGATGGGGTGGCCGTTTTAGTAGGTGGCTTAGTGGATTTGTGAGGCGGGTGTTATGGGTGTTGGGGTGGGTAGCTTAATTAAATCATCCAACTTTCTCCTCCTAACCTTACTCATCTACCCTTCCTTTTGCTAATCTACTTTTATGAAATTTTTTCTTGGGAATTGTGTAGCCAAATTTGTTGCAGATAATACGAAACGGAGGAAGTATTTCTACAGGCTCAACTATAGTTGGAAAATTGCATTATGTAAAAAGGTGCGAGGTGCACACAAAAGTTCTTGGAGCCTAGGTGCAAGGCGAAGGCACAAACAAGTCTAAAATAAGAATTTTAGGTAAAAGGATCATGTTTCCAGTAGCTAGGGTTCTTCGAATGGAGTTGGGGATACACTCAATACAGCAGTTTACCTCTCCCCAATATTAAGGCGCATATAACTTTGCATTCCAGGAAAAAGTGTACATATACGAGACTTTTGTAGGCATTTGTTAAATCGTAAGGGTTAATACAAGATTATAAAATTAACAAATACTTAAATTACATAGTTTAAATATAATCATGGTTTAACAACAAAGCCTCACCATTTCACATTGTAAAGCATATTTTATTGACCTAACAAAAATTGTCCATCTTAACAAAGGGTGTTTCAAAAACCCGCAATCTTATCCGAATTAAATGTTCCCCATATCACCCGAACATTATATCTTGTATTTTAGTCTAAAGTTACTTCTTATTTAAATATATAGTGAAAGAATCCCCAATCTCTCACCATTAAGGACTCTAATCTTCTACTAATCTACTATTTACTACTCAATATTGTACAATTATTTTAAATTCAATAGCGTGCAACAGTGACACGGTCCGCGTTCAACTCATCATATCTGTTCTTATGACATCGCAACAATTCCCACAATCACAAACAAGACCAGATTTTGAACCATGCTTATAATTTAACTGAATTACAACATAGAATTGCTATAAGCATGGTACAAACACCTTAAGACTTGTAAAAAAAATGACTACAACTTCTTTTACTTTAAAGTTTTAGTTTAGCTAACAAATTAACCAAATCATTATTTGTTTACAAAAATAGCTTATGATAATTGAATAAAAATTAAAAGGATTTCCTCTCCTTGTAGATTGACCCCTAATTTGCTTAGTCTCTGCTAACATATGACAACGAGCACTTGCTGTATTGTATAATTTTAATTCATCATAAACCCATTCATGGATTTCAAAGGTTCTCTTTTTCCCTTCGTTAAGCACCATACATCAGTAAGACGACCTTTTCAAAGTTTTATGACATGGAGAAATGGCAGCAACTTAACAGCTAAAAACTTTTCAAACAATCTTTTACTTCTTATTATCTTCATTAGATATTTCAATAGATATATTCATTCTGCCATTATCATTTAGAATTATATAATCAAAAGGAAAATTTGAAAAATACCACCATGTAAAGTAGTGAATTTTGACATTACCACCTCAAGTTTTTTTTATTTAATCGTACCACCTAGTTTTTTCCAAAACGTTTAAAAGTTCCACCACTTTTCTGAATGACGTCATCATGGGTCCCACTTTTTCATTTTCCCTCTCTTTCCCCTCGATTTCCCTCAAATTCCCCTATCTTTTCCCCTCTTTCTACCTACCTATTCATCTTGCAAATTTGATTTCAATTATAGCATTTTCGCAAATTAGGGTATTAATTTCTGCAGTTAAACCTTCAATGAATTGAATCGATTAGCGTAATTAGGGTTTGGGTAATCAATTTGGGGGTTTTGCTCAATTCAAAAAATTAGGGTTTATAAATTGATTAATTGATGAATAGCTGGACAACTAAAACATGTAATTGGGGCGAAAACACAATTAAAACATGTAATTGGGGCGAAAACACTAACACAATCCCATGATGACGTCACTCGGAAAAATGGTGGTACTTTTTAGCGTTTTGGAAAAAACTAGGTGGTACAATTAAATAAAAAAAACTTGAGGTGATAATGTCAAAATTCACTACTTTACATGGTGGTATTTTTCAAATTTTCCTAATCAAAACTATGCCACCTTCAATGTAACATTTTAAACTTAGTATGATGTAATGTTGCTAAAAAATCTACAACTACATACTAATCAAATAATCAAGGAGACTATTTTCTCATTAAAATAAAAAAATTGACCATAAAGATGCTAAAAAAGCTTGCTTGACCCTAAAGGCGTTCCCAAATTTTCAGTAGCGAAATTATATAGAGTAAGTTCGTTTACCCCCAGTAAAATATCATTAAGAATAGTTCTCTTGCCTAAATATATGAAAGTAACGGAGAACTTAACACAAAAACATTAGGAACATCTCATCTCCAAATCCATTGAATCGTCATCATCACTAAAGGGAACTTAGCCATAAGGTTCTTCAGGTGCACAATGAGCCCGGGATCACAATCCAATTATTAGTCTAGCCAAATCTAAGTAACATATGTTACAATTAAATAAACATGAAAGAAGTTAGACGTACCTATCCAGCACTCCAACCTCGCACATGGAGATATCTTAATAACGTCAGGTGGGTCACAATTGATATTTAGACATAGAACAAGAGCTGCCATTATCGTCGACGTCTGCAAAAATATATTGGTATTGTAAGAGATGGATCTACTGACAAACTCTTAAGTGGTAAGCATTGAACAACCACATCTCATCCTAGGAAAAATCAGAGTCATGATAGAAGGAATAAAGAATGTCAGCACTGCGCATCAAAAGCCAATATACGGGTATATCTGATTCAAAATCAAATTCTGAGAAATTTCTGTGACCTAAAACATGAAAATATAATAAAAAAAGATAATGTTTGAGTAAATATTCAACAGCCAACCCGATGATTGGCAACTAGGATCAATTTCAAAGTGATGAATTTCTAAGTACTAAATGAGCAGAAACCACATTATGAGCATAAATTTCTATTTTGATACTTCAAGATTGACATAAAATCTAAGCCATTATGAATGATAAGGACAAGCCAAGCCCTTGTCCATAAATTCCTGAGCCAGCATTTAAGGTCAGCCATCCTTATCCTGCCTCTTTGTTTACTTGTGTTAAACATACTGATAAGGATTCCAAGGATTCAGCAATAAGTCACAGCAAGTCACATTAGTATAACCCAAAATTCTGTTATAACAGAATTATACAAGTCAGCAAGTTTGTTATAACAAACTTACTCTTGACTGCTGGATTTTGGATGCTTCCAGATTTTCTTCTTCCTTACATTAGGAAAATATAAATAGCCCTGTTGTAATAATATGCGGTAAGCTTTTCATTTCTACAAAATCTAATACAAAAATTCTCCTATTTTCTCTCTCTAAAATTCTCTAAAAGTTCTTGAGTTTTCTGCTTCATTTTCTTCTTCATTTGTTCTGGAAATCGATCGTACAATTTGTGACATGGTATCAGAGCTATGGAGCTCATTTCTGATCTGTTAATCAAAATTTGGTGAAGCAAACGTTTGATTCTACAATTTTGTAAGAATTTCTTCGATCTCAAATTTGTTTTTTCTGATAATTTCTTCATCAAAAGTCAGAAATCTGCAAGTATTTGTGATTGATTGTTCTAGCTGCTTAATTCTTTTGGTGTTGATATTGTTGATCTGCATTGCAAATCTGAGATTCTTAGTTTGATTTTGCAAATTTCTGATTGCTTCAATGGCTGCACAAACTGAATCTGATCCTTCACTTGATCCTACATCACCTTATTATCTACATCCTAGTGATTCACAGTATAAACTAGTTTCTGAAAAATTCAATGGTAGTGGTTACAATGACTGGAAGAGAACTGTTATGATTGGATTATCAGCTAAAAATAAGCTTGGATTCATTGATGGATCAATTGAGAAACCTGAACCAACAGACACTGTATTGCATAAGGCTTGGTATAGGTGTAATAGCACACTCATTTCCTGGTTTATTCAAGTTCTTGATGTTACAATTGCTAGAAGTGTACTATACTTTGACAATGCTAGAGAAATATGGATAAACTTGGAAGAACGTTTTGGTCAGACCTCTGGAACACACAGAGTTATACTATACTACAGCAACTTGCAGACATACATCAGGAATCAGAGAATATCTCTACATTTTTTACTAAAATGAAGATGCTCTGGGATGAGTATGATGCTCAAAATCCTTTGCCTGTTGTTTGTACTTGTGCTAACTGCACATGTCATATTACTAAGAAGATCTTGAAGGCACAAGAGGATCAGAGACTTATACAGTTTCTAATGAAGTTGAGAGAAGAATTCAGTCAAGTCAGAGCTAATATTTTGATGATTTTTCCTCTTCCATCTATTTCTCATGCATATAGACTGTTAATGCAAGAAGAAAGGCATAGAGAAGTGTATACTGCTTCACATTCAGGTGAGGGAGTAGCTTTTGCAGCAGCACATAAGAGAAGATTCTATGAATCTAGTAATCAGCAGAGAAACAGACCAACTGGAATGTTTAATACTGGTTTGCAAAGAGGTGGAGCACAGCAAAGTTCTCAGCCAGCCTTGGAACAATACTTCAAGAAGACCTTCACCTTATTTTTGTGATCATTGCAAGATCTCAGGACACACTATTGAGAGATGCTGGAAGATTAATGGCTATCCACCTCACATTAAGGAGAATTGGAAGGGAAAAGGTATTGCAGCAGCAGTACATGGTGAGTTTGATGTTGAGGATGATTCTCAGCAGCCTAATGAAGCAAGTGGAACTACAACCATTACTGTGGATCAATACAATCATCTTATATCTCTTCTAGACAAAAGGAATGAAGATGAGAAAACCAAGATAGCTGCAATGGTAGCAGGTACTTCTGTCTTTTGTCTTTCAGTAATTCTCATTGAATTATTGATAGTGGAGCTACTTATCATATGAGTCATGATTTTAGTTTGTTCCAGAATTATCATAGTTTGAATAATTCTGCTAGTAATATTACTATACCTGATGGAAGAAAACCGAGTGTTCAAAATAAGGGAACAATAAGTTTTGGTGATAAACTTGTGCTGAAAGATGTGATGCATGTACAATTCAATTTGATTTCAATTCCAAAATTGTGTAAGGATATGGATTGTGTGGCTTATTTTTCTCATGATGAATGTTACATTCAGGGCCCTATGACGAAGCCACTGCTGCTTTGGTAGATTAAAAGATGGTTTGTATTGCTTGGAGAGGTCTTTCTTTCAAGGTTGCCAAGAGTCAAGTTGTGCAGCAGTTCATTGTCCACAAGAATCTGTCCTAGATTCTAGTTCTATAAATAATGTCAAGCTATGGCATCTAAGATTAGGTCATATGCCAATAGCTAATTTGAATAAAGTCATACCTGACTTAGATACTAAGGACTATTTAGTATCTTGTACTTGTCAGATTTGTCATTTTGCTAAGCAACATAGATTGTCTTTTGGTCATAGTTCCATCAAAACATCTAAGGTTTTTGAGTTGTTACACTTAGATGTATGGGGACCAAATAAGGTAACCACTCATAATGGTTGTAATATTTTTCTGAGAATAGTAGATGATTTTACAAGATTTACTTGGATTTTCTTGCTTAAAAATAGATCAGATGTTGTCCAAGTATTATGTGATTTTGCAGTGTTTATTGGTAATCAGTTTGGGGCCACAATCAAGAAAGTCAGAACAGATAATGCACCAGAGTTATGTGAGGGTGAAATGAAGAAGTTCTATGCTAGAGAAGGGATTTGTCATCAGTCTAGTTGTACAGAAACCCCTCAACAAAATGGGGTAGTTGAGAGGAAGCACAAACACCTCTTAGAGACAGCTAGGGCTCTCTTCTTTCAGTCAAGGTTCCTGCAAGATTTTGGGGAGAGTGTGTGTTGACAGCAGCTCATTTAATCAATAGAATGCCTCTACAATGCCTTGGTTTTGTTTCTCCTTTTGAGAAATTTTTCAACCAAAAACCTGATATTGACCACCTTAGAGTGTTTGGCTGCCTGCGTTATATGTCTACCATCAAACAAGGCAGATCCAAATTTGATTCAAGAGCAAACCCTTGTGTTTTTCTAGGATATCCAGCATCACAAAAGGGTTATAGGGTTCTAGATCTTTCTACCGGTAAAATTCATGTTACCAGGGATGTAATTTTCTATGAGAAAAATCTGCCCTACACTACTTCTGATCCAAGCACAACTGTCTCTAATCTTCCTTTTCAAATTTTCCTGCCTTTATCATCATCTATTCCAACTTATTTTGATGATGATATTCCCAACATTTTACATTTTACATTTTACAGTCAACACCACAAAATAGCCAAACACCACAAAATAGCCCAAACTCTCACAATTCCACACCACAAAATAACCTAAACACCATCTGTTCCTGCATCAGTTTAGAATCTGTCTGAATCTAAAGATCAGCCTATCCTTAGAAGATCTACTCGACCTATCAACCCACCAAAACACCATAAAGACTTCATTCCACATTCTAAACCTGCTAAGAGACACACTGTTCTTGAATCTCAACATTGGTGCAATATGGTTATTTTTGAGAATTTATCTTCTGAACATAAAGCTTTTATTGGTTCTTTGGACAATATAGCAGAACCAACATGTTATGCTGAGGCTTCTTGTGATCCTGCTTGGGTTGAGGCTATGAACAAGGAAATTGCAGCATTACAGTCTAATCAGACTTGGGTTTTAGTTGATTTGCCAAAGGGTAAAAAGGCAATAGGGTGCAAATGGGTGTATAAGGTCAAGTTAAAATCAGATGGGACTGTTGAAAGGTTCAAGGCAAGATTAGTTGCTAAAGGGTATAATCAAAAGTATGGAATTGATTATCAGGAAACTTTTTCACCTGTAATCAAGCTTGCTACAGTCAGGTGTTTAATTTCCTTGGCAACTTCTAAATCTTGGTCCTTATTCCAATTGGATGTCAATAATGCCTTCTTGCATGGTGATTTGGATGAGATTGTTTATATGCAAGTTCCTGCAGGCATTCCTAATCTTGAAAACAAGGTCTGTTTACTTCAAAAATCTCTATATGGCCTCAAGCAAGCATCTTGGCAATGGTTTGCTAAGCTACTTGCAGAACTCAGAACTCTTAGTTACCAACAATCTCAGTATGACAGTAGCCTGTTTCTTAAAAGATCTGGAGATTCTTTGGTTTTGGCTGCTGTTTATGTGGATGATATCATTATTACTGGTAATGATGTTCATGCTATACAGTCTCTTAAGGATCATTTGCATGAAATCTTCACAATCAAGGATTTGGGCAGTTACACTATTTTTTGGGAATAGAGATTGGATATCTTGATTGTGGAATCTCAATGACTCAGAAAAAGTTCACTAAGGAACTTCTCAAGGATTCAGGCTTCAGTGATTTCAGGCCTGTAGTAACACCTTTACCACTGAATTTAAAGCTAACAGCTGAAGATGATGATTTGTTAGGTGAGCCTGAGTATTATAGAAGAATGGTGGGTAAGCTCAATTTTCTGACTCATACAAGACCGGATCTTTCTTATACAGTACAACATCTGAGTCAATTTTTACAGTCACCTGATTCTACTCACTTGCAAGCTCTCTATCATACTCTTAGATATGTTGCTTGTACTGCTGGTAAAGGAATTCTACTTAAAGGTTCAGCTGAACCTGTTTTGCAAGCTTATTCAGATTCTGATTGGGGTTCCTGTCTTGATAGCAGAAGATCTATATCTGGTTATGTGATGATGTTAGGGTCTTCTCCAATTAGCTGGAAATCTAAGAAACAAGGGACTGTGTCTAATTCTTCCAGTGAAGCTGAATACAGGGCTTTAGCATCTGCTGCTAGTGAAGTGAAGTTACTTGGCTTGTTAATCTGCTGGCTGAATTGGGATTGGATAAGCTTAAACCTGTTACCCTTCACTGTGACAATCAGAGTTCTATATATATTGCTAAGAATCCTGTTTTCATGAGAGGACTAAGCATATAGAAATCGATTGTCATTTTACTAGGGACAAGGTTCTTCAAGGTTTGATACATTTGAGCTATTTACCTACAGGACATCAACTTGCTGATGTGTTTACTAAAATCCTTCCTTCAGCACAACATGAGTTTCTCATTTCCAAACTTGGTATGATTGATACCATCCCAAGTTTGAGGGGGGATGTTAAACATACTGATAAGGATTCCAAGGATTCAGCAATAAGTCACAGCAAGTCACATTAGTATAACCCAAAATTCTGTTATAACAGAATTATACAAGTCAGCAAGTTTGTTATAACAAACTTACTCTTGACTGCTGGATTTTGGATGCTTCCAGATTTTCTTCTTCCTTACATTAGGAAAATATAAATAGCCCTGTTGTAATAATATGCGGTAAGCTTTTCATTTCTACAAAATCTAATACAAAAATTCTCCTATTTTCTCTCTCTAAAATTCTCTAAAAGTTCTTGAGTTTTCTGCTTCATTTTCTTCTTCATTTGTTCTGGAAATCGATTGTACAATTTGTGACAACTTGTATCCACAAAAGCAATATCCAAAAACACAAAATCTAGCTTTCTCATTAGTTTCTTCACCTATATGATGTCTGCTTTCCAGAAGATATCTCCCAATGGCTAAAGCACTAGCAAATCACCTCTTCTCCAATCTTCACCCGATCTCTCAAGTCTATGTCGAATTGACCAAAAAAGGCAACTCTTTCCATTCCGATACATGGAACCAAGCATCCTAGGAAACTACTGACCAAGTAACCAGGGAAGAATGAACTACTGAACACATTATCTAACCAACAAACAATACCAAAGTGCAATTCCAGGAGAGCTCAGAGAATTTTCCAATTTCCAGATGATTAATACTTCGGAGTATTTCCAAGCTCTTTATAGGCTAAAAAATCAATTTCTAATTTTCTGTAGTTGTCTTCCTAACAGCAAATTATAGACATTTAAGTACTTAATGAGTCTAAAAGATTCAACAATCTGTGGTTTTCAATATAGTTCATCTCTCCATTTAATTATTTATACCATTTTTCACACAAATCCATACAGCACTGTTAGATTCTCCCAGTTTCTGAATCTAATGCACTCCATTGTGCATAGTGGTCATACCGCATTGCATTCTCGATGAAAATTAATTGAAGATTATCTCAGCACGAGTAATGTTCACTCTTGACAAATTTGATTAACTGAAGATAATCTCAACACAAGCAAGGTTCACTCTTCACATATTTGATTAATTGATGATAATCTCGACACGAGCAAGGTTCACCATCCACAAATATGATATATGGACTTCCTAAAAGTACCACACACAACTAAGAGTATATCATGTAATCCACTAATTCGGAAAATTTGAAGCTGAAGAACTCGTTATCCAACAACAGATTTCTACAATCTCAAAGAAATACACCCAAACTCTACTCAATATTAATACAAAATCAACATTCACAAATTTTTTATACAATATACAATTACCCAATTCACATAGTATAATTCTATTCACACGAGATGAAAGCAGCAATTACAACTAAAACAAAGCTACTCAACACTTAGGATCAAACCCCGTCTACATCATTGCCCTTGCGCCTCTCTCCACACCCAAAAAATCAGATAAAAAACCGAAGCAAAGGAAGTCAACACTTGGGATCAAACTCCGTCTACATCATTGTCCTTGCTGTTCTCTCTAAATGGAAACAACAACAGCAACAACCAAAAAGGCCCTAAAACAAAATCAACATTCACGGATTTTTGATACATTATACAATTTACCCAATTCACATATAATTCTATTCACACAAGATAAAAGCAGCAATTACACCTAAAACAAAGCTACTCAACACTTATGAGTTATGACCAAACCCCGTCTACATCATTGTCCTTGCGCCTCACTCCACACCCAAAAAATCAAATAAAAAACCGAAGCAAAGCAACTCAACACTTGGGATCAAACCCCATCTACGGAGTACATCATTGTCTTAGCGGCACTCTCTAAATAAATCAATCAAAGCAACAACAACAAAAACAAAGATGATCTAGGAATATAAATAGGAATCTTACTCGATCCTTAAGCCGCCATTTCGAAACAAACCCACTGTCAGAGGGGACAGAATCCTCGTAAAACTCAATACTTGGAGGAAAATACATCGTACCACTGGCGCTAGTGGTGTCGGAAACTTCCTCGGCACGACTTCGGTACAACCCGACATCGGCAAGAGTGGCACTCGCCCAGGGTGCAGACCTCATGGAGTAAAGGTCCATTTTCTTGGTTTAGTCCTAACATTATTTAAGGTTTTATTAACAAATGCTTGCAACATACTAAGTATTAGCCACCAAATTTGACTCTCTTTAAAGTTTGCTCGAAAATACTCGTATACATTAAAATTGACTTGATAGTCGAGTAGTCGACTCCGTTAGGACTTAGGATATTTATTCTTTGGGTTTAAGAAAAGTAGGTTGTAATTGTAGTAGCTCTATTTGGTAACAGAATAACATAAGCATAATTACAATATTTCTACGATAAATATATTTAAGAATATGTTTAGTAGGAGTGTGTTTTACTTATAAATTCAATTAATCATTACCGTTACTACGTGTTTGTTTAGACGATAAATACATTTAAAATGGCAGGTGGGTATAAAATGTGGGTCCCACACCGCACCCGCCTCAATTGAAGTGGGTATGAGTCCAACTTTGGCAGGTAAGTAGGCGGGTATGATACAAAAGTCATATGCATACCCACCGTGGATAACTGGTAGATGGTGAATTTGATGCCATATCCACCCAATCACCCACCAACCCGCCTACAATCCCTATAGGCCCAATTTTATTTTATTTTTTTTTTTTTTTTTTTTTGGTTGGTAAAAAACAATCTTAACATCTAACATAAGATCCCATCCCACAACCAAAAATACATAAAAGGTCAGTCATTTTTTGCCACTTTATTTAAAAAATCCTTTCTCACAAAATGGATAGCATAAAATCAAAAGTTTCTTCTTATAAATTTTTCAATAAACTAAACTCCGTAGCTAAAGTTATGTATTGCATTTTTGAGGCAATTTTGAAACATAGCATAATGTTATAAAGATGTCAAAGATCCATCATGAATTGCACTTTAGTTAATTACTAGTTACTCAATTTTTTTGTCATGAACTCATGGTTAAAAAGGAAGCAAGAGTAACATGAATAATGTCACACCAATTGAATGATTTTTAACATAACAATCTCACATGATCGATTTCACAATTAAATGTTTTAGTTACTAGTTACACAATTTTTTTGTTATGGATATGATTTCATAACAATCTCACATGCACTCTTAGCTTATTGCATGCCCCCCTACATCAAGTGCAATGGATGCTTTGATTAGGTGTATCCTATGTTTAAGGATATGGACTGAAACATTGAATTGAAGCTTGAAGGCGTTGTTTTGGAATGGTCATTTGATGGTAACCATTTTAAAGAGTTGTTGCATTCATGTTTAAACTGATGAGTTATTCTTTGTGAAGTGATGGGATCCATGAACTATGATTTAATGGCGTTTAAGCTGAATTACATTCATGTTCAAATGGTTTAATAATGATGGTGTATGCTTTGTCGAACATCGATCTATCATATATACTTGCACCGGGTGCTCAGTGCTCTTATATTACATAATACTTCGTTTATATATGGTTGGCATAGTGAATAAGTTGGACAGTTGATCATGCAACTAGCCAGGACTTTTAATTTCTATAAAAACTAAACTTAACGGATTTGCTTAATGAGTTAAAACTTGCATCTTTCATAACATACATGAAGTTTATCATGTATACTTTATGTTTGAAATTGGCTGCTAAGGGATACTGGAGGTTGTTTTACATTGTTTCGTATCTTAAAGTATTTATTATGAGCTTACATTGTTTAGATTCTTTTCGTGCAGTCTTAAAGTAATACTCCGTAATAGACTCAATGTCAACCTCTAGTGTGATTAACCTCAAGGACACAAAATAAGAAATATATTACGTAAATGATTAAAGATGTGCATCAAAAAGAAATGATGTGCAATCTTGCCCATCATTCTTTCTCGTTCTCCCTAAGAAGATTCAATTAAAATTAATATGGAGTACTATAGGACATGAAAATATTACACAGGTAATTAAGTCAACCTTGCTGTATAACTGGTAGACATAACTAGTAAGCTGCAAGACTGTACGAGTAGTCTGGTAAAATTTCTACATGTGTAACAATGATGGATTGATAGCCATGATATATGCATTGTCCTTTTCATCTTAAGGATGTATTGTCTGCTTTATTTCGTCGTGCATCTTTTTATTTCACTTACTATATTTTTATTCCCACTTCATTATTCTAAGTCTAATAATATAATAAAACAGACGAAAACATTTTTGGCACTAAATTAAGGGTGTTGGTATTTCACATGATACCAACAACAATTTGTATCGATACCAACAAAACATTTTCGTATTCGTTGATATCACTGAATAAGGTTGTTGATATCATGATGATATCATCTGAAATATAATAAAATACCAACGCGTGTTATGAAATTTTTTTTCCAAGTGCGATAAAAGGGAATAGATGAATAATACCCTTATTATAATTCCTCCCAATATGATACCGAACTATGGTAGTTGACCGTCAATCATCAAAGCCACGTACATAAAATCTCAAACAAAATATCTTTGTTACACGGCTTGAAAATACTACTATAGGACACATCATTCGAAATGTCCGATACATATTGAACATGTGTCAACGGTTGATTAACGGGTACAACGTACACCATCAGCCACCAGCCCACCACCTATTAGAAGTACTCCGCAATACTCTTTCAACAAATGAACTAATGAAGGCACACCGCACACATGAAAGGGAGCAATGCCGGAATTAAACCCCTATAGGACGTGGGTCCGACGAGTCACGGGCAGATGCGTCTTATGTCTCATGGCTCGATCACATGACTTATAATAGTAGGGGTTAATAAAGGTCGGACCCATTCCAATGAATTCTCCCTTTTATCACTGACTAAACATTTTTGTAACTTAGTAATAATAACTAGTTTGCCTATGTCACATGGACCTTCTTAAATCTTCTCAGCATTATTGTTCATCTTCTATATTTGTATGCAATTATATGTTATGATTGGCCTCATGATTCTTGTTTTTGGTACTCTTCTATATGATTTCTTCACCTATTTTGTATTTCTGTCGCTCGGTTATTATATTATCTTTTAGTATATGTGTAGGTAAGTGGACTTCAATCTTAACATATTATTAAACTAAACAAAAAAATTAAAGTCGCCATCGACTCTCTTACTCTCTTATATGTAAGTACATGATTGAGAGCAACTCCAATGACAAATTAATTGTCAAATCAGCTTGTCATGTCACATAAGTTTTTAAGCTAATTATCTTTCTAACTAGTTTGAGCCTCAATAGTTAGGTATTAGCTTACTATTTAATTGTTAATTAATTACTTTCATCTTAAACTTTTAGCATTTTCTTTTTATTGAGTTATTTTCAAGCAAATTAGCTTTGACTGTCAAAGCTAATTATTAATTTGCTTGGCCAACCTAATTACATATTCTAGCTTCCTCCAATGGTTAACCTAGTAGCTATAAACTATTTGAATTTGCAAACAAGTCCTTAGTTATAACCATTGAAGCTGCTTTGATAACACAATTCTTACACCTTACAAGTTACAACTAAAAGGCTTTTCATTTTGTTTTGAGTAAGTACAAGATACAATGTACTTGTGAGCTCACTAGTCACTCCTTACTCCAAGCCAACAATACTTGGAGTACGATTACTTTTTTATGTACAAGATTTACATCAAATAGAAATTAAACATCTTGTAATAATGATTGAACATAAACTAATTCAACTTAATTAGAGCTACTTGCTGTGTGCATAATTTATGTTTATTTGTCTAATTGTCTGTAAGCTTTACCCAAAAGTTAGCTAAAACGCATATAGAAATGAACAATCCTAATTAAAAAGTGTAAATAGAAAATAATGGAGAAAGTACTCCGTATAACTCTTAGACTGCATTGGTTTATAACTTTTAGACTGCATTGGTTTTATGATTATGGTTGTTTAAAATAAACACATTATAATGAGTTACTTAATGTAGTATTTAAATAGTTTGGTAGAAGTGGTGTATCTAACAAATTGATTTTCCATATTTGTTTGGCAAAAGATAAGACCAACTAATTCCATTTTGACGTTGAAAGCCTTAATGATCACCTATGAGAACAAATTCAATTCTTTGTTTAACCGTACATAGTGTGCGTGGTATATACTTCTTTCATCTCAATTTATAAATTATGTATTGTTTATGTATATAAAACTTGATTAGTAAACATTTTGTGTTCACTCTACTATTTTTATTTTCTACTCCTGAAACTTTGTACTATTTTAGTTTTGATCACATAAAAAATACATTAGAAGTTCATATAGATCGAAGTATTGAGTACTAAGAAAGCATGCATGGGGCATGCATACTTGCGTAGCTTAGAAATAGTTACTATAATGACGATCCCAATCCATGGCTCCCTATATGATATATTTTCCCCGTTTCATAATAATTGATATTTGAAATTCATATTGAGAAGTTTTCAACAAGACTATATATACCTGACAAAAAGAGTTTTCAACAAAACAGTCAAAGTTTCTAAATTCGACCTCTAAAAAAGAGAAATTGTACGGTGCAACTTCATTATTCAAAATGTACAAGTACTATGAAATCAATAGAAAATCCAACCAAATGATGCAATAATAAAAATTCACTTTAAAAGGGAAAAAAAAAAAGTATATTGCTGGCGTAGTTCAATTTGCTAAGAAAGATCTCAAGTCTCAACAATGATAACTAAAGTAAAAAGGTTCTTGGAAGATATTAATGTAATCAATAATTTTAAACTTTCTTATATTATTAAAACAATAAAAATTAAAAATTAAACTTTCTAATGATGATAGTTTATATTTGTCCCTACTCGTAGTACTCATCTCTAATGATATTTCAAAAAGTCACTAATTAATCAGTCAAAATGAGATAACTAAGGTAGGTTTAATTCACCTAGTTTCCCACTAAGTATTTCTTTTTGTACATTATTATTATCTTCTTATTATATACTTTATTAGTAGCTAGCCTAACAAGAAAGTTCTACTCTTGTTACTTCAAGAGGAACCATAATTCCAAGAGGTAGGAGTTAAGGTTTGGTATTCTAGTATTTAAAATCTAGAATAAAATAAAGTATAATTTCGATGACTAGGTTTGAAAGCAACCGAAACAAAAAGATGCTTAATCCATATCACATACATGGAAAATGTTCTTATCAAAAGATGGATCTAGAGTGCACGGTCTCCTCATTTTCGTACATTCGATAATATAAAGATGATTTTTATCTAAGCTCAAATGCTCAATAATCAACGGAAGGACATACTCTGAACTATACTTATATGTGCTCGTCTTGTGTGTGGTGTGACTACTTATAAAAAAAAAATAACCTTTATAACATTGATCAAATAACCCCTGATACTAACCAAGTAATCTCTATAACACTGATTGAGTAACTCCTTTAGCACTGACCAAGTAACCCCTATTAATCTATTATACTAATGAAGTAATCAATATAATGGCTGGTCACACCGTGTGCCTAACCACATATAAAAATTTGTGATAAACAATATGTTAATTAGTTTTGTATGCTTAACTGAATTGGAAGTTGGAATGTAACTAAAGTTGTATAATATTTTGTGCCTTCCTTCTAAGCATATAAAATGTAATCTTAGAAAAATACTTATCAATTATATCATTATTTTTCTTAGGTGGTACATACGGTCCAATATGGAGCTATGAAAGTTAACACCACTACTACAAAAAGTGGAATAAGGAACGCATAGTATACAACTGTTAAGTTGGATAGGCGATCTCTAGGATTTTATAGAACGCCTAGATAAGATGACCGTTTTGTATGTTGAATCTTATATAACGCCTCTTTAGATAACCGTTCTATTTGACTTTTAATTATATTTTTTAAAAAAATATGACTTTACATAAAGAACGCTTTTCTTAGCTAACCGTTCTATTTGATTTAACATAATAAATAAAAAAAAAATCAGATAACATAAGAATATAACCCTAGGACTACTCTCCTCTTTCTTCCTTTAATCTTAACTTTTCAACAGCCGCTCCTTCTCATCCCTCTCATAGATTTCCTCTTTCTCTTCTCCTCAAATCCGTTTAGAGTTCTTCCCTCAATGAATTTGATCCTAACTGATCTGGCTGTTTGTAGAGAAAGAGATACTCGATCGACCTTATATTAGAGAAGCTTGACAATGGCGAGCGATGCGGACGCTGATGATGAAACTCCTCTGTTGATTTCGCCGCAATTTCCCATTGCTCCAATGGCCACAATCGATGATTTTAAGTTGGTCCTTTACTCCTTTTGAACTATTTTAAAGCCGTATCAGTAGGTCGAAGTCAATGAGATCCAATTTCAAGGTAGATCATTCATCATTTCATCTTTATTTTGTTAAATTTCATATTTATTTGGTTTCAGATCTTGTATGACATATTTTTTCATCCATTTCGATTCTATCATTATTTAAATTTTTATTTTTACATATATATGATTTAGATTTGAGAAGTTCGTTTTTTTTTCTCATGTTGTGCCAAATTAAATTTCAAATTAATCATGTCTTTTTGGTTGAACACTTCTGCAAAAACCCATCAGTGTTTGGTATATGATTGAAAATTTGTATTGATATCGTTATATCCAAATGCGTATGATTTCAATTTTTTATGTTGGATTTTGCTTGATTCTTAATCAAATCTTAATTTTGATGTTATTTTGAAATTGTATTTGTCACAATTGTAGAGTTTTGATTGGATTTTGGTTAGATGTTTTTTCATCATCAATTGTTTTAACAGTGTAGGAGTTTTGTTTTAATTGCTGGACATGTTTTGTGGATATAAGCGTTTGATAGAAGAATTTATATAGATATTTTTCTTTTGCTAGTTGTATAACAATGGTATTTTTTCATATTAATGCAGATTAATCATAAATGGAAGATCAAATACTATGCTTAAAGAAGATCAAATTTTGTGCTTAAAGAAGATCAGCAACACAACAACTTTGAAAGAATAAGAGATTCTTGTAGATTTTTTTCTAAATCTTGTTATTCCTTTTTCATCTACATTTAAGTTGTAAAAAAAATTTATTAATTTAATGGAATTTTCAATAAACTTTTGGATTTCCACTATTTATTTATTATTTTAATTCTTTTTTTTTATTAAAAAAGGAGGAATAGAGAACTGTTGGCATACCAAACCGTTCTCTATGGTGAAGGAAAACAAAGCGGCTAAGTGTCATGACCGTTCTCTTTTCCTTCATTTTTATCACATTTTAGGCCGGGAATAGAGAACTGTGATCAAACACAACCGTTCTCTATAGTTGAGTATACAAAACGCCTATTCAAACCGTTCTATAAACCTTATACATCGCTTAGCAGAAGAACGGTCCTCAGGCGATCTATAAGGACTATTTCGACAGTTCTCTAAGCCCTTTTTTGTAGTAGTGTACACAGATGTTGAAGAATCTCTTACAAATTTTCTTAAAAACTTTTGGGATAATCTAATAAAATACTTGTAGATTCAAGCTTTTTAATTCTGATCTGAGACCCAAAATAAATTTGTGAAAATTGAATGATATCCCCCACTTAACTTTCCAAGATGTTCCCTTCTAAAAAGCAAGACTCTTTTGGTTTTTGTAAGTGGAAGTTTCTTTTTTTAAAACTAAATAAATAAATAATTAAATGAAATTAGGAGAGTTATAAATATTGAATGTTGTCAATCTTGTCACATAGCTCCAAATCCTTCATAGAATCATAGGCTGCAATTACAACAACTACAAAAGGGAGAGAGAGTCTACACGAATTTAAAATAAATTATCATGAAACATTAAAAAATAATTTTACCAAAAATAAAATAAAATAAAATAAAAAAATAACAATTGTCAACTCCTAAAAAAATCATCTACATCTCATTATACTTCTATTTTGTTAAGAGTTGGCCTTAAAAATTTATTGTCAAAAAAAAATTCTAACATGGGAAGCAAAGTTACAAACAAGAATATACGTACAGACATATAAGTACAGAGTTTTACATGGATTTTATTAATTCGATGGTTTCTCATCAATTTAGAAAACAAACTCTATTAAATTGTTTTATAATCCAAACTTCCTAAAACTTCATAAAAATAAAAAATAAAATAAAATAAAATAAAACCACTTAGTATTTAGTAATGGTGATAAATTGTGTCAAAAATCTCAAAGTGTTTTTTTATGTCTTTAATCAATTTTTTTTACCCACAACTTCACATTTGTTTCTCCTCCCGCTCTTCTCTCCTTTTTTCAGCTTTGCTCTTGTGATACACGAAATTGAATAACAAGCTATTTATTTAAGTATTGTCATAAGTCAACTTTGTCACCAATAAAGAATGTAAAGAACATATCAGTTTAAATTCCATTTTCATATATAACTGAAAGCAAGAAGAACAATTTTTGTATGCCACATTAACTCAAAATGTCTACTAATCCGCAAACAAGGATAAACGTCTATACACTTGTTATTGTCTAAACCTTTAAAGTGTATCGCTTTAAAATAATAAAATTGTATCACACGTTCACTTTATTCTTACATAGTCCGCCCTTCATATGTCCTCAGCTGCTTAAATCACTCCACACCTTCTCCACAAAACAAAGAGGGACCAAAAGTTTGGTAATATTACCCCATCTAACCTTCCCTTTTCCCAGCATAAAGGAGGTCACACTCTACTTGTGTCTTTTACTAATTTCATCATCTTCATAAATAACTTGTTTTATTAAAAATAAAAAAAACTAATTGACATCCATTGTTTTAATTTAAAAAGAGTAATCAATGATTCTATGGCTGATTTTAAAAATAAGAAAAAACATTTATAATTAATTTTAACGTAAAAATAAATCAAATATCAGCCAATAAAAAAATCAATATAATGATAGTCATTCTAAAGATGACTACCATAGAATTATTATAAGAAAATAAAAATAAAGAAAAGATTAATACGGAGTACTCAAATCACTACGTATATACATCCCTTACTACGATATATAAGAAAATAGAATAAAGAAAAGATTAATACTCCATATTATTAACACCGACTGATATATATGTGTTGTCATTAAATTTAAGAGTGTACTATTAAAATTCATTTAATGCTTATATACAATCTAAAGGACTACCACTGTTGTATACTCCAATCTGAATAAATTGTAATTGTTTTTTAAATAGAAAATCAATTGTCTACTACTCACAATAATTAACTTATATTGGTAGCATTCTAGCTTTCATCAACTTTAAGATATTCTAGAAACCACAAGTATAACCGTACCACTTCACATCAAAACAAACAAACGTAGGTAAACCAAAAAATCTCATACTAAAAATTTAAATCATTCCTCCTATAATTTTTTTCAAGAAATTTTCACTTTCTAAAGAAAATAGAACTACTACCCCAAATTTTAAGGGAATCATCTAATTATACCTACAAAAACTAGCCTCTTGGTCCCCAATTTGGATAACAATTAACCAACCTTTCAACTATACTACCTTACAAATACACATACAACCCCTTCTTTTTTGGCCTTTCTTATATTACACCTCTTTTGTTATCTCCCTTTGCTTAGCTTAGTTCAGCTTATCCATTTCTCTTTTTCTTAAGTTCTCTCTTGTTATAGCTAGCTATGATGATGCACCGGAAGTTGTTGGAGATCGCGGTAGCGGCACCGACTACGACGAATAACCGGACGGGAGCACCGTCTAATATGGATACTCAGTTGACTCAAGCTAACTTTGACACCAACATGGTGATCATCTTGGCTGCTTTATTGTGTGCTTTGATATGTGCTCTAGGGTTGAACTCTATGGTACGGTGTATTTTAAGGTGTGGGCCACGGTTCGGGATGGAGACTGCGGAACAGGCGGCCGCACGGATGTCGGCCACCGGGCTTAAGAAAAGCGCGTTAAAGAAAATACCTGTTGCCGTTTATGGGGCAGACGGGAGTAAAGGAGGGTCATCTGACATGAGTATGGATTCAAGTGATGACACAGAGTGCCCCATTTGTCTAGGGGAGTTTATTGATGGGGATAAAGTGAGAGTGCTTCCTAAGTGTAACCATAGGTTCCACGTGTCGTGTATCGACACGTGGCTTGGGTCCCACTCATCCTGCCCCAACTGCCGCCACTCGTTACTAGAGACTATTGGCTCTACGTCGAAGGCGGCAGGAGGGGACATAATAAACGATGGGGGTGGCCTACTGACGCCACCGCCACGTGACGGTGGTGACAGCAGTGGCA
Source organism: Chenopodium album (assembly GCF_948465745.1). Taxonomy (NCBI): domain Eukaryota; kingdom Viridiplantae; phylum Streptophyta; class Magnoliopsida; order Caryophyllales; family Amaranthaceae; genus Chenopodium; species Chenopodium album. Next base: position 54,694,503 of record NC_137845.1, on the reverse strand, counting down.
GACAGGACCACGTGGTGGTTGAGGTGAGTGGTGGGAATTGAGTTAGTATTAATTGTGATTTTTTTTTAGTTTATGTTTTGTGTATTGGTGGAAAAAATTAGTGGTCCTGTAAAAAGAAAGTTAGATTGTTATGTATTACAAAAAGAGGGAGAAGCTTAGCTAAGATAGCTAAGTCAAATTGATCAATTACACCAGTCTTTTTTTTGTTGAGATGCCATTTTGGAAGGTATTCTTTTGACTATCATCTTTCATCTTCTATTTGGTGTTTTAATATTTTTTAGTTTTGTTACTCCTTAATTGAGAATTTTAGATGCTTGATATAAGCAACACTAAATTTGTTTTGTGCATAAACTGGAAAGTTGTAATACATGAAACAATGTATATATGGATTTGAGTACAAAAATTGGTATGTATAACTATACTTCATATAGTAGTTTTATTTTGTAGGTCGATAACTCAATTAGAACTCTCTTGTTAGGTTATTGAGTGAATTATTGGAGAGGTGTTTTTGAAAATAGATATTATAGTTTTCTTCAATTACAATCCGATAATGTGATGGTTCAATAGAGTTTTAACTAACCTTTTGGATATTTGTATTTGGGTCCATTATATGTATAGAGATTAATATTCAAATTTTTGTTTACCAACGAAAATTCATAAATTTTTCTCTTTTAAGTGTAGTTTTCTCAAATGTACCCCATTATTTAAATAATTTGGTTGTGTTGTCACATTAGAGGGTAAAAACACATTAAATTACGCAATTTGTTAGTCTTTTAACTTTGAAGTGAAAATTCGAAAACTAACCTTTTCATAGATACAGATGGGTTGGGTGAGATAGTGAGAGAAGCACTCTATTATGTACAAGTACAATAATGGCTTTTCATATATTCTAAAGGAGTAGTTGTGCAATAGGCATTTGATTAAAAAGTACATGTTTACTTTATCTCTATATGTTTCCCTATATTATGAATTATTTTTTCCATGTTTATGTTTACAATTATGTATCGGTAAAAAATATATGTTCTTGAATTCGCATTTTAAAACAGTTTCATATTATTATGTTAAGGGAATTGTATAGTGAAAAGTTTTCATTCGATATTGAATGATATACGAAATACTTAAATGAAAACACTAGAAGTCAAGCAATATATCGCAAACCAATACATAACTCTTTGTAGGTGTAACTGTGTAAGGGATATGTTGTACCTACTTGAAATTCAAACACACATAACAAGCAATTAGCATTGCAACACGCATATTCTACACAATTTTGATCTTAAACGTAAAAATTAGAGTATACAGCTTTTCAACAACTTTTATAAGCATAGTATACTTCTTCCGTTTTTCATTATTACTTGTAATATTTTCCTTTTGTGAAAGCTACATATTACTTGCAACATACTCATTTTTGGGATGTGTTATTAATTAAGTTAGAGCTACTAACAATAATTGATTAAATACACATTAGTGGAGTAATTAGATAATAGTGGGTCCATGTCCAAGCTGTTGAGATAATTGAATTTGGCAGTTGGAGATACAATTTGACAACTTTGGAAAATGCAAGTTTTCTGTGAGTTTGTCACATACTTGACATCTTTTGGCCCACAGAAAATATGGTTTAAACTAGTGGTCACCAATTTATCTCTATTAAATTTTGATCTTTATGATTTTAGATTCAATTGTAGGATTTTTAGTGTATATAGTAGAATATATTGGATACGAAAAAAAAGATCTGTAGTTTGACACTGATAATTTAAAAAATAAAATTAAAAATTAAAAATCAATTTAGTAGTCATGTCATTTAAGAACAGAATTTTGTTGCACACTTGCATATGCTGAGATAGCCAATTAGCCTCACTAATGGGCTGGCTTTGACAGTTAGATCAATCTAGTCGACTCGAAGATTAGAAAATGTTTATTTCATCCATAACTTGGATTACGAGTAATTATTGCATGATCTTGAAAAATCATTCAATAGTTTTTGTTCCAAAAAAAATTATTTAATAGTTTAATCTCTTAGAATTTCTAATGGTGGCAAATGAGTCATTTAACACAAATTTGGTACAAACTTATAGTTCTAGATTTCTAGCGACTAGTTTTGTTTTGTTTTTGTCCATTTGAGTCACATTCAAGTTTGATGTAAACTACTCCGTGATAAATCTATTAATCGTGTGATGAACCATTAAATTAATTATATTATAATGATATACTTGTATTAATCAAATATTAATTGGAATAGTCGTATACATTGAGATTGAGTCATTCAGATCGGATATCATGTTTAGTCAATTTTAAATTTTAGAGGTTTACTTATGAATGACCCACACTAGACCATATAAAACTCCAAAACCCTCAAATTTTTTAAGACATAGATTTTAAGATGCATCTCACCATCTTCATAAATGTATGTGTCTTCTTCTCATATGCCAAAAAACCTCAACTTAAATATAGCTTGGATGGTATGTAGGCAATGTATCATTCAGCATGGGTGTGGCCGGTGCAAGGTTTCACAATTGTTGGGAGGAGAAATTTCGGGTGGCAAATTAAATAAATATTGTATTTGTATCTGGACTTCAAATGTTAATATCTTTTGTTATTAATAATTTAATAATAATTATAAATTTATAAAGAGTAAGTATTTAAAAATAATGTATTAAAGACAAACATAATGTTAAAATAAATACGAGTATTTCAATCTTCACATTATTTTCACTTATTTAAAAAATAAAAGAATAAAAAAAAATTAAAATAAGAGTTATTTCATAATAAGTTATGACAGTTTTAAATAAGATGAACTCGAGAAAAATAAATCAAATGAATAAAATACAAACTAAACAGAAATGAAAGAAGTACTATGAAAAGTACCCAAGGAGCTACTGGAAAGTATTCTTTCGTGTTCATATAATACGAAGCCGAAGTACAATTTAAGTGAAAAGGCAAAATTGGACACGTAATTCATGTCCAAAAACTAAATGAACGTTCATAAGTAAATAAAATATATAATGGACCACCTCTTATTAATACATATCTACCAGCTAAATGAATCATTTAATTGACCAAGTTAGTAATCTCAGTACATAATCATACCACGGAGCATCAATGACAATGACCTTACTTTTTGAAGCATTTCATGTATAGTAATGTAGTTTTCATGTGCGACCTACATTTATTATTTCTTAGTTGATCATCTGATACCCGTACACGTTAATGATCGAAGGCAGAATGCTAGTACTCTCTTGTGGAGTAAACATAAAATACGGTTTCTAAACTTGCCTTATTTTATTGCTGATTGGACCATAGTTCAGGGACTTCTAATGTTGACTGGACCAAAGTTTAGGGACTTTGTCTTTTTTTTTTCAATTGCTACTAAATATGTTAATTAACCATATATACCCTTAATTAATCTAATACTATTATTTCCATTCAAATCTATTACTATTATTTTATTTTTCTATCTAATCTAATATTGAATTTATTTAATTACCCACATTAATTTTAATAACTTTATGTTTCTCTCTCCCCAACTTCTTACCTTCCCCATTTTTAAAGCTCCACCACCCTACATATCAAACTCACTTCCATCAACACCACCCTCTCCCACCGAAAAGAACATAAACCCCCACCGAAACCACTAAATTCCCCATTGTACCACTCCCACTAAAATCACCCAAAACCCAGCTACTCCCTACGGAAACCACCAAAACCCCCACCAACACCATCAACGAACCACCAACATTGTTGCCATCAAAAACGAAACCCCAAAACCATCAACACCCCAATCAAAAACCACCAAAACCTCTATCACTCTCACCAAAACCATCATCACTCGCATTAAGATTGACCAATACCCCCACCACTCTCAGTAAAAACCACATACATCGCCACCACTCGCCGAAAACCACAACTTCTAGATCTTCAATGCGTCCAGATCTATATTATATTCTCAAATTTCAAGGTGGTGGTCGTCTCGTGAACTTGACATGGGTTAATCCTTTAATTTTTTTTCTTAAATACAAAACTAATTGTTTTCGATTTTTTTTAATTTTTTTTTTGTTTAATTTGACTGGCTTATCTAGATTTGTTGAAAATTTTGGTTTTTTTTTTTTTTTTTTTTTTTTTTTTTTTTAATTAGTTTTAAGACAGTTGTGGTGTTATGATGGTGATGGTGGTGGTTTATGTAGTGGCAGTGGATGTGGTGGTAGAGGTTACTATTGTGGTTTTATTTTTGGAAAGCGAAGACCAAAATGCGTCGTTTTATTTTTGTGGTGTTTCATTGCGCCACGTGTCTTGCTGAGTCCCTAAACTTTCCCCTTAAAAAATATCTAATGCCAAGATCCCTAAACTTTCACCATTCTTAATATTAAATGACATGTCATATGGGCAAAGTCCCTAAACTTTCCCTTTCATTTGACAACTCAGTAATTTAGTCCCTAAACTTTGCTTAGTCATCAATTTTTTCGCCGGAATAAGTCTTTAGTGGTGGTGGAGAAATCAAAATCAGACTTTTGAAAGTTAAGGAACCTAAATCAAACTTATACCAAAGTTTAGGGACCGTATTTGGTCTTTACTCCTCTCCTATGTCCTATCTATAGCCAGGTTAATTATAACGATAGATGTCAACTAATATAGTTTATTAAATTTTAATTTGATCAGAGTTATATCGAGTTGAATTGGATATTCCATTTGTCTTAATTCTTTCCCACATACAACATACAAGATATAATCACTCAATTTATTAGCACAAGGTTCAGGCTAGGGTAACCTACCATATATTGATTACCTACTATCACAAATACATCAAATTTCAAAAGGTAGATTTACAAGAGTAGCTCCTTCATAAATGTTAGTAAGCCATAAACTTGTCACACTTAAATTATTCCTTAACTAAAACATCTCTAATGGTTGTAGCTAGACTGCTACTGACTTGCTTGCAATTTAAAAAAATTCCTGGCTACTAGCTTGACCACTGGAGGTTCATCAAGCTAACTTGTTTGGGAAAATTAAAACTTGTTAAAAAGAGGGGTTAATATATATAAAATTCTAATTAAAAAGTTAAAGCTTATATAAATTATAAGATGGTAGCTAACCATTAGGGCACAAACTAGCTATAAAGGAAATTAGCCAAAAATTTATGTGCTATAACAATCTAATTGGCTAATTAGTTTACCATTGAAATGGTTTTTACCAATAATATTCGCTGAGAACAATAACCATATTTTTTTTTTTAAAAAAAAAAAAAAAAGTCCAAAAGGACACTTAAATTTCATTAATTAAAGTCATACGACATCTACAATTGATATATAACAATAATGAAAACAGATTTAACAGAGATTAATAACCCATATTTTTTGATATTTGTTTACTACGGGGTACTAGTCTACTACAACTGCTAACATACAACCGTACAACTATACAAGTATGTTGATATCTAACATATTTCGTGTTTATAACCGCTCTTGATTAATTGTTTTATTCTAGCTACGATGGAATTTACGCTAATTTACGTACTAATCAACAATTAATACAAACTAGTGAACTAACTCGAAGACTTGCAAGAAATAGTCATTAATAATTAAGAAAATCTTAGTGAAATCGATATAAATGCACTTATATTACAAGTCACAAATTTATTTCAATGTTCTTAATACTTATACTCAAATGTGTGAATTCGTGAGGGTCATTTTAGTCATGAATGCATACCTGATACCTCTTTTAATTTTTCTTAATAACATCAATTTAAACAATCACTACACAAAATAAACTATCAATAACTATACTCATCATAAAACTTTTTTTTTTTTTACGGGAAAACACGAAGCCAATTTATTCAATTAAAGAGTAAAAACAACAGAATCCGACACACACGTCGGAACTTTCTCAATCCACACTCTCATCTCCTCATAGTTCCTGCTAACACAAGCAAGTCTATGGGCAACATCGTTGGCATTCCTACCAATATGGGAAAAACTAATAGAAAGACATCTAGCAGACAAAGCAAGAATATCACAAATGATGCGGCCAAAATCAGATTTTTCAGTCTTCCTGCACTTCAAATGTTGGATGAACTTCAAGCAATCAGACTCAAGAATTAATTTGGTGATGCCCGAGTCAATAACAATGGATAAAGAGTGCCTTGCAGCCAACGCTTCAGCAATATCAACCCTCATCTCTCCCTGAATCGTCGAACATATAGCCACCATCACAACCCCAACATAATCACGCACCACACCACCCAAGCCTGTTACACCAATACCGCAGCAAGATGCATCAGTGTTTAATTTGTACAGGCCCAAAGGAGGGGCAGTCCACTTATGAGAAGGAGCCTGCCTTGACATATGCTCAAAAGGAAGCAGGGCATTGGCTTTCTCGAACTCCCCAACAAAGGAGACACCCCTCAGAATCGTAGCTTCAATAAGAATCCTTCTCTTTTCAAAGCACCACGCATTCCTGCTAATCCACACACCCCAAAGAATACTCCAGAAATGATCCCACCACATCTTGTTTTTGAAAGTGCATTGCAGAGAGAATATCCAAGATAAAGGGGAAGACAAAACATTACAATCCGGACTTAAACGGAGGGGAGAAGCATACCAGGTAGCTTTAGCATGAGGGCAAAGAAAGAGAGCATATAGCAGAGTTTCAGGAGCCTCACCACAAACAGGACACACATCACAGTCAGTAAAACCACGCTACTTAAGATTACTCTTCACAGGAACACCATTATGAAGGAATCTCCACCCAAAATGTTTGATTTTTGGGGGAAGATTAGAATTCCACAGCTTTTTCCACACAACATTTGAAGTATGCGAAGAGGAGGTGGCCACATCACCATTTTTTTCAGCAAGAGAAGCATAGTAGGCACTACGAACAGTGAATTCACCGTTCTTGGAAAGCTGCCAAGTCCAACCATCAGTCATATCAGTCAGGGAAAGAGGGATATTTTTAATCTCATTACCTTCCCAATTTGAGAAAGAGGCCTCAATCAGATCATAGTTCCATGAGTTGTCACAAATCAAATCAGAAACCAGCTTTGGGGCAGTATCAGATACATGGGATCTAGGCAATATCTTGAACTTGGGCAAGGAGGGAATCCACGGATCCTTCCACACATCAATAGAGGAGCCATTCCCAATGAGTTTCCTAGCACCTTTAGTGATAATTCCCCTGGCGGACAGTATAGATTGCCAAGTATAACTGGCATTAGGATTCAACTTTGCCTCCATAAACTCGACATTGGGGTAGTACTTCATTTTCAGAATTTTTGCCATCAGAGAATTTGGGTTGGAAAGTAAGCGCCATTCTTGTTTTGCTAGCAATGCCATATTGAAAACTTTCAAATCACGCATACCCATGCCCCCTTCATTCTTAGACAGAAGCAAACGGTCCCTAACAATCCAAGAGAACTTCTTTTCATTGTTCCTTTGGCCCCAAAAGAAATTGCAGCACATTCTTTCGATCTCATTGAGGATACTTATAGGGATTTTGAAACATTGCATTGCATAGGAAGGAATAGCTTGAGCAATAGACTTGATGAGAATCTTACGTCCCGCTTGAGAGAGATACCCCTCCTTCCACCCTTTTAACTTCTTCCAAACCCTGCTTGAATAATGGAAAAAATTCGTTTTTTTGAGCTACCAAGATAAGTCGGTAATCCAAGATATTTGTCGTGTCCATCAACGGCCTTAAATGATAACTTCGACTGAAGCAATGATTTCTTTTCTGGCTCAATATTTCGGCTAAAGGACACTTCATATTTTTCCATGTTCAATTTCTGGCCCGAAACAGTTTCGTAGGTGGAGAGAACCTCAAGAACATTTTCTACTTCTTCCTCATTAGCCCTAATGAATAGCAGGCTATCATCGGCAAAAAAATATGAGAAATAGGCTTCACTTTCTTCCCAATCTTAACCCCGTGAATTAAATTGGAACTCTCGACATCCCGAAGCAAGGTGGAGAGGCCTTTAGCACAGATGATAAAGAGAAACAGAGACAATGGGTCTCCTTCCCAAAGACCCCTAGAAGGTAGAAATTCTCTCGTAGGTTGGCCATTATCCAAAATAGAGAAGGAAGCAGACTCAACACACCTCATAACAGTTTTAACAAACAAATTCGGAAACCCTAACTTTGTCATCATACGCTCAAGAAAACACCATTCAACCCAATCATAGGCTATGCTCATATAAAGCTTAAGCCCCAAGTGCCCACTCTTCCCTTTCTTCTTTTTTCTCAAAAAGTGAAAGCATTCGTAAGCAAGCAGGATATTATCCGTAATATGTCTTCCAGGAATGAAACCACTTTGAGATTCATGAATAATATCAGGGAGGACCAATTTCAGTCTATTTGCTAACACTTTGGCAACTATTTTATACAACACATTACACAAACTAATAGGCCTATAATCAGAAGGAGACTTTCACATATTTTTTTTTTCGGGATAAGGACAATGTAAGTTTGATTAATAGACCTAATATCACCACCATGATTCAAAATATTCAATTCCGATCTATCACATCATGACCAACCATATTCCAGAATTGGTAGAAGAGGGCACACATACCATCAGGGTCGGGCACTTTTGTGGGATGCATTTGCTTGATTGCCTTATGAATTTCCTCCCTGGTGAAAGGGTCACTAAGCATAGTGCGCATATCCTCCGAGACCTTCTACTTCACTTTCTCAATGACCATTTCGGTTTCAACAGTATGGGGAGAGCTGAAAAGCTCCTCAAAATGGTTGACAAAAGCTTCAGAGATTTGATCTTCACAATCAAACACATTTCCTGCCTCATCACAAATTTTATTGATATTATTTCGGTGCTTCCTTTCTTGCGCTTTTTTATGAAAGAAACTTGTATTTTTGTCGCCATGTTTTAACCAATCCTACCAACTTCTTTGTTTCCAGTATAATTTTTCCCTCTCTTCAAGCTCATCCATTCTCTCATCAATGGCTTTCATCATTGTAATCAACTCAGCAGTTTGTTCTTCTTCCATGAGAGAAGCCATTCGGTTCTTACACTTACTCAATTCTTTCGAAAAATTACCAAAAGAAGTCTTGCTCCATCCCCCTAAATTTCTGGCATTACGATTAAGGTTGCTCAAGATATCACCCCCACAACCCAAGCATTTTGGATGACATCCCCACAAGACTCCTCCCTAAGCCACATCTCCTCGAACCCGAACAACTTGATTTTTTTCTTTTTTCTGGGAGCGTGCACGCGATCTTTGATACATAATAGGGAGGGAGATGGTCGGACTTCCTTCTTTCCAAGTGGGTGACAAAAGAACTAGGGAACTCATCCCTCCACGCATGGTTAGCCATGAAGCAATCGAGCCTCTCTTGCAAATTATCACCACCCTCCCAGTTATTGCTCCATGTAAATTAATAACCCACGAAACCCAAGTCAGACAGATTACACAAATCCATAACTTCCCTCAAGATTGTAGCTTCATGGAACTTGAAATTAGCCCCTCCCTTCTTTTCTGTAGACCACATCATCAAGTTGAGGTCTCCTCCACATTACCAAGGATAGTCATTTCCCGTGTTTAAAGACAATAACAATTCACCGGTTTTTCTCTTGTTTTCATCCTCCGGGAAACCATATAAGCCAGTGAACCTCCATGACACCATATCATCACACTTGACCAAGACATCAATGTGATTAAGAGAGTAGCTTTTCACTTCAACCTCCCAATCACCTCTCCAAAGAAGAGCAATCCCTTCACTCCTTATTCCTTCCCCTTTACAGCCTACAACAATCATCCCAGAGTATTTCAGTTTACATTTAATTTTCTCCATCTCAAAAGAGCTACGCTTGGTTTCTTGGAGAAACACAAGCCCGGGGTCTTCGATTATAACAATGCGCCTAAGTGCATTCACTGCCCATGGGCTCCCCAAGCCATGGCAGTTACACGAGAGGGTGTGTCTCATTGACCACCGAGAGCCCTTTTGTAGGGCTCGCCACATCATCATTCGTCATCAGATCAACATCAGTAATACTTCCTCCATTCTCAACAGCTCTTTTTTTTTATTATTTTCTCTCCTGATCATTATCACTCATATTTTTTTCCTCCCCTTCACCCTCTTCATCTCTCAATTTCCTCACTTTACCATATAAAACTATATTCAGAGTGTCCCCCTTTTGGTTTTTTCCCCTCTCCTTCAGTTTTATTTTTCTTCTATAATTATTGTCCACCTTATTCCCACCATTGCTACTATTAATAATTCCCACTGCTCCTCCATCATTCAAAGGTTTATTAAGTAAAAGGCTCTCTTCTGAATTCAAATGCTTCGTAATATTTTCAACAGGTTCACTCAAAACACAAGTGTTAACGAGAGAATTAGAGGCACTCACCAAAGTATTATAAATTTGAGACAAACCACATCCACTTAGCTTCTCCACTACATCGTTCAATTGAGCTTCTGGCATTTTCTTCACCGGAATCTTAGGTTTAGTAATGAATAAACCTTTGGCACAAGCTAGTTTGGACTGTTCCAGGGTGTTGCTGCTATCTCCAATTCCCCTCTTCCACGGAGAAGCTTTAAGTCATCCTCCAAATTTCAGCATTGGAGTTTCATCATCCTGGCATATCTCGCAATCTTTAACACCATGCCCCAATTTCCCACAACAGAAGCAGAACAGGGGAGGTTTCTCATGTTTCACCTCAAAGAACTCTTCCACGCCACCACGCATCTTAACTTTCACCTTTTGAATTAAGGGTTTAGTCACATCAACAAGAATCCTTAATCTAATCGACTTATCAATTCCAACACAGCCTGCATTCTCCATCTTTATAAATTTTCCTATTTTATTGCCAATAGCCTCTACATTTGCGTTGTTCATCCTCCCTCTAAAGGGAAAATTATACACCCTAACCCACATCAGCAGGTCCTTTAGTTCCACGTCCAAAGGTTTTGCCCTATCTTCAATTTCACCAAGCAACAAAGCATGTCTATCAAAATTCCATGGTTGTCCTTCAAGGACCTTCAACTTATCCCTCCAATGATAGAATTTGAACACGAACATATTTTTTCCAATGTTGCTAATCTCCAGGCCATTTTTAGGTTGCCAAATGTTTTTCATAGTGGTCATGAAAGCGTTTGAATTGATGTTACTATCCTTCCAGATTTTCCCAACAAGGCCAAGTTCCACCCTTGCTTCCTCTTCTTCTTCCTGTTCGTCGACCCATTCAATTGCCTCTTCGACTTCCAGGGATTTTGCCTCATCAGTGATTCTTTTTATTGTTATCTAAGTCAATAGTAGAAGTATTTGTGATTTGTTTATTGTGAATAGTCATCTCCATGCTAACTTCCAAAGATTCGAAAGCCATGGAAGAGACAAAACAAGAAAAAAGACAAAAAACCTTCCAAAGAAGGAAACCCTAGAGGATGACTAGACACACCCTCCCAAGGAAAACCTAGAGAGAACTCCTATCATCTTAAAACATTTTAATTTTAACTTTCTTTAATTATTTATAAATTTAAAAGGTACCTACGTACGTATGTGTAGACACCTAATTGTGTCTCCCCAAAAAACCAAACCCGGTGATGAATACCTTTCACGTCATTGATTATCGAACGAAGTGAAAATGTGAAAAATCTTATGATGCGGTTGTTTTAATAAAAATATCTTTCTTTCTGTTTTCGAAAATCTACTCTATTTATGAAAATGTCTGGTCCAATTTAGTTTGGTCCATGATAAGGGTCAATAATAGTGTAGTTGGATTGGGCTCGAAAAGAGCTTTCCAATGATATATTATAAGCCTAATTTCGATGAATAATGAGGAAGTTATGGCCAAAAAACTAAATTGGGCCTGAAATGGTTTTATGTGGCCCAATGATCAAGTGGAGGGCCCATTAATTATTATTTCTAAAATTATTAGGATTGATTTTAATCTTCTAGAATAATCTAGAAGGTTATTAAATTCTAGTGGAATTAGGATTAATAATTATATCTTTTGAAAAAATAAAGAATTTTATTTGGAATAAAACAAGTGTTTTTAAAAGAATTAAATTTGATTTTAAAAGATAAGTACGGACGTTAATTGGTCTAATTTAATTAGATTAAGGACTCTGTACGGATTTTAGAAAACGCGTGAACCATCGCTAAACGACAAAGCTGTCGCCCCGCGCTGAAGGCTGTCGCGCCGCACTTAACCCTGTCGGGCGGCGATAGAAGTAGTTTTATTCCAGATTGGATTCGGTCTTTTCCTGATTGTTTCTGGACTTTTTTTTTCTTATAAATAGGGTCATATTTTCCCTTTTCAATCATCAACAAGCTCAATTATCAACAATCATCTAATTCTTTTTCTCTTCTATCTCTAAAAGCAATAGCTTATTCTTTCTCTCTCTTTCTAGCCTAGCCTTTTTACAAACACAATACCGCATTCACGAGTTCTAGACACACCTAGCTAAGCCCGAAGTTGTCTTTGCCCTAGATGTGAAAGGTTGATAATTTATGAGGGTTTGGTCCCAAATCCCTATTTCAATTATTTAAATTAATTGTTTGATTTAATATTTTCCTTGAAGTTACTAACATGTGTATTTTGTTGATAGAGAGGGATACGAGGCAACAAAGTAAGCAGTTTTATTGCTCTATTTCTTTAGAAAACATGCTTAGATTATTATTTTAATTCCTAATATCATGTTAGGATGTTATTTATTGCTTTATAGTATCATGCTTAGGTTGCTTCCTATTTCTTCTATCATGTTAGTATCATATTAGGGCTAAAGTTTTGATTTTTAATGTTTAGTGACATGCTAGGATTTGTTATTAATCTTGTTAGTATCATGCATAGGATCTTGCTAATATTATTATGCTTTATTGAGATTATTATTATGATGATGATTTGTTGTTATTATTATTGCTTAATATATATTATTGTTATTGTTTGATCACGCCCTCTCTTGCAGAATTAAAGGGTATTTGTACTTGAAATCACGCTTGATAAGATAATTAATAATCTTGTTTAGGCTAATATGATTATAATTCAAGTGATCGCCAATAATAGATTTGTTTGTGCATTAATATTCAACCAACATAGATTAAACAGGTTTAGGGTTAACCTATTGATTGTATGTTAGCTCGAAAGCGCACATGAATATGAGAATAATAAAGTAGAGGTTTATTTTTAGGGCAGGTTCAATCTCTTTTAGGTTGAATTTGTACCTTTATTCCCGAATTAACGGAATTATGGAGTTTAGGAAGAGAGCTGAGGCTGATGATAAAAATAACAATGCCCTGGATTAGGCGGATCCTGCTCTTTATTCGTAGCTAAATTGTTCAATTTCGCTGACTTTCTGAGGTTGTGTTTAAATTGTGTGAAGAAGCCTTGGCTTATGCAAATCCAGAATTGTTAAAGTTAAAATAGAAAAATTATAAATAAGAACCTCTTAAGAGGTTAAACAAGGTGATCATGTTTTAGCAAACTAAAGTTTATGGCCACAATAAATCAGCGTTCTTTGTCCCTTTAACTAATGGCCATCTATTTTTTGATGAACTTTCTAATACTCTCTCCGTTTTTAAATACTTACTCCATTTCTCTATGTGCAGAATTTTAGGAAAAATTGAAGAAAGTAATAAAATATAGAGATAGTGGGGTTAGTAGATGGTAAATTATACGAGAGAGAATATAAAAGTAATAAAATTAGATCCCACTAGTTGATAGAAATGAATTAAATATTATAAAAGTTTTCCAAATAAGGAAATGGGGCAAGTATTTAAAAACGACAGCAAAAGAAAAATTGAGCATGTATTTAAAAATGGAGGGAGTATGAAGTAGTCTGTAAAATGATTTTGCTCTTAAAAAAGACATTACTCGCATTGAGAATTTGGGATAGCACTAATGAATTCTCTACCATTTAAGTCATTTCACTTTTCTTTATACTGTATTTTCAAAAGGATAATGCTATGTGTAGCCCTAAAGGCTATATATAAGCATTAAATATACTCTTGAAAATTGTATAAAATTAGGAATTCATGATAAAAACACGCGAAAATCAGTGTAATTATTGTTTATGTTTTGGTGGTTTTTTTTTTTTTTTTTTAACTTTTTACGATTTTTAAGTGTAAATTTAATGCTTATATGTAACCCTAAGGACTATGTATAACATTTTCCTATTCAAAATAGTACTCCATAGTGTTTACTATCAATTGCCATAATTTTTTAGTTTCAAAGTACAATGAAGTTATTTATTTTTTTTTTTATATTGTTAAGGTTATGACCAAACCTCAACCCTCAGGTTTTTTTGATTCAATATTTACGGGCCAGACACTTGGGAGTAAGGGTAAGGAAAACCCTACCCTCTAATACCATCACTTGGTAGGATTCGAACCCCAAACTTCTAGGATCTGAGGTAAGAACCTTACCGAGTAAGCCAACACTTTGTTAGTTGAAAGTACAATGTAGTTGAGTTGGCCATAATCACAATCATCTATTTTCGAAATTTAAGACCTGTATAAAACATGTGGAAGATGCTACAAAGTATTTCTGATTTCCTAGAATTTTCATTTTGTTTACAAGATCGTCCAGCAAGCTAGCTCATCAGGTGCTAAAGCATGGGTGAGTGGTAGAGGGTGGTCGAATGCTCGATCTCAAGGTCCATGTTTAGGTTGTGGGTTATATACATGACCAATTCATTCCAAATAAAACATTCATTTCACCAAGAGCTTATAAATGTATGGAGATTAGGGATAACAGCAGATTAGTTAAACACAACTTCATAGCTTGAACTCAACTACTTAAGCACACATTTATGCAACACATTGCTCATTGCGTACCTTATTTTCTTTCAGTCCAGTTCATTGCATAGCCTACTTTCTATTAGTCCAGTCAGTATGACAGTTCACTAGTAACTTCTTTAATAAGAGCACAACACAAGGCAATGCATTAGAACATATTTAAGCCAATGATCTGAACAAGAAAAATAGAGTCTGTTTTAGTAGGAAGAAGGGTTTGGGTATTTCAATCAAAAAACAAATGCCAATAGTCAATATTACTACTAGCTCTTGTTGTAGTTACACTGAAAATAAAGACAAGGATACAAAACAAAGGCCACGCCCACTAAAAGCGCTTAATTGTACTCTTATAGCCTAATAAAGAAACCACTAAAACAATCCAGCCTGGGTGCCATACATAAGCCTAGTCCTGATCCTAAGCAAAAGAACCTGAAGCACCGGGAGCACCAGGTGCACCGCCACCAAATCCTCCAGCTCCACGACCAAAGCCAGGCCTCCTGCCACCCTGCAGATAAAGAACAAGCGAGTCAATTAACCATGATAGTAGATGGTCAGGGAAGGCTTGGACACATGATGTAAAAAAAAGGATCCAAATCTAGAGAGAACTTCCTAAAAGTTACAGAATTCAAGCTTACAGTTTCAGGAAGGATTCAAGTTAAGTATGAGAACATAAACAGATGTCTTGTAGACCTATCCTCTGGACCACAAAATACATTCAGCTTACAGCAAGCATACACTTCCAATCCATCATACAAACATAGTATACCGCTACTAGACAATTGTTAATTTCAATACATTTCACCCTTATTTCATGTGGGGAGCTCTTTTTCCTTGTAATGGACACAAGGGACACATCAGCAAGTCAAAGCATTGAGGTAAAAACTGAGCATATATACTCTTCATTTTGAACTCAATATAATTAATCTTCATATGGTCCAAAAATGAAATAGATAGTATAAACTAATTCAATATCTAATTCATTCTGAAGCACAAAGAAACGATCATACTTATTAATATTCCAGGAAGAGGAGGATAATATTTACACAAAATAAAGAAAATACATGCAGAGAGAAAGCACTAAACCTAATAGGTTTAGTACAACCAAAGGCTAGGCAATTTCATATTTTCAAAAATAAAAGGAGTGTTCTTCAAAACACTTACACTAAATAAAGGCTGGTAATCGGCTGGAGCTCCACCTTTCTCACCACCAAACTCACCGGGTGGACCACGGGGACCTGCACGGTATCCCTCACGGTCACCAAATCTTGGTCGGTCTCCTTCAAACCTGGGTGGGCCACTGCAAAACATACAGCAAACCATTCAACATTAAAAGACTATACACCAAGCACGAAAACCCTTTGCGGCAAAGGGCATAATACAGGAAAGCAACAAGTAATAACATACCGTGGGCGATCACCACCAGGACCCATGGGACGACCAGCAGGTTTAGTCTGCTTCTTCAAGGTAGCAGGAACAATTTCTGATGGCAAGTTGAGGTAAGTCCTCAAGAACTCAATACCGTCATTCGTCAAGTACCAATAGTAGTGCATCCAGGCAAAGGTCTCGCGGACGTACTCCTTTGACTTAAAGCTCTGCATGAGCTTAATCACTTGCAGATTTGGGACATCGATGTCGGGGTGCTTTGCAAGATTGTAGTCCTTCTTAGCAAAGCATACACCCTCTGCATTTACAAAACAGCAACTTCAACAAGGCATGTATAACATCAAGCATCATTTGCATACACCCAAACTAAATAGCATAATATAACACTAATTCTGATACAAAAATTGCCATTCTAACTCTGACACTACACAAATCTCCATAATTGGCATCAGAAATCAATTAAGAATATAGTGAAATTAACTCTTAAATGTATCCCAAATTCACACCACCAAGACAATCGATTAGCAAGTATATATACAATTAGCAACAAAATTCATTCCCGAAACTGCAACTAATTAATCCAATTAAGCTCAAATTCACAAATCAAACCAAAGGGTAACAATTTCTAACTGTTTTTTTTTTTTTTTTTTTTTTTGAGAAAATGGGTAATAATTTCTAACTGTTACATAAACATTCTAGAGCCAATTATTTCCTGAATAATGTTCATTATAACCAAATTCCATTTATATATATAACCATCCAAATTTCGGAAAAAACAATAATTAACTACAAAATAATCAAGTAAAATAAAGCTATAATCACATACAAGTATATAAATTAATAGAAAAACAAGAAATAAAAGGACCAAAATTAAATCAAATTCACAAAAGAATTCATCTCAAATTCCACTGAAAAATTAAGAAAGATTAAAAAAAAAAAAAAAAAAGACATACCTTGGAAGAGGTACTTGCAGATCTCCTTACGATTCTTCTCTGGGATAATCTGGAAAAAAAAAAAATCAAAATCAGAAAATCAACAATGAAAGAAATTGGAAAATGATAAGATGATAGAAATTAGCAGAAAATTTAAGGTGAAGAGAGAGAAAGAGATGAAGAACACACCATGGCTGCGCTTGAGATTGAAGAAGCGAAGAAGAAGAAACAGAGGCGTAATAAGACTCAAGCAGCAGTGTAAAAGGATCTCCTTCAAAACCCTAATTTTGAATGCGGTTTTATTATGCCAAAATTATTCAGGGCTTTTTAGGGTTGGGCTGGGCCTTGTTGTTTTCAAACCTTTTTTTGTGTGTTGCTACTTGTACACCTTACTTGTGCTTGTGGTCTAACATTTGCCTATTTGGGTCCAATTTTTTTTTTTTTTTTTTTTTTTTTTTTTTTTTTTTTTTTTTTTTTTTTGTATTCCACCCGGTTCACCCTTTGGACTAATCTGGATTCAAGGTTTTAATTCTGGGTGGTTAGGTTTTAGTCCCCTCTCAATTGTTGCTGCATGGGATCAAATATGCGGTCCTCCTTATCAAGTGTAGCTTCAATCACCACTGTACCAACAGCTAATTAATTAGGTCCAAACATTATAGAGTTCATTATGCCATGTTATGTTGGCATGTATTCCGTAGCATACTATCTCCGTTACAAGAGAAAAATGTAAGTAGGGTACTTGAGAATACATTGGGTATTATATGAAAAGATAGTGAAGTTAATATTTTATTAAAAAATAAGAAATGTGAAAGGAAAATAAACTAACATAACAAAGAGAGTAAAAGTAATTAATTGAAATCTTGTTAAATTTGTCTTGATTTAGAAAATTAATATTTAATGAAGGAGGTTAAAAAAAAGGACGTATAACATTTTTAAAAAGTTCGTACAATAAAAGTGTAATACTAACATAACAAAGAGAGTGAAAGTAATTAATTGAAATCTTGTTAGATTTGTTTTGATTTTAGTTTTAAAATCAATGCAAGATTACCTCTCCATTGTGATTACATATTTGAGTTAATTTTAAGTCTAAACTAAAGAGTGATATGCTAAGAAGCCTAAATTAGGTAGGTTGTAAAAGATATCGAAAAACTTATAAACTTGGTTTTGTTTTAACTTTAATTTTAAGGGTATAAAGCTATAAATCTATTTGTTTTCTCATTTTTGATTTCATATGCAAATAATAAAGTTAATTATCCTCAAATAAAAAAATAAATTAAAAAAAAATAAACTTATTTACTCCTCTTTTTTTTATTACTCGTAACAAGAAACTTAATTACTCTCTTGCCTTGCCTTTTGGTTCAAGAAATTTACAAAAATAAGTTGAGGGCTTGAGGCTTATAATACTGAATACTTCGTATTATATTTCAACCGACTAGTAAACAACATGCATCATATATTCATATCATATCTTATCCAACGCAAATTAGGAAACCAAGATCATAAATTTGGTAATAGTTTTTTTTGTAAGATAAGCTTCCTCTGAATTTGCTAGCCAATTGATGTGAATCAAGAGGTTAATTCTTTTGAAAGGGCCAAGACACTTTTAGATGGTCCAAATAGCTTCATTATAGACTGCCCAAAGAAAGAAATAAACAAGGAAAGGTCCGATAAATCAATTGGGAAAGAAGGAAGCTTGATCATTAAGGAAGAGGAAATTGTGCGGTTTACTTCCGACGGCAATTGCGAAGGCTGCGCGCCACTTCAAGGGTCACGCGCCACCTTCCCGGAACCGCCTTGAACCCAGCTTCAACCATAGCCGGCGCATGAGACATGGGGCAATGCGTGAGGTGGTTTTCCGGCGGCGATAAGAAATGGATGAAAATTTATACTTAGTTTTTTTTAGAGTTTTGCTTGCAAGTTTTTACCTTTCAATTGAAAGGGTTTTTCTTGGTTTAAGCACTTAGGATAAGGTTTATTTTCTGATTATTTAGTTGCTATAAAACTTCCTAAGTATATTAGGAAAGTTTTTATTTAATTAAGTAAAGTTTGTTTTGAATTAGTTTTAGTTTTCCTATTCTAATTAGAAGTAGTTTCCTATTCTAGGTAGGATACTTGGGGGGGGGGGGCAAGGTTAGGGGTTTGTCCTAATCCTTGTAGGGATGGAATTAGCTTATTTTTAGTCTATAAATAGGGGAATTTCGTGGCTCTTAGAGACATAGAAATCAGATTAATTTCAATAAAAATTGTTTAGCTTTGCTTAAACGTTTTCTTGCTAGTTTTCAATTCAAGGAGTTGTTTTGATAATTAGAACGTGCAATTCTTAGTTCTAGGAGTAGTCTAAAATTTGTTCATCAAAATACTTAGTTCTAGGAGTAGTCTAAATAGTTTGATTAGGCATTGAATTTGTTCCAGGAGTGGTCGTTTTCAAGGTCATATCCGGTTACTTTCAATAGTTTTTGGTTCGAATTTCTTATCAAGAACAAAGCTTTATTCTTATTGTGTGATTTTAGATTCTTTATTAATTTAAGGGGTTTAAATCCACATCACCCATATTCTCACCTTTTCTATATATATATAAGCTCTCTCCTATAATCCCCTTTACAAGATACAAATAGAAGTACAACTCTCAAATTCCAAAAAGCCAAAAAAAAAAAAGATCGAGCGTTATTGATCATAATTCAACAACAATGGAAGAAGTAGTTGATAAGTCGTTTGAATTGCTCCATAAGTATGGCATCAAGATTTCTTGTGACCATAATAACGATGATAATGATACTATACCCTCGAAAATCATCATCGAAGCTATTCTTATCTTTGATTATTATTATGAACCCATAATTTGTTATTGTACAAACGGTCGACGATTGGTGAGTAAATGTAACACCCCCAAATCTCCCTCTACGTAAATACTATATTTATACGTATACAAATACCGTAGAGATAGACTTGGGCGTATTATCGCCACGTGAAAATGTAAGGCTTGAATAATTACTCAAGTTGCAGCGGGAAATAACTAACTTTTATTAATAAAATGAATAACTATAACAATTGTTTGAAATTACTTTAGTAAAAACTCGTCCAGTCATAAAATAAATTTTTAACTCCTAACTACGTGATCCCATCCTGACATCAAGACTGCTTACCAGTAATGGAAACCAGGGCGAACCAAACCAAAAGGGAAAACAGATTAGCAAAAACGCTAAGTACGTATAAGTGCAAGGCATGTAAATACTTTTATTAGGCAAACATGCTTTCCAAACCAATAAATTTCCAATTTATAAACTTTCCAATTTTAAAATATAAATCCAAACCAATTTTCCTCACCTAAGTGTGCACACCCCCTTATGCAAGTTAAACTATACTCGAGGAAAGACCAGATCATACAAAACTCATGGTCTTACTTAACCAGTCCCAGGTGGAAGGACAATTAAAATATCAAATACTCAGGCTCATAATAAGCTGCAAATTAATTAAATCAAGTGATTTATAAATTAAACAACTTTTATTAAATCAATCAACACTTTTAGAGATCAAACCTTTAAATCATAAAATTATATATTTTAACTTATCATGAAAATCATTAACTTAAATATTCATACGTAACATTTATTCAAACAATCATTAAAACAAACAGTTTCCACAACACGCATTCAAAATTGTATCAAGAACCTAGCCACCTATACGTACCTTGATCACGAGAACAATAAGGTACGACTACTAAACTTGACCACGATCGAGGGACTCCTCCTACACAATAAAAATAACCTTAATTAATATAAGGTTAACAAAATAAATACAAAACTATAAATAATACTCTATTTGTGCATGAACTACAAAAATATCAACTTAAAAATCAAAATTTACAACAATTACGTAAGTATTACTTTAGTAGCAAAGTTAGGTAGCATAATAATATTCTTAGTATCAAAACTTAATAATAGTAATCATAATATAAATAGTAGTATCATAAGGAGTAAAAGAGTAAGAAATTTGTTGTTATGTTTTTAACAGAAGTTCACGCAAAATAGGAAGTGAAATGATCAGGATGGTGCGTAGCACCTTGCGGCAGCAGCAAGTTGCAGATAAAGGGGGCAATAAGGTAGCAACGTCAAGGTGTTGTTAGTGCAACAATAAGGTGGCAGTGGTGGCTATGGAAACAACAACTTGGTGGCGATTACAGTGTTTGTTTTAGGCAAGGGAAATAGGAAGAAGGAGAGGGTCGTGAGTTTAAGAAATAGGGAAGAGTGTTTTCTGATTTTTGTGTGAGGAATTTGTGAAGGATTGAAGGTCTATTTATAGTATTTAGAGGGGAGAAAAAATAGAGTTGAAGGTATGATATGTTTACTGGAAGATATGATAAGTTTTGGGGTTTGTTAAAATACTTGGATCAAATTGGGTCTAGGTTAGTAGTTGGGTTAAAAGATGAGAAGAAATTTAGATAGATTTACATATGGTTGAAGGAATGAAGATAGGATGCAAAATTGGATAATAAAGAAGAAAATTAGAGGTTAAGTTATAAATATTAACAAAGTAAAGTGATAAAAATCACCATGATATTTTGATCTACTTGGATCATGTTTGACTTTTTTTTTTTAATACGAAAATCATAAATAATAAATAAAACAATTGAATTAGATAATTAAATCAGTTATTATATAGATAATATCAAAACTAAGATTAGTTATAAATCATGAGATAATAATTAAGCTAAGGTTGTTAAGTATTATTAAGGTAAAATCTGGAAAACAAAAATTAATTTAAAACGGCGTACAATGTTAATAAAGTTGGACCGGCCAAGATCATAATTTATTTAATTGTTTCAAATAATTAAAATAATTAAGAAAATATTTCCAAAAATTAGGGGTATTACAGTAAAAGAAAAATACCTATAAGAACATCTCCAATGGTGAGACTCAACTTTGAGTATTGGAATATAGAATGGGTTGTTTTTTACCTCAAATGGTGATACCCAACCCACTTCTCAATTTAACAACTCATGTGAAGTCTAATTTCCCAATGGTAGAGATTTTCTAAAGTATACTAATGTCACTTTTAATTTATGCCCCACCAAATCATATTTTAAGTTTTTTTCAGAAAAATAAAATAAAATTAAAACTTAAATAAATACAAAACATATTATAATATTGATAAGGGTCCACACTTTTTGTCAAATGAGACTCAAAGTTGAGTATCTAAACTTAGTAACTTTCTTTTAGAGTTGTTAAGTTTAGATACCAACTTATTGGTATTCTTTGCAAAAAATACTCTCTTTTTCTTAAAAAACCTCACTCAAGTCTCATCATTGAAGATAGTCTAATACCTAATTACGATCATACATATAACCCTTTTTGCTCTTCATGTAGAGCAACTCTCTCTTACAATTTGTTTGTCTCTAATAAACAATTGCCTAAGAGCCAAGTGATGAAAAAGTTGAATGACATACGCGATAAGATATGGAACATAGCTACGAGCATGGAACTAATCGATGGTATATATTATATATTTGAACTTCTAAATCATGGGATTGTTCTTTTTGGTCATGAGCGAGTGTGCAATGAAGAGGAGCTCGACGAGTGGACTAAAGATGGAAACGATGGTGATATTGAGGAGGAGGAAATACCATTAATTAAGGGGGTGGAAAGGGTTGATATTGATCATGAGGATGGTAATAATGGTGAGCTCTTGGAAAGGGAGTGTAGTATATGTCTACAAAGTTTAAAAATAATGGAAGACGGCGAAAATTCAAAGGTTGATAATAATGTTGCTAGTGCTACTAATGTTGGTACTATAGCAAAGTCTCTTGTGAAGTTGCCTTGCGAACATGTGTTGCATGAGACTTGTGTACTTAGACGGCTCCATACAAATTATGTTTGCCCATTTTGCCGACTTGAGCTATCTCAACATGACGGTAGTGATGATTCTGATGACGATAGTGATGATGATCTTGATGACATTACTGATGATAATTCTGATGAATGAAACTAGTATGATTTAGGGTGTTGATTTATTTACAAAATACGGAGTATGTTATACTTGTATGATTTAGGGTGTTAATTTAGAAACAATTCATAATAGTGGATGAGCTTATTTTTTTAAGTGTTTCATTGTTTTTTTTAAAAAAAATACTGAATTATTACATATTAGAGGTGATAAAAAATTAAACCAACATCGTGAGTGTTTTTTTCTTTTTTCTTTTTCGCCCTTAATCTTACACCAATTTGTATACAGAGTACGAAGTACTTGTTTTTTATTTTTTTTTAAAGGTAAGAAAAAGGGAAAAAAAAATTAGGAAACCCTCCTCACGAGGAGAATTCCTAATGCATCCGAAAGAATGGGAATTAAACTAGAGTTAGGGCATTTTCTGTTCAGCTTAATTTCAGTTCAGTTCAGTTCAGCTCCAATCAATTCTGTTCAATTCCTAATTTCCTTTTTTCATAAAATATTCATTTCAACTCTATTCAGTTCAGTTTAGCTCCAATTTAGTTTAGTTTAGTTCAGTTCTGTTCAATTCAGTAAATCAGAACAGACCCTTATTACAAGGTATAATATCCATATTATCACTAAGGGCATGTTCTGATTTACTGAACTGAATTATTTATGAAAGAAGGAAATTAGAAACAGAATTGAACTGATTGGAGCTGAACAGAACCGATTGGAGCTACACAAACTGAAATGAAATTAAGCTGAAGAGAACAAGCCCTAAATGACTCATATTTACTATCCAATCTGATGCTCTGTTCGCTTGCCTCTCTTGCTACAAATATTTTTTGACATTTTTAGTTCTTTACCCATCTATAAGTCTATTGAACGTTCACGAATCACGATAATGCAACATACTTCGCTCAACTGTTGAAACTTGAAAGTGCAACTAAAGGTGGGCACGGGCTCGGCACGATTCCGACACGGCCCAGCACGGCACGACCATCGGCACGGCACGGCGGCCACCCTGTGCCGTGAACAAAAAAATTGAAATCCGGTACGGGCACAGCACGGGCACGGAGGGCGGCACAGTCGTAAGCTCGTGGGTCAACACGCCGGCATGGCCCACCAGCCTGGCACGTGGCACGGCCCATGCCCACCTTCATTTATATAAACTTATTTAATTAAGTTTATTTATATAAACTTATTTAATAAAATAAACTTATTTAATTAATAGATAAATAAGTTTATTTATATAAACTTAATTAAATTAAAGTTGTTCAAAAATAAAAAATATTAACATTAACATAAACATAAATTAATAACATTATTTATATAAACTTAAGTTGTTCAAAAAAAAAAATATATATATCGATTTTTTTAATATACATATATATTTTATAAAATGAAAAAAGAAAAAAAAATGGGTTGGCCCGCTGCCCGGCACGGCTCGTGAGTCGTGTCGTGGGCTGGGGTGTGCCAAAATTTGGCATGGCACGGCTCGCCGTGAAGCCGACACAGCACAGTCCGGTACGAGCCCCACCCAGACACGGCCCGACACGACACGATGCCCATATTTAAGTGCAACCATGCAACAATTGCAAACTCAAAACAAAATCTATAATCTATCTATATATATACTAAAATAACAACCGTTGATGTCATCATTGCTTACGTGTCACTTTTTTATTTAATTTTTTCCCTCCAAAATGCAAGGATGATGTCATATTTTTTTTCCTTTTTAAGCTACCCTATTTAACATAACTTTGAAATATATTCTATTTGAATTTTTAAATTTTAAATTTTGATTTTTCTACACATATTATGCTATTTAGTAATTTACGAGTTGTTAACAATTGTTAATAATATAATTTAATTGAAATTTCTTAATTAAAAATGAAAATTATGCACTTTCGGGAATTGCAGATTCATATTTAATTAGAAATTCGTTAGGAAAAATGAAGAAGTTATTTTCTTTCAGTACATGTTGTGAAAAGTCTAAAATTCAATACTTATTTTAAAACCGTGCATCGTACGGGGTTAATCTAGTTAATACTAAAATAACACTGCTAACATCATCCTTTTTTTACAAATTGTACACGTGTCAGTTTTTCTTTTAATTTTTTCCCGCCTAAATTTTTTTTTCTCTTTTAATTTTCATTACTTTTTTAATTTTTATTTTTATTTTTTTTAATTTT
This sequence comes from Chenopodium album, assembly GCF_948465745.1. Classification (NCBI taxonomy): domain Eukaryota; kingdom Viridiplantae; phylum Streptophyta; class Magnoliopsida; order Caryophyllales; family Amaranthaceae; genus Chenopodium; species Chenopodium album. Next base: position 54,669,338 of record NC_137845.1, on the reverse strand, counting down.
GCAATTTTATTTATGTTGATACAAAGATTTTATATATTTTGAGTGACAATTTGACTTAAAAATATATACAATTATAATTTTTTTTATAATATCCGTAGGGGTGTAAATGAGTCGATACGTTTGTGAACTACTCGCGAACAAGCTCGGTCAAAGCTTGGTCAAAACTCGTTTGTTAAGCTAACAAACAAGCTTGAACAAAAATCTTAAGCTCGTCAAATAAATGAACAAAGCTCGAACAACAACATGTTCGACTCGGTAATGTTCATGCACAACTCGTTTAAGTCAATTTATAAGATTTTTCACGCCCAATTAAAATTTGAAAAATTTATATATCTTTTATTCATACATATTTGTAAAAAGTACTAATTATTTCATCATGTAAAAGGATGAAAACTTCGTCATTATCTATTTTTATAGAAAAAATATAAACATCTTATATAAAATTAAATGGATGTGTTAAAATTTGAAAAAAAAAATCATTTTTTTAAATGATAAATTAAGGCTCGTTTATTTAATCAACCCGATTTAGACCCGTTCAAGCTCGAACTTAAACGCGAAATGTAAACGAGTACGTTCGTGAACAAAGCTCGAACAAGCCAAATTCTTAATGAGCCCAGCTCGAATAAGATTTTTAAAAGCTCGTGCAAGCTCGAGATAGTTCGAACATGAATAGTTCTTATCAAACTTAGCTCGAACAGACAAATTAAACTCGGCTCGACTCGGATCGTTTGCAGCCCTATATCCGTGTATCGCACGGGAGCTAATCTAATTCATCAACAAAAGAAGTTCAGAATTACCCAAAATTATTCCCAGAAATCCTAAATTAATTCCAAATTCCTCCGAATTTTCAGTACATTAGTGCCGAAGAAGTTCAAAATACCGTCGATTTCTTCCCAGAAAAGTGCCGTCAAATCGCAACCAGTTAGAAGTTTGTGGGTCGCTTGGCTTGCTGCAATGTTGGTATCTTTATTTCGTTATCCTTTGCTCAAGTTTTTAAAATTTGATGAATCTGGGATTTCTGAGTTTCTTGATAATTTTTGGAATTATGTTATAAACCCAGTGTAGTATTCTCAGTAGTGTTTAATTATGATTTGGTGCTGTTCTTTAATTGTGAGAAGTTTCAATGTAACATTTTCGAGTAGGATTTAAGCTCAATTTCTTAAAGACTGTTGATTTTTTTTGTTAATCTGATATGAAATGTTATACTTCCTCCGTTCTTTTTTTATTGCACCATAAGGGATTTTACGCTTGTCAATGCATTACTTTAGCTATCAATATCTTCAATTATACTTTTGTAAAAATTATAAAAATTTGATGTTTGAAAAGTAGAGTTCGATACGAATCTAGCTAGATCCCACATGACTATATTTTTCCTAATGTATAAATCACAAATGATGGTCAAAGAAGATTAAGTAAATAGTGTAAAGGTCCTAATGGTGCAATAAAATAAAAACGGGGGAAGTACATGATTTTTAAACTTTGGTTTTTGCATTGATTGTATGATTTGTATCCATTGACAATTGTTGTTGCAATTTAACTGGAAACATGAACTTAAAGTGAGGATTTTAATGGAAGATTGAGGCAGGTTTTCTGAAAAAGATCAATATTTTGACTTCTTAGGTTGATGAATATTGCTAAAATTACTGATATGGAGTATTCCTTTGCATCACCTTTGGGTAGGGGTAGTGTTTGATGGTTTAATTCCGAGAATCCGAGTTTACATGATCGAGTTTTGATACCAGTGAGCCACATCCTATCATAGAAATTGGCCACTGCCCAGTTAGTTAGGCATTGGGTTAGACATTGCTTTCTTCAAAATTAGGACTTAGTCAAGAATACATTAAAATATACTATGACACAATATCTGAATCAGCCTGCATTACTGAGTACAATATGGAAACTACTTCGTATGATACTACAAGCCGAATAGCTGAGGATCTTCCTCAAAACTCAAGAGTTGTCTTTTGCGCCAATGCTTCTTCACCAATTGTACCACCACAGTGACACTTAAGCCATCTCTACCTCCTTATGCTAGCATGGTTTGTGATTGCCTATCTCCTCTGCCTTCATTTTGGCCTACCACACAGCTTCCGTTCTTCGTAATAGCCAAGACTTTTCGCGTTTGCAGCTTCAAACCGTACCTTTAGTAGTCGTGTATGTTGGAGGAATTATCTGTTTTGCTGTTCATCTTTTCTGATTTTCTGACCATAATGATGAGTTTGGGAGCAAACATAATGATACTCTTCCAGCATGATAGAAAGCAGAAAAAGGAATCTCTGCAGATTATGATCAGTTTATCGTTATGTCACCTTATGACTTGTGTGTCTTCCAAACATACAAGGCCACCATTGAAAACTTTTGCATACTAAACTTCTATATTCTTGTGTAAGCAAAGTTGAGGTTTTATCTGCCGCCAAATGTCAGACATAATTTTATTAAGGCTCAATGCTCTTTTATTCAAGGTTTTTGACTCTATATTTCTGTTTCATATCACTGCCTATTTATGGTCGACAAATTGTTGGTAATCTTACTTCATGGTTGAAATTGGTAGAGCCAACGAAAACATCCAAACTACTAATGCTAGTGTTTTTTGTTTCAGTTTCCTTTTGGTTTTCCGATGATGCAGTCAAGTTTTTGGTGAGGATTGCCTCAGAATTTACTGTAATCCCTAACCCTCACTTCCACTCTGTGCTTAAGGCCTTAAGCCAATAATTGGTTTGATTTTAGGATGGAACATTATGTGGTATCACTGTGCTCTTGTGCTTATAGTGATCGCATCTGTATGTTTGGTTTATTAGCTGTGAATTCAGCTTATTGCCGTAGTAGTTGTTAAGATATTTGTGAAATGTTATAACATATTATTCAAAAAATTTGGTGGTTCTCATGTTCAAAAGATTATGAGTTAAAATTGATTTCAAATATGAGATGTCTTTATGGACAACTGCTACGTAAAGTCGTTTGCCTGAATGTTACCTTGTGGATTAATTTTGTGTTCATTGTTGATCTCCCATAGGATTTTCTAGGTCCATTACAACTGAAGTTTAAGGTTTATAACTTTAAACATGAATATGTTCTCATTTTGTTGTGCTCATTTCTATCTTAACATGCTAATCTGTAGGAGGAAAAAAAATCTATGATCTGATTTGGAAGACCCTTCTGATATGAAGTAGATTACTGGTACCTGCAACATCAGTGATGAACACTTCTATGGATGGTATATTGGAGGCAGAGGAGCTGTCAACTTCTATAGATGGATTGAGTGATTCTGAGTTCTCTTCACAGGATTCTGCAGATGATGAATTGTACAGTGAAGCAGGCTCCCAAACCAAATTGCAATTCAGGTTATGTATTCCAATATGCAAAAGTTGGGGAATTTTGAATAAACTCACAATGACTAAGCAGCATGTGATCTTTCTATTGCAGGAGTGTTGTCTTTAAGGCTTGTTGGAATGATGAAATGGATATGGCTGAGATCATGAAACACAAGGGCAATTTGTTGAAATCGATGGGGATTAATCGTAATGGCAAGATATATCTTTCAATTGAAGAGACTCTGTAAGTTATCTGGTGACCTTTTTTGGCCCTGTCTTTTTTATCGTTGTATCTCCCTTACCTTAAGAATGATGCTGCAAGGAATCAATATGATGCATACCTTTTTTTCTTTTTTCTTTTTTTTTTCACTGCTTTGCCAAATGCCAAGTGGATTTTGTGCATGCCTTTTGATTTGTTGCCTTTTATTCTATGAGATTGTTTTGCTAAATGATCTTAGCCCCTCTGACAACTGAAGTTTGTCGATGATTTAAGGTAGATTTTTCTGGTCTGAGACTGAGTACCATGTGTACTCTGCTAACTGTTTATTATCGAATCTTATTGTTAATCAATGATTTGTTTAGATCAACGTTGGCAAGCTTCTTTTATTAGAATGCCTTGAATTGTACTAAAAGGAGCTCTTTTGCAGTCACTGAAACATAATGAAACTACTTTTTGGACGAGTCATCTCAATAAGCTTAGTTTTTTTTTCTGATAAATTTTATCCAGCTGATGTTTTGGAAAAGCTATCGACACATCAGATATTTATGGAATTGTCCACATTAAAGATGTTTACCTTTATCTGTTTTAGTCTCTGATTAAGTGTTCAATATGATAGGTTTTTAGTACAAATAGGGGCATTGCTTCTTGTTGATGATAAAAATACTGCACTTTCTTTAAGAGAGATCTATCCGAAAGTTGAAGAAGACAAGATTGGTTGCAGTTGGGAAGGTTTCAAAATATATCAGCATCTTAAGTCTCTTGGCTACATTGTAGGGAGGCTTGGCACTCCATGGAGCCTGAAGAGCGTAAAGAGTTGCACACTGGTTCCTGATAATACATCCGAAAATGATAATGCAACACAAATTCTAGTTGCTGGGACTTCCATTGTTCAATCATTGAAAAATTTGCAACTTAAGGAAGCAGGTCCTTATTCTGAAGATGATCTTCTAAATAGTGTTAAGATGACATTTTCTGAAAAATCAAGATTTGTTGTCCATTTACCTGTTTACGAAGTTTATCTTCCAAACAGCCAGTTCAAGAAGACATGTCCTGGAGATCCAAATTTTGTTGTCTATCAATCAATCAATCAATCAATCAATCAAAGCCTTAATCCCAAAAGTGGGGTCGGCTAACATGAACCAAATTTGATTATTCCGTGTAGTCATCAACATAAATCTTTCTCCTCCATCCCTTACGATCCAAAACTTCATCCTCACGTAAATCCATGCACTTCATATCCTTCCTCACTCCTTCCAACCAAGTCATCTTTGGTCTCCCTCTTCCTCGTTTAATCCCTCCATGGTCCCACTCTTCCACTCTTCGCACCGGTGCACCCTCGGGTCTCCGTCTTACATGTCCAAACCAACGCAGACGATTTTCCCTTAATTTATCTACAATGTCCGCCACACCTACTTTCTTGCGAATAACCTCATTTCTGATTCTATCTCTTAAAGTGTTTCCACACATCCACCTTAACATGCGCATTTCCGTAACCTCCATCTTTTTAATATGCTCTTTCTTAGAAGCCCAACATTCTGTACCATAGAGCAACACTGGTCTTATGGCAGTCCTGTAGAATTTTCCCTTCAACTTTAAGGGAATGCTGCGGTCGCATAACACTCCCGTGGCCGCTCTCCATTTAAGCCACCCTGACTTAATCCTGTGGGTCACGTCTTGATCAATGTCACCATTCTTCTGGATGATCGACCCTAGGTACTTAAAACATTCACTCATGGTCAAATCCTTTCCATCCAAACTCACCACTTCATTGCTTGTCCCCCTCTGAGTGCCAAAACGACATACCAAATATTCAGTCTTACTCCGACTTAGCTTAAACCCTCTAGATTCCAACCTTTGCCTCCATTGCTCCAACTTGACATTAACCCCATCCTTAGTCTCATCCACCAAAACGATATCATCTGCGAACAGCATACACCATGGAACCTCATCTTGAATTGGTCTAGTTAATTCATCTAGAACCGTTGCAAAAAGAAAAGGGCTTAATGCAGACCCTTGATGCAATCCGATTGTAATAGGGAAATCTTTTGTCAACCCTCCGCATGTCCTCACATTTGTTGACACATCCCGATACATATCCTTAACTAGGTCTACATACCTTCGTGGGATACCTTTCTTCAACATTGCCCACCAAAGTATCTCTCTTGGCACCTTGTCATATGCCTTCTCTAAATCAATAAAGACCATATGAAGATCTTTCTTCTTTACCCTATAAAACTCCATCATTTGTCTTATCAAATGGATTGCCTCCATAGTAGATCTCCCAGGCATAAAACCAAATTGGTTATCTGAAATGCTTGTGCATGCCCTCAACCTTTGTTCAATCACCCTTTCCCACAACTTCATAGTATGGCTCATAAGCTTAATTCCTCGATAGTTAGAACAATCTTGAGCGTCTCCTTTGTTTTTATAAACCGGGACCAAGGTGCTCTTCCTCCAATCTTGTGGGATCCTTGTAGCCGTCCATATCTTGTTGAAAAGGTTTGTTAACCAATCAATACCAATCTTACCCAAACACCTCCACACCTCTATCGGTACCCCATCAGGGCCAACCGCCTTAAAACTCCATCATTTGTCTATCCTTCCAGGTAAATGCTTCTGGAGAATAATCCTATTTTCTTTTCATAGCTGGAAATTTTGCAAATTTTATTGAGTCGAATGAAATTTCAGAAAGTGTCAAGCTTTGCAAAATCCTAGCACACACTTGTCTAAAATAACAGATGAGACTTATATCCTGAGTGTTATAGAACATAGAAAGCATGCAATATCTCAAATTTGTGAGGATCGTGAATTCGTGAGGAAATATTGCATGTGGTCAAATCAGTCCGAGAATTTGGGATATCATCATATCAGAGGAATATAATTATTTTTTGACATATGCTATTATGCTGTCATACCATGTTTATGATGTAAGTTTCCGCTAGGAACTGACATGGCATGATTGCATGACATTAAGTAATCTAAGGGTCTGTTCTCATACGTTTATTTTCAGTTCAGCTCTAATTAGTTCAGTTTAGCTCAATTCAGTTCAATTTATGTCTAATGATATTGCTAATGATATAAAGCCAAATTTCATTCTTTTAAACTCTTATTACAACAACGACAATAATAGTAATAGTTATAATAATAATAATAATAATAATAATAATAATATTTAATAATAACATTTAATAATAATAATAATAATAATAATAATATTGATACAATTCATTGTTCAAATGATTATATTTTTTTGATACACATTTTTACTGTTAAACTCGTTGACAAAATGAGTGTACTACACAACTTAAACTAATTTTATTTTTTAATTAAATAGTATATGTTTTTAAAATGTTTTGGGGTTTCATGTTATTACTATATTTTCCATAAATATTTTAGTTATATAGTATATTTTTCTTAAATATTTTAATATGTATATTTGTATATACACATATGTATAATAATAAATAATCAAAGATCACTAATCCGTAGTTAAAAATCACTAATTAATAAGTTTAGTTCAGCTCAGTTCAGTCAATGAGAACAGGCCCTAACTGTGGTATTATAGAGTGTGTTTGATGCACGAAAAACCAAGAAATAGTGTTATAAACTTATAAATGATAAATATGTTACGCTCCAGTCTCCTAGTCAATTGCAAATAGAATGATGCTCTTGACTTTCTGCAATGGCGGCGTTGTACTGATTTTGGTCAATATCTCATTTGAAGCACTGCTCTGTTTTTTAGATACATATAGTAGGGGGTTTTTGAATTCCAAATATATGCATGTAAATTAATTTGATATTGTGTCATTCAGTGGCCATCCACCTTCACTATCTGATATCAAAGAACTGGAGAGACAAAGCAATGGATTTCCTTTCAAAATTGGTCATGTAGATGATGGACGAGTTAGTTTGTTCTCCTTTGACAAAATGGAGCTTCCTGTCTTATCGTGATGGCATGAATTATAGTTTCTAAGCACAAGGTACAGGGAATGTCAAAGACTTTTTTGCATTAATTTTGTGATCTCAAAAAATTTCCCTTTTTTTTTTATAATGTATTGCAGAAGCCTGGGTGGAATCCACAAACATCTCTGTCATTCAGTGATAGTTTTTAGGTTTTGGTTGAGCCGTGTTAGTGGTTTGGTTTGGGCGCTGTAGTGGTGGCTGCAGAGAGGAGAGGTCTAGTGGGGGTGGCGAGGCGGCATGGTGATGGCACGCTGAAAGCAGTGATGCGTGGAGTGTTGGTGGTGGCTGGCAGTTGTGGTCAGATGCATGGAATGGTGGCGACAAGTTAGCCCCTGCTATGATCAAATGGGTTGCTACTTGCTAGTGGTAGGGTGGATGTCTTTGCTGTGAATAGCAATTCACTTCTCCTTATGAAAGCCTAACAATACAATTGAGATCGTCTAGTACAGAGTCAAGATGTTGATGGGATGTCAAAAACTGTAGATTAGTTTTAATACTTGGCGATAAATTATTAAGGATCTTTATCTTTTTACCAAGTGTGAATTACCAAGTGGGAAATCTTTAATACTACTTGTATATGACTATATGACCCAAACTATATTTGAACGAACTCAATTATCGTCTTCTCAAGTTTATTAATGTAATTAATCAAAGAAGATTATGGTTTGTACACTTTTGATTACATATTCTAATAGCATAATGATCAAAGGTTGATCACAAGCTACCACACTTAAATACCAATTTGGCATATGATATGAACTCTCCGACAAATTATATAGCATAATGATCAAAGGGTGATCACAAGCTATCATGACTCAAGTTTATGAATAGACCTGATTTTATTGAACCCGATTCGAACACCCGAATTGACAATATATCATCTGTGTCACGAGAGAAAAAAAATACCTTTGTTTTTTTTAAAAAAAAAAAGTGTTATGGAGTATACTTTAATCATTAGATTTTTTTTACAGATAATTGTCACATATTTTGAACAAATTAATTAACTTAAATATAAAACGTTGTAAGTGGGATACTTGGGATATTATTATATGTAACGATTGTGTGAAGTTAATATTTTATTAAAAAGTAAAAATGTAAGGTGAAAATAAATAATAAAAAGTAGTTGTGGGTTTGAGTGGGGAGTATATATAAGTAGAATATTAATATTTAAATGAAATAGGTTACCTAAAAAAGAAGTGTTACACTTAAAAAATATTTATAAGATTTTTTGTAGGCAATAGTTTAAGATAAAAAATATTCGTAAGATTTTTTATAGGTAATAAATAATTTCAACAATATACGGAGTATATATTTTGACAATTGCTTTATATAGAATTGGGGAAAAGGGCGGGAAAAGTTTTAATAGCGGGGTGACATGTGGAGCTATGCATATAGTGTCCTCTGTTTTATTATATACTAGGTTAGTCCCGTGCGATGCACAATTTTAGCAATAAAATATTTGATCATATATATTAGAAGACATGATGTTAATTATTCTAATTAAATTCATAATTAAAATAAAATTCTTAAATAATGCTAGCATTAGTGTTTAGTGGTTAATATAAGAGGAAAGAAGGAAAAATGAAATAGCCTACCACCAATTACGTAGTTATTTTTTTCTCCATAAGAAAATATTGTTGTTAGTCAATTTAGTAAAAAAAAATTCAGTTTTTATAAAAATGTGTAATTAATTTAGTTTTTCCAAACTTTAGGTTTATCTTGAAAAGAAAAAAGAAAAAGAAAAAAAAAGGATGATGTCACTTATAGTTTTGGTGGGAAATATTTTAATAAAAAACTGACACATAGGCAGTGGTGATGTAAGCGGTTTCTACTTTAGTTATAGTTATAGATATAGATTTCGAACGATTTGCCAATGTGGTGTTGAAAAATAAAGAAATTACTAGAATAGTGTTCACCTAAAAATATTTCTCAATTTAGTGTCCATGTAGGTTTGGAAATTACGAACCTAGGTTATGGTTAAAAAATCATTGAGAGAACTTTTTTCTAATAAAATCCTAATAAATATGAATACCATCAAATTATTTATTTATTTTTTTTTTTTTTTGACCCGAAGAGGGTTTTTTTTCTATTAGGTACTCAAACCTTAATCAAGGAGAATATCAGAGATTACAGTAGGTAGGATTTCTTCAAGCCAAACTTTCATTTATGCATATAAGATATATATTTATCAAGTCAAACATTAAATTGTTTATTTTAAATAATGCTTACAATATCTTAATTTTATTTAGCATTAAGCCTCATCGTTAATGCTTTTGTATTTTATTAATTGTAAAAATGGATATAAGCACTATGGAGTATGAATATGATGAAGTAATATAAATGTTTAAAAATTTTCTAGCATTTTTTTTTTTGAAAGCAAGTAACCAAGAATATTATTAAGCTAAGCTAGAAATATCTAGCAAAATAGCAAAGCTAGTAACCAAGAATTTTATTAAGCTAAACTAGAAATAGCTAGCAAAATAGGAGAGCTAATACAAGAAGGATAGTCTTCCACCCAAACTCTCAAATCCTCATAGTTTCTACTATTTTGAGCAAGTTTGTGGGCAGCCACATTCCCTCATTGCTGACTTGCGAGTAATCAATAAAGGAGCACAAAGCAGCTAGCTAGTTTGATTGTCAAAAAAAAAAAAAAAAAAAAAAAAAAAAAAAAAAAAAAAAAAAAACTAAGCAGCTAGCTTAAGGATGTCCCTAACAATAATATGACCAAAGCTAGACATTTCATACTTCCCCTGTTTTAAATAAGTGAATTGATTGTTGCAGTCCATTTGTAGCTTATATGTTATGGACATAAATTCTCAAAAAAAATATTTAACATGAAACATCAATGTTTGGAACAATGGTGAATTAAAGTTTGTAAAAAAAAAAATGGTGAATTAAAACCCTTAGAGAATAGTATTGAGACTCCAATGATTTTTTTTATTTAGACTTTAAATACAAAGCGATAAAAATTAGGTTTAGAGTTTTCCAATCCTACGTGAACACTACTTTGAGAAATATTTTAAAGTGAACACTATTTTAGTAATTTCTTTATTTTTTGGCACCAATTTGGCAAATCATTCATAGATTTCTATTTTTTTTTTTTTTTGACCTCATATTATGCAAATAAGATAAACCTTTTTATATATATAAAAAAAAAAAAACAGATATAAGAGAGAAATCTCAGAAGGATCCAATGGTAAGTATATAATAATATAAACAAAGAAACAATCAAGCTAAGTTTATCAGAAAAACAGGTACTCGTAGTTTTGAAGCATCACCCCAATTTCTCTACTATAAAATTAACAGAAATTTTAACAAAAACCCAACATAAAATATAAGGGAGAAACAAAAAGCAGATATGATCAGTTAATTACTCTCTTTTTTTTACAGGAAATTTAAATTAATTACACTCTTGCCTTGCCTTTTGGTTCAAGAAATTCACAAAAATTTTATCTTTCAACTATTAACATCATATCATATTTTATCCAACGCAATTTAGGAACTACGATCATATATTTGGTAAGTAATTTATTTATTAATATAAGCTTCCTCATAAATTCTTCTATACACAGTAAAGTACGTACAACTCTCAAATTATTTTTTATATAGGTCTCCTCTAATCCCCTTAACAATATACACAATAGAAGTACGTACAACTCTCAAATTATTTTTTTTAAAAATAAATCAGTTGTTAGTTCTTGATCATCATACAACAATGGAAGGAGTTGTAGTCGATAAGTCGTTTGAATTGCTACGAAAATATGGCATCAAGATTTCTTGTGACCATGACAATGATAATAATGATACTATACCCCAGAAAATTATCGTCAAAGTTATTCTTATCTTTGAATATTATTATGAACCCATAATTTGTTATCGTACAAACGGTCGACGATTGGTGAGTAAAAGAAAGATACCTATACCACCTAATTACGACCATCCTTTTAACCCTTTTTGCTCTTCATGTAGAGCATCTTTATGTTATAGTATGTATGTCTCTAGTAAATACATACCTAAGAGCCCATTGATGAAAAAGTTGAATGACATACGCGATAAGATATGGAACATGGCTACGAGCATGGAGCTAATAACTGATGGTCGTGTGATTGAACTTCGGGATCATGGGATTGTTCGTTTTGATCCTGAAGTACGAGTTTGCAATGAGGAGGAGTTCGAGGAGTGGACTAGGCATGGAAACGACGAGGATGTTGAGGAGGAGGAAATACCATTAATCAAGGGGTTGGAAAGGGTTGATATTGATCATGAGGATGGTAATAATGGTGAGCTCTTAGAAAGAGAGTGTGGTATATGTCTACAAAGTCTAAAGGTCGATGATAATGTTGCTAGGGTTACTGATGTTGGTGCTATAACAAAGTCTCTTGTGAAGTTGCCTTGCAAACATGTGTTTCATGAGACTTGTGTGCTTAGATGGCTTCATTCAAAAAAACATGTTTGCCCATTTTGCCGGTTTGACTTGTCTCACCTTGACGCTAGTGATGATGATTCAGATGATGATAGTGATAATGATTCTGATGACGAAGTGACGGGGATTCTGATGATGGTATGATTTAGGGTGTTGATTTTTTACAAGATATGTGGTGCTTGTAAGATTTAGGTTGTTGTTTTTGATAATTTAGGAAACAATTCATAATATGGTGTATTTTTTAAGTGTTTCAGTGTTAGCATAAAAATTACTTAATTGTTACGAAGTAAAGATAATCAATTGATCAAAAATCAAGCCAATGTGAATGGTTTTTTTCCTTTTTTTTTTTTATTTTTTGCTCTTACTCTTATACCAATTTGTAAACAGAGCACCACATTTGTCAATGCCAAAATAAAAATAAAATTTTAGTTTTTTTTTTTTTTTTTTTTTTTTTTAAACAATTTTACCCATCTATTGAACGTTACCATAATAATGCAACACACTTCACTCAACTATTGAAACTGCAACAATGCAACAGCAACTGCAAACTCAAAACCAAATTCATCAACAAAAAATTTCATGGAAATTAAAAATCAAAACCAAAAATTTTCTTCTCAATTTCAACCTTAATTGTAACTCACTCAAGTCACCTTTCTCTCTCCTCCTCAATCTTAAATTCCCAAATTTCCATCTCTTCCTCTGCTCAGATTATCAATCTTTTTCTTCAACAAACCCTAAAATTAAACACAAATTTCTCCGATTTTTCAGTAAATTACTACCAAAGAAGTTCAAAAATACCCCAAATTATTCCCAGAAATCCTCTATTAAATCCAAATTCCTCCGATTTATCAGTAAATTAGCGTCGAAGAAGTTCAAAATTCCGTCGATTTCTTCCCAGAAAAGTGCCGTCAAATTGCAATCAGTTAAAAGTTTGTGGGTCGCTCTGCTTGCTGCAATGTTGGTATCTTTATTTCGTTATCCTTTGCTCAAGTTTTTAGATTTTGATGAATCTGGGATTTCTGAGTTTCTTGATTATTTTTGGAATTTAGTTGTAAATTCAATGTAGTACCCTCATTAATGTTTGATTATGATTTTATGTTGTTTTTTAAATTGTTGGCGAATTTGGAGTAGTGTGATGTATATGAGAAGTTTCAATGTAACTTTTTTTTAGTAGGGTTTAAGCTCAATTCTTTAATTTCTTGAAGACTGTTGATTTTTGTGTTAATCTGAAATGAAATGTTAGACATGATTTATAAACTATGGTTTTTGCATTGATTGTATGATTTGTATCCCTTTGATAATTGTTGTTTGCTAATTAATGGAAGATTGAGGAGGCATGTTTTCTGGAAAAGGTTGACATTGGATTTGACTTTGGTTGATGAGTATTGCAAAACTTATTGATACAGAGTATTCCCTTGCATCACCTTTGGGTAGGGTTGGTGTTTGATGGTTAAATTCCGAGTATCCGAGATCGAATTTCGATACCGGTGAGCCACGTCCTATACTGAGTTAGTGACCTATCATAGAAATTGGCCACTGCCCAGTTAGTTAAGTATTGGGTTAGACATTGCTTTCTTCAAAACTAGGACTTAGGCGACAATACATTGAGATATATGACACAATATCTATATGAACCTCTTCACCAAAATATGTATATGAACCTGCCTGCATTGCTGAGAACAACATGGAAATTATGATACTACAAGCCAAATAGCTTAGGATCTTCCTCAAAACTCAAGAGTTGCCTTTTGCGCCGTTGCTTCTTCACCAATAGTACCACCACAGCGCCACTTACTCCATCTTTGCCTCCACATGCTATCATGGTTTATGATTGCCTGTCTCCTCTACCTTCATTTTGGCCAACCACACGGCTTCCCTTCTTCCCAAAAGCCAAAACTTTTCTCATTTGCAGCTTCAAAGTGTACTTTGAATAGTCGTGTATGTTGGAGAAATGATCAATTACTTTTCTGATTTTCTGACCATTAGGATGATTTTGCGAGCAAACATTATGATACTCATCCAGCATGATAGAAAGCAGTGAAAGGAATGCATTCTTTCTGCAGATTATGATCGGTTTATCGTTATGTCACCTTATGTGTCTTCCATTGAAAACTTTTGCATACTAAACTCCTATATGCTTGTGGAAGCAAAGTTGAGGCTTTTATCTGCAGCCAAATGTCAGACATAGTATAATTAAGGCTCATTTTTTTTTTTTTTTTTGGTTCGGTTTCTTTTTGGTTTTCCAATTATGCAGTCAAGTTTTTGTAGTGGATTGCCGCAGAATTTAGACTGTAATCCCTAACCCTCACTCCCCCTCTGAGCTTAAGCCAATAATAGGTTTGATTTTATAATTTCAAATTGATTGGCTAAGTTATTTTTGGGTTAGGTTGAGTAGTCTTAACGCCTAATATATGTATGTTAACGTATCACATATGTACTGATGTATTCATGTTGATCCTGTTGCAAATTACCCTTTTAATCATATCAACAAGGCCAAACGAAATGAATTGATTGAAGGATGGCTGAGATCTTCTCCCTGTGGGTTTAAAACTTTAAATATCAAGGCACATACACCTCGAGTTCATCTGCCAATACTTTAGTATCCTGCCAAGGTTACAGTGACCACATCTTTCACAGTGAAAGGTTCAGCCAAAGTAGTACATCGGTGTCTTGACTTGTAGGGGTTTGTAACTGCATTATATGAATGGGGTCATCAGACAAGAAAATAGTTGTTATGAGCTTGATTACTTTGGATTTGTGGAGAAAGCTTTGAAGAATGACTAAACAATTGCAGCACCCTTTGGTTGAAAGTAGCAAGCATATGGACCACTTATTTGAGAACCTTAATGTGTTAAGTGATGATGTTTTTGACCCTTTTTGAGTGCTATAATCAGTCATATTTGAAGCAAATGAACTATTGAAGCATACTGTAATCAATCAGTTGATCACCTGTCTCATACTATGTCTCATTATCTCTGATCTTACCCTCAACACCATCATCTATGTTCACCATTAATATTATGCTCTGGGTCCTAGACCCCTAGGTTTGTGTCTTGACTATGTCTCATAATTAAAAGGGATATGGGAGGAATATATTCAATGTAAGTAGGGACATATAATCATGACTCCCAACGTAGAGGTGCCAATTAGGTCATTTATATTGGTTTCGAGTCATCACATATTGAGTTTTGAGCGATGTCCAAAAGGATCGAATCATGTCAAGTCAAGAAATGTTTGAGTTGATTTTGGTTTCAAGTCGGCTTTAGTGTCAATATGGATTTTAATATCAAAAAATAATTATTATTATCGAGTCAATTAAAAGTAGGTCAGATCTCTAGTCAAATGATTTCTTGTCGGGTTGGATATTTCAAGTAGTGATCAATCTTACCAGGCCTGCTCTTAAGAATCTTAACAAGTTGTGTGTGCAGTGTGCACCTACAAGGCTACAATCCCAAAAAAAAAGGTTGGATTATACAAGTAAATTGGAAAGGCCCAACTGTATTTGCAAAAGTTGGTAAAAGCAGAAAAAGGGGAAAGTTCTTAAAAATTTCGTCGCCTGAGAGATTCGAACTCTCGCGGGGAAACCCCATGTACTTAGCAGGCACACGCCTTAACCACTCGGCCAAAGCGACTTCTTGTTAATAAAATTATTTAGTTCTTATGCAGTACAGCACTGTCACTTTGTTTTGGAATATGTTTGAGATATTTCATGAATAACTTACATTGTCTACTAGGCTAGTAGGAATTTAGAATTTAAGAAATAATTTTCAATAAAAATAAATTTAGTCTAGTTCAAGTATTTTCTGCTCACTATATAATTTATAAGTTTAAAAAAGAAATATAATACAAAATTATACGTAAAAATAATATCAGTTCAATAGAATTAATTTCAATATAATAAAAATAAGGTGAAGATAACATAGTCGTACTCAAATATATATTATTTATGTGCATAATAATAATAATTGATATTGGCTAAGATGGAAAGAAGTGTGATATTATATGATTTATATCCATGAGGTTTAGTGTTCGATCCTACATCTATTGAAAATTAAAACAATTTTAAATAGCACGCTAATAACTGACCTCCTACATTAAACTATGAATTAGACAACGTTTAACAGATACTATATCATAATTTTGATGAAAATAAAAAATTTAAAATTTCAATATATACGTAATTCATATTTATATTCATGTATAATAGCGATTTATTTTTAAAATATACAAATTAAAAATAGGTTTTATATAAACCGTGCATCGCACAGGTTCTAAGCTAGTGAGACTAATATTATGAAACAAATGAAGCATTGAAATGAATCTAGCAAAAATGTCAATAATTTTGTAAATTTTTCTCTTTAAAATTGTCTCATTTCCTTTTTTTTTTTTTTTTCCTAATTCAAATGCCGTCTTCACAATTTCTTCTTAATTTTATGTTGCGTACAAATTAATACGGAGTAAACAACAAAAGTCCTATATAAAACAAACCTTAAACGGTGGAGGAAATAAAATGATACTCTCTTAATTCCTTTTTGTTTGCCCCATATAATAGTGAAAAATTTAACATACACTCATTGCCATAATAGCATATTCACTTCGTTATGATATGGTAATATAATAATATTGATGAGAGTGAATGTCGTGGGTCTAAGATTACAAGACCGAATGATAAAAGATACTACCCGTTTGCAAATGAAATAGATTATAAATGTATAGTATCTATAGAGAAAATCAAACTTAAAAATAAAAAATAAAAAAAATAGAAAAAAAAAACGCTGAGACAATATAAAGAAACAGAAGGAGTATTTATTTTAATGACGAAGGTACCTAAAGATTTGAATAGCTAAAAGCCGTCTCAAATTCTCAATGGCGTCAAGCTCAAGTGAGTTGTACATAAAATCCAAAGACTATGTAAAACCATCTTAAACAATTTTCATTTTTGAAATTTAGCACGAAGTGGGTCCCACTTATAGAAGAGGATCATACTACTTCAATTGGGGCCCACTAACACTTTCGTCTACAATCAGTATATACCTTTGCACGCGTGCTACCGCGCGTGAGGGTACATATAATATCATATAAAACATTAATTTAGTAAAAGGTGGGGTCCACAATACTTATTCGGACCGTCGATTGATTATCTTTCTTCTTCATCCAACGGCTGATACTTATAGTCAAAGACCTCTTTCGATGGGTTTCTTTGACTGAATATACTGATAATGAGTGATGAAAACAGAAATAAAAAACATATGCTTTTTATAAATTTTTCTTTATTTTTTTTATTTTTTGGATTTGCCTTTTCACATACTATAATTTATTTATTTTAATTAATTATTTTAATTAAGTTTATATCTCCGACCTTTGACTGGATTGTCACTTCAATCAAGGTGTTTTTCTTTGAAAAATTTAGACACCTACTTAATTGACATAATTGGCCATCGATCTCACTATTTTATTTTAATTTCATCCAATTTCTTTGATTGTCTAAAATGATCTTTGTGTCCTCATGAGGATTACTAGATTATCATCAGTAATTCATACGGTCATACACTCATACTCCTTCCGTCCTATTTTAATTTTATTAGTAACCGCTTTAATTATATAAAGTAATTTTTTTTATAAAAATTATTAAATTCAATATGGAGTACTCTTCATGTCTCGCTCTAAATTTTTATTAGTAAACGCTTTAACTGTATGGAATATATCTTTCATTAAAATTTTTATGAAATCTTGGAAAATTTTGTGAATTTCATTTGTGTGACAGGTAACGAAAAAACGATGATGTAATAATTAAATACAATTATGTTGAATTCAACACTACGTGAAAGGTGAGAGTGACATTATTCATGCATGAATACATGATTTTGTATAAATTTAGACTAGTAAAAACTATTTGTAAGGTGTATGGCATGATACATACTTCATATATGATCTAAGAATTAAGAGCACATACAAAATTTTAATAATTTAGACTAGTAAAAACTAATTGTTACACTTGTCATCTTTGTACCCCTGCTTTTATTATTCAAATTATGAAATTATAAGTTCATTTGCTCCATGATCGATAAATACTCTGTATAAGACTAGATAATATTTAAACTTGTTATATTTGATAACTATATACGGATTCAAATGGAAGGGGATGAACAATCAACATCAAAAGTATAATAACATCAGGAGGTATTTGGAATAGTCGTTTTTGTAACTACATACCCAAAAAATGGAATAGAAGGTTTGAGTTGATCATTCCAATTATAACAATATTTATGCTTCAAATATTTGATAATGAAAGCAATAAATAGAACTAATAGATCTTAACATTCAAATGTTAATCATGTCTTTAGACCATTCAAAATGAAACTTATTCAACTCTTTGTAAATCCATTTAACCTTTCAAACTCCTTAAATGATGATGATGATGGGGATACGATGTTACTCAAGTACAATCATCCATTTTAAAAAAAAAGTTTATACAATATGTACGGGACAATTACAACCAAAACAACTAAATATGTTATATTTGAACATAAATTAAATCTTCAACTTCAATCTTGTTGCTTGTTACACTTGATAGCTTGACACATTTCGTCAAAATAGAGAATGCGACTTCCACCATCTATTTTAGTTTTTGTATAGATAAATAAAGAACACTGATATTGATCTTAGCTAAATCCAACTTAAATTCAATTCCAAATATAATGAATTCAATGAATCAGATGATTAATAACTCTAGAGACCAGTACATAAAAGAGAGGAATAACACCATCAAAATATAATCAAAGGAACTTATTAATTATTATCATCAACTTTATTAATGATAATACCATAAAATACAACAACTATACAAATAATAGAGATTAGAGCCAAACAACGCTACGGTATTAAGAATTTATCGTCACAATGTTATTCATGTGCACCACCTACGATCCACTTTTGCTTATGCTACTCTCAATTTTACCCAACTCGTTTCATATACCAGCCATTACACTAAACTTTAAGGTTGATACGTTAGGGAAATTGATTTTTGGCACACCTCTTTGTGAGAAGATGTAAACCCTGCTCTCAAAGTGTTAGCTCACAACAAGTGACCCAAAATCATTTTATATGATTTAGTTTGTTATTACCATCTAGGAAGGTTACTAAAAGTAGAGTCCAAAATCCAATAATATAAGGGCAAGATCTTCATTTCACACAGGGGCAAAATCGTCTAAACCATAATTTTTAAAAGGGAAGTACAAACATTTGTTGTGCTTCATTTCAATATTTTGATTACACAACCTCTTTTTACTTCATCAAATTTAATGATGCCATCACACTAAATTTATTAAATAGACAATACAAATACTTCAAAATCAATATTTTAAAGATTTCTTCAAAAAAATAAAAATAAAAATAAAAAATAAAAATAGTATTAAATCTATACTCTATACTTATCTATATCTATACTTAGTATTTAAAAACTATAACCAAGAAACTAAGAAAGACACATGTCCCCATCCATTCTATTACATTTCCCCAACCATAGTGCCACATGTCATCTTACACTATTAATTTTTTATTACACCATTTTTTTAAATTCTTTCATTAAATTTATACTTTATTTTTCATACACACTCCATCTCTTCATCTTCTTCTCTCCCCTTTAATTCAACCTTTTCCTATTCTCTCTTTAATTTTAGCACTTCCACCTTTTATTTAAGCCTTTTTTTCGATTAAAGTTCTAAAATTTTAATTTCTTTAATCATGTTTCCAATTACATATTATACCCTATAATGACTTACTGATAATTCCTCACTTATCTCTCAATACAATTTTATAGAAATAACCCGTGCATTGCACGGGCCACAAGGCTAGTTAGTATTTAAAAAGACAAACCACAA
Organism: Chenopodium album; assembly: GCF_948465745.1. Lineage (NCBI taxonomy): Eukaryota > Viridiplantae > Streptophyta > Magnoliopsida > Caryophyllales > Amaranthaceae > Chenopodium > Chenopodium album. The sequence goes on along the minus strand of NC_137845.1, from coordinate 54,649,541 downwards.
TCACCTATATGACTCATATGTAATCATAATTCACCCATATGCCACATAACACATCCATTAATATTTCCTCTTTATACTCCCTTTTAAAGTAAAAGATAAAATAAAATGTTATTGAATGCTAAAGTCTTTATGCATTCCAAAATTGCAAATTTGAGTAAGAAAATGGAGTGTTTCATTTTCACTATAAAAAAAAGTTGTACTCCTCTCTATATCCCTTTTAATGTAAAAGTTAAAATAACAAATTATTTAATGTTAAAATCTTATTTATTCCTAACTTGCAAATTATAAGTAAGAAAATTAAGCAAATTATTACAAAAAATCACCGACACATACAACACAAATAACAACACATTTCAAGAAAAATAAAATGAGCTACAACCCGTTCGTTGAACGGGCCAAAAGGCTAGTTAATTTTAAAAAAGGCATTTAAAAATTCAAGTTCTTATGATAGGTTTGACCACTGCCTCATTGGGTCCGCCTTTTCTCTCTCTATCTTTCCTCCACTCCGAAGCTTGTTCAATTCATAGTATTACTAGTACTTGTATATTTTCCCTTTTGTTTTTTTGGCATTTGGAAAAATCTTTTATGACCTTTCCTCATTTCTTCTTCATCTTTCATTTGACTTGCTGGGTTTTTAATTTTTCATCGCATTTTCTACTTCCTCACCAATAAAGATCATAGCTTTGATTGTATAAAGTTTGCTAATTTCAGGTATTTTTCTTCTATTTTTCCTTGTATTTTTTGGGCTAATTTGCTCAATTAAAGTTGTGCAATTTGTTTACATTTATTTTAATTACCTTGAGCTGTTAGTTTGATCCATTTTACTTATTGGGGGTTTCATTTATGTTTTTTAGGGAGTTTATGTTTTTCTTTTTTTTCTTTGAATTTGGGGTTTTGTTGTAGATTAGTTCAATTTTGGGTTTTTGTCATTAATCTTGTTTGCCAGGATGATTTACGGGTGTATTTCGGATCTGGGTATTCTTAGTTTCCCCCTTTTTTAGTTGTACATAGAGTTGCAAAGGTAGTGATGTAGACGGGATTCGATCTCGAGTATCGGGTTATGTGTTAATGATGAATATTGATAGTGTACTTGCTGTAATAATCTACAGGTGATTCAGATTCGTTTTAACTTTTTGCTGGCGGATTTTCAGGGGGAGTTACAGTTGAATGGATAAAAACTTTGACAATTCTAATTTGGAATTAATATGCTTTTTTTGAAAGAGTACGTGTTTGCTTGTTATACTTTTCAATATCTATTCATGGATGCTTTTTTTTACATTCAGTTCATCTTTAAATCAGAGGTGAGTGGGGCAGTGTGGTGTTAAGAAATAATGGAATAATTTGATGTTAAGCTCCTTACTTATTTCTGGATTCTGTTGTAGTTTAGCACTATAAATTTGAACATATATGGAGTTTTAATCTGGTTGAGCGGCTGGTACGAATGAGGTTGATCGAGTTTTTCCATTTTTATGTTCATATGGAGGCATAGGAATGTTTAATTGGTTCTAATTTGTTGTCTTTTAGGATAGGTGATATTATTGTTTGGATGTTAGTAGTCTATCGAGTTGTGAGAGGCAATGCCACAAGCTTTAGGTTCCTTGGTTGTAGTTTAGGAGCTTTGGTTATTAGATAAGGCATCATTATCAATTTGATTTCTTATTTTACATTTGTGTAGCCGACTTCATCGGTCCATCCTATAAGGATTAAGGCTTTGACGCTATTGTTGTTTGTACCTGTGTGCTGTAAAAATGTTTTCAATTATGCTGTTGTTTGGTGTGGTGGGATTTCAGTAATTGATACAGCAAACCGTGTTTTTTGGTTGATGCTCATTTTCTGTTTTCGCACTTGTCACAGGATTTTAGATTGAGTTACATGCTTGAAGAGTTGTGTATAAAATGGGTTGTTTCACAGTCTTAAAAGGTAAAAAGAAGAAGACTGATCATAGTGTACATATCAAACGTGTACTCCCCCAGGAAAGTACACCAACAACCCTTCCTGAACCACAAATCCGCAGTCATGCCCTGCAATCAGCCCCTCCAAGTTTTCGCACCAGAGGGCAGCCTGCTCAACCCACAGAAAAATTGACTAGTAATAGGATGCGTGCACTTTCTGCGCCATCAAGTTTTCATGGAGACAGAGAGTTGTCATCAACTGAATGTGAAGAGAGAGAAGAGCCAAGATCCCATGTACTATTACCACAAGAACAAAGATCGCCTAGTCCACAGCCTCTCCCTCTTCCTTCGCCTCATGTTTCTGGTTCCCTGAAAAGTACAGGAAGCTTTAAAGTGAGAAATTCCAGTGGCCCCTTATGTACTTCAGGTCCACTGCCTCTACCTCCGTCAGGAACACTTCGAAATTTTTCCTATGAAGAAATTACATCTGCCTGCCACAGTATTTCATCAGAAACTTGTACATCCGAGAGTCTTTCTTCAACTATGTTTAAGGCTTCCTTCTGTGATGCTTCTTCCAGTGTGAGAAAGATTGAGGCCACTGTTACCCGGTTTTATCCTACAGCTCAGGTAACTTGTTTTTGCATTGTATTATATGCATGCAATGAGACTATAATCGTCAATGTTTTTGAGAAATTTTACGCAGCAAGTTCATTTTGAGGATTAATACTAACACACATGCTGTTGTTTGGGTCTTATAGGGTTTAAGGGATTTTGTGAATGAGGTGAACACACTTGCATCTCTTCAACATCCCAACCTATGTAAGTTGCTTGGTTATCATGCACGAGATGGCTCTGACCAGAGGATATTGGTCTATGAAAGGCTACACCATGGAAGCTTAGATCGGTTATTATATGGTAGATCAGATGGTCCTCCAATTGATTGGAATACGAGAGTAAAAGTAGCTTTATGTGCCGCTCAAGGACTTACCTTCTTACATGAACAAGGTCCATTCCAGGTAATTGCGATTTATATCCATGCCTTTCTGGCGATGAATATATGTAATGTTGGCTGTCTATTGGAGCTTATTATATAACTGGGACAATTATGCTTTGAAACTTCCAAAGAAAAATCTTTAGATACCGTGTAGCAATCAAGTTTTGTATAGTACAGTCTTTGGGGTACGTCGCTATATGTATGATTGTCTCATTGTTGACAAATCGATTGATCTCAGTTGTTAAAGAGGGTACAAGCTTGCATGTCTAATGAAAGCTATCTTCTTACTTCTGCAGGCAATGTACAATGAATTTACTGCAGTAAATATTCAGATTGACAAGGATTTTAGTGCAAAGCTTTCAGGATATGGTTGTGTTGGCCTACTTCCAGAAACAGATATCTCCAGTACCTCTTCGGTGAGTAATATTGCGATTGCTCTTGGTATAATAGGTCATTATCTTGTTCTTGATGTTTGCAGATATGTGTTAGAAGTGATAAACATGAATATAACTTATTGTTTGTCTCATAATTGTATACAAATCATTTTGAAATAGTCTCTAGAACCATGAGATTGAGTTGAGAAAATACTAAATACACTAATCATTCATTCCCTAACTGACTGCTCTTGGATCTCTATATTGGGTGTTTTTTCTAATGGATATAGATTCTAGACTTTATTGTGATGCTTTCACCTATTATATTCTGATTGCCCTCAATAACCCCGTGTACTAAGGATGAACACAAATAATATCCTTACGTTTGGTTGAACCATCCCCGTGTATTGGAATGTGGCTTTTGTTTTACGAAACCATTTATCTAAGATTGTAAACAAGTTTTCCTACCTGATTTTCAGGCACTAGGGAATCTTTCTGTGGAGACTGTGGAGAAAGGGTTACTCACGCCTAAAAGCAATGTTTACAGCTTCGGAATAGTTCTCCTAGAAGTTCTCACTGGACGGAAGAATATGGATAGTCGACGATCCAAAGAGGAGAGGAACTTAGTCAAATGGAGCTGGCCATTCCTTGCCGATGAATGTAGGCTCTCCTTAATAATGGACCCTCAGCTGAAAGGGCGATTCCCCATAAAAGCAGCAAAAACAGTTGCTGATATAACTCAAAAATGTCTTCAGAAGGACCCTTCAGAGAGACCCACAATGAGAACAGTTGTGGAGAACCTCAAATCCATACAAGATATGAAACATTCCTGCCGGTTTCCTCTTCAAGAACCAGGAACTGTTGCTGGAAAGCAGATGTTTCGATCACCCAGTCTACCACCTCGCCAAAGTTATTCTCATCCCTCACCATCTAGGGCCAACACCTCTTCCGTCTCTCCAACAAGGCCTCTCACTTTGCCCTTGTCACTTCCTCCTCGTGCTTGTTCTTCACTTCTTTCATTGGATGACATTGAACGCCAAGAGGCCCGAAAATCATCATCATCAGTGGGATTCCGAAGATCTAGTGTTGAGGGGTTCTGATTGTTAATATCTTGAATTTTCCCCCCATTTTCTTCGTCCCCATATGTTTTTTTTTTTTTTTTTTTTTTTTGGGTTTTTATCTTTTTTTCGAGTTATACATGATTTATTATACAGTATAAATATGGTGTTCCTCCCCTTTACCACATGCCTCATGAATAGCCTTGGAGGATAGTGGTTTTGTAGATATCGAGTTCGAGTGTAACCCCTCTAGAATATGCTGCAGTTTATGAGAGAGATGTTTTCTTACGATTTTTCCGCCCTCGCCCTCGTTCGTCTCTAGCTTGATCACCCTGAGCTCGACTCTTGAGTCAGTCAAGTCGGCCTCAATAATCACACTGCAAATGTTATACTCCCTTCCAATTTTAAGTCCTTTACTTCATTTAGCAAATTTCATATGGTAAATAGTTGTTTCATACGAAGTATATGAAGTCGAGGATGACAAATTTTTGGACTTTCAGATGATTTAAATCAAACATATTTCTTGAATTGATCTATGAGTACTTTTTTTTTCTTTTTCTAAGTGGTAACTTTTGGGAAAAATATACTTTAATAATTTTAACTATTTGCGATTTGCTTCTAATAATCCGAACTAAGATTTATTATCTAATAATCTCAAGTCCCAACTATGAGGTTACTTTGCCTCTAGTAGTCCAAACCGGTCAACTATCTTTTATTACAAGTTACCAAAGACATGTGTCAACACGTGATTGGTCCAAAAAAATTTGAAAAAAATAAAAAATGAAAAACAACATACCTCATCTTTTCCTAGTTCCTACTTCTTTTGTGTATTTTCTCCACATGTGATTCTGGAAATGTATAGCTTTCTGCAGGTCACCCTTGTTAATTCTTGGACCCAATACGGGTTCTCTAAAGGGAGGCAACATACCACGCCTCTTTATTAACTTTTTCCCTCCACCCCATCACCCTTAACTGGATTCTCAGCTGGAAGTCTTTTCTCTCACATCACCTTCAATTGAAAGGCTATGAGCTTCCCTATTCCCACCATCTTCAGGATGGTATGAGACCCCTCACTCCCATCACCTTGAACTGAAGGGGTAGAAAATAGAGAGGATCAGAGACAGTAGGGGACGATGCAGTGTGGGACTACTCATTGAGGGTTACGGAGGGAGCAACTTCGGTCGCTGGAGGTCGGTAGCTTTGTGCTAACCGACTATCCATCTCCCGCCACCGTCTTAACTCCTTTTGGTAATCTTTCTTGAAGTAATCGACATTTGGGCCTCGATTAGCCTTGAATACAATGGGTGTGAGCTGAGATTCAACAATGGTTAGATCAAGATCAGTGTTGTCAAGCACCTTAAACTGCCTTGATATAATATGTGGACGATGATATTCCACAAAATTGTAGCAGAACAAAGGCGCAATGAAAGTAAAACACTGAATCTGATCATGCAGGTGGTCGTGCAACAATACCGGAGTGTAGGGATGTCATTTTATATCCTATATGTTCAATAAAAAAGAAATTAAAATAAAGAACATGATTATGAAAGAAGTAAAAAAAGATATTTCTACTGGTACGATGGTCTTTTACTTATTTGATAATCATGTTCTTTATTTTAATTTCTTTTTTATTGGACATATGATATAGAATAGCATCCTTACACTCATTGTTGTCCGACCACCTGTATGATCACATTCAGTGTTGTACGTTCATTATTGGGCCTTTGTTCTGCTACAATTTTGTGGAATATGATCGTCCACATATTGTATCAAGGCATTTCAAGGTGCTTGATAACATTGATCTTGATCTAACCGTTGTTGAATCTCAGCTCACATTCATTGTATTCAAGGCTAATCGAGACCCAAATGACATCGACTTCAAGAAAGATTATCAAAAGGAATTGAGACAGTGGCGGGAGATGGATAGTCGATTAGCGCAAAGCTACCAGCCTCCAACCATCGAAGTTGCTCCCTCTGTAATCCTCAATGACCAGTCCCACATTGCATCCACTTCGCAGCGGTCTCACATTGATTAATGTCTTACGGAGTACATTATACATTTAAATGGAGTATAAATACATCAAACTAGTATAGTTCATAGAAATTGACAAACTCTGACCCTTACACTTTGTTTGGATAGAAAGAAATGGAAGCAAAAGAAGATAAGAGAAAGGGAGGGAGACAAATTCTCTTGTTTGGGTAAAAGATTGGGGGAAGGAAGGGGAAGGAGAGGGAGGGAGGGATGCATTTTCCCTTTCTCTTTAATAAACATAATTCCTGCAAATTTGGAGAGATTTGGAGGGAAAATAGAGCTTACCTCCCCCTCCCTTTCTTTCCCCTTCCCTTCCTTTCCTCCTTTTTCCCTCCCCTTTCTTTCCTTCCTTCTTTGCTATCCAAACAAAGTGTTAATTTGCAAACCCTGACCCTAAAATTCAAAATTTTCCCTAATGCACACAACAATATCATATGATGACTTGCTAGATTTATTAAGGCACATTTTTTAAAAGTCATGATATACCATTTGCAATGATCAGAAGTTTTTTGTACAAAATGAAAGGTAAGAAATTGCTTGAATTACGCATTACAAACTATTACAGACTGATCATAGAAATTGCTTGAATTGAAGCATCAAATAAAGATGAGAGAGAGAGAGAGAGATTAGAGAGTGAGAGACGATGAGAGAAGAAGAGAATATTTCTGATTTTTTGTGTGTGTGTGTTAATTTGAAGTTGAAAATGCAAAATATATAGCAATAGATGGAAGAATATGGCAGCAACACCAAAGGGAAAACAACCAACAATTAAGAGGAGTAACTTCCTATTAATGGGATAATTAAAAGTCATAACAACCGGCTATTGATGAGTGTAACTCCCGAATTAACAACGAATAGCCCATGAATATTGTAATAGATATAATATTCCAAGAACAATAAACTGTCAAGAACATATGCCCATAACCCGCTTACCAGTTACCATCTCTCAAACAAGTAATTACAAAACTATTCCAAAGAATTAACGGCGCAAAGCTTTAGTAAATTATCAAAGTTGAAATTATTAGAAGTAAATCGTCAATAATTGGGATTATTAAAGTGTATTTTTCCTACCTTTTATTAAACTTATGTCAATGATTTCTGTAGCTTGATGACCAATGGTTAAAGTGCAAATATTGTTGAAGGATTTTTTTTGCTGTTCATAATGAGTACTCTGTATAATTTAAGAGGCAATTTATATGTTGTGTAATTTACTAAGTATGGAGTACAATATATAGTGACTAAAAACCTTGAATCATTGACATGTAGCACGTGTTTAAAAGTATTTTGTTTTGGATAATGTTGACCTAAATAATACTCCGTATGGATTATAAGGTACTTACTGTATACGAAGTATATTTTTATAACCTTGAGAAGGAATGAATTTTTATTTTTTTTTTTTTGATTTTTTTTGATTTTTTTTTTTTTTTTTTTTTTTTTTTTTTGTAAAGAAAGAAGGAATGAGTAATTGAATAAACATCAAGATAGTAAATTAGTACTCCATCCGTTTCATAATGTTAGTTCCATATGAAATCAATCACATAAAATAAGAAAACAAATGTATTTGGAATCTAACATTAAAGTACAACATAATTCATAATTAGTTTACCTTATTTAACTTTTTGATTTTTTGTTAGGAAAGCACAAGTCACAATTGCATAATTTAAGTTAAAAATTTCCTTACTTAGAGTCATGTCATCAATCCACAATCAATTAATTCCAAAAAAATCAAGTTATAAATGAAATATATTCAATATGGGTAGATTTTTTTGAAATGTCCAAAATAGTATATAAGACTAAGGCCCCATTCTCTTCACCTTATTTTTGCTGAACTGAAATTATTTTTAATGAAATAAAATTATATTTGCTGGACTTAAATTATTTTTACTGAACTGAAATTAATTTTACTGATTTTTTATTATAATTCTTCTTTAAGAAAACTGAATTTTACTGAACTGAACTTATTTTTACTGAATTGAAATTATTTTTACTGAACTGAAATTAATTTTACTGAACTGAACTTATTTTTACTAAACTGAAATTATTTTTACTTAATATTATTTTTTTAAGGTGAAGAGAACATGGCCTAATATTATGAAACAGAGGGAGTATTGTTTAAATGAGAATTCTAACATTAACATTTTTTTGAACATATATTAACAACATAACTTCATGTTTTTTTTTTTAACAAACTGACATTCAATCTCCAACATCATTAATTCCTTTTTCTTGTGTTTGAAATTCAAACTTACAATCAAAATTAACTTATCTTCGTTTTTTCCATATAGAAATTACGAGTAGAAGTGTCAAAATCACACCTGATTCGACTCGCGTGAACACAACAACATAGTAAGATAATATGGCTTTACTTTAAATATTGACCTGACCCAATCCGACCTTATCGAACTTAATCCGATATTCGAATTGACACCTCTAATTATAAGTATGGAGCTAGATACGGCCGTGGGTCGTGTGTCATGTTGGACCCATGTGTGGAGTACTTGGGTTCTTTAGCCCTCACATAGTTAATTAGTTAGTCCCATCTCAGCCCGAACATATACTCCATATTTGTGTTTCCCTCCAAAACAAATCATCCTTTACGGCTAGCAAGATGCTCAAGCTTTGCTGCAACAACAATGGCGTCAAAGCTCTCAATTTCATCATCTATAATTTCCATAATCCACTATTCTATTCAACTTCTTCGTCAACCTCCATTAAAAAATTCCCCTTTTTGGTGAATTACTTGGTTGATCATCTAGGGTTTTCCAAGCAACAAGCGCGCTACACTTCCGCCAAATTCGAACAACATCCTCTAGTCAATAAAACGCAAACATGAGGTGAGTAGCTCGAAATTCGTCTCTAATTCTGATTTAGTTGTTCATTTTTTTTAGGCAAAATGGATTTGACGATTCCCAGATTCGAATTGTTGTATCTGCTCAGCCTAGGGTGTTGCTCTGTAGAGTTGATAAAACCCTAAAACCTAAAATTGATCATTTTTTGAAAATTGGGTTTTCGAAACCCGATTTCGTTGAGGTTGTTTCTGTTAATCCTTATGTATTACTCAATTGTCACCCTCAATTTGTTAGGGCAACTGAAGCTTTGAAGGATGTTATGGGTAATTATGAAAATGTAATTTCTATTATGAAGAAATCACATTGGACATCAATTAGTGGTATGAGTAACAATCTGATATCCAATGTTGCTTTGTTGCGGAGTTATGGAGTCTCCATTGACTTAATTCGTAACGCTTTTCATATCTATCACAGTCCCCTTTATTGAGGAAAACTGAAAAGTTTAAGGGTTTCTTGATTAGAACTGAAAAATATTTGGGTATTCCTCGTGATTTGTCGAGGTTCTTGGATGGAGTTCATTTGATGGCTTCCCTTGGTGAAAAGAATATTGAATCAAAGATTAGAATGTTTGAGAACTTTGGGTGTGTGAGATTAGATGTTTTAGCCCTTGGTGGGAAAAATCCAATGTGGTTGGAGTTGTCTGAAGCTTGGATCAAGAGGTCATTGGAATATCTGATGAAGGAACTGGGTTTTAGCCTTGATTATGTGATGTCTCATGGTGTCTTGTTAAGTTATAGTCTGGAAAAGAGAATTATACCACGAAATAGAGTCCTCTTGGCTCTGAAAGAGAAAGGTTTGATTAAAAAGGCTCACACTCTATATACTATTTTAAACCGGTCAGAGCCACACTTCTTGAACAGGTATGTGCTTCCATTTGAGGAAATCCGTGAAGTTTATGGTAAAGAATTAGCTAAACTTAGAGGCCGTTCTTCTGTGAAACCTTCAAATGAAGGAAGAGCAGGTGACAAGCCTTGAAGATGATATCAGCTATCAATTGCTGTTGGTTGATAGGTAAAGTGCATTGTACCATATATGAAGTATGATTGATTTTTCATTTGGGCCATACCTTCTTTTTATTATCGCAGATGAAATTACAAAAATTGATGATAGAATTAGTTGCTCTTGGTAGTGAATTTTCTGTTGAAGAGTCTTTGTTGTCAAATGCTAGATTTCTCTGTAATAGCTGATTACTAGTGTTTCTTGAATATGGCTGAATTGTTGGTACTCATAAAAGAACTGTAACTTTCAAATTACAATCTTTTATAGCATTGTCTTGGCTACAAGCCTACAATTGCTACATTCTCCTGTGCTTCATTTCTTTTTTGGTGTTTCCACACGGTTCACCCTTTGGGCTAATCCGGATTCGGGGCTATTATAATAGTTCGTTTTTTATTGACTTAGGGTCTGTTTGGCCAAGTTTCTGGAAAACAACTTCTGTTTCTTAGAAGTAGTTTTACAGAAACTGTTTCTAGAGAAATACTTATCAGAAATAGAATTGTTTGGCCACAAAAAATAAGAAGTAATTCTGAAAAAATGAAACAATTTCACTGTTTGGCCTATTGTTCCCATTGTACAAATCGACAATCGATATGAGAGTAGCCCAATAAGATCAAACAACCACGAAACAATGCCAATGAGTTAATAAATGTCATCGGAAAACAGACAGTGACCACGAGCCACGTGGTTATCCGGCAAGCGGCAAGAGTATCCCACCGAAATTTACTTGAGTTGCTTTTCTCTCTCTTTCTTTTTTTTTTTTTGGTCTTGGTGTTGGCTGATTTTTTTTTAAAACTGAATGTTTGCCCACCTCGCCTTGTTATGGTAGCTGAGAATGGGGAAGGGAAACTGGGAAGAATGAGGCCATTAAAGAAGAAGAAGCCTTTTTCATGGGATAACAAAGGATTTTATGTATTATGTGGGGGTATTTTAGACAAACTAAAATATTCATTAAATGGGTAAAACTCCTCCCTGAGAAACAAATTTGAGAAGCTTCAATTTGTAGCTTCTGTTTCCAAGTCCCTTAGAAGCTATTTCGGCCCTTTTTGGGCTTCTCAAGAAGTAGAATTTACTTTCAAAAAATATGGTGTTCGGACCAGTTTTAGCTTTTGGGTACTAGAAGCTCTTTTATAAACTTGGCCAAACACATACTTACCTATCTATTGATTTCATAATTTCTTTTTCCAGGGGGAGGGGGTGTTTACTTGGAAAGTATTGGCAGACGTATGTAGTTATGTATAGCATTTTGATCAATTAATTTGGTAACCTATATTCAAACCTGATGCAAATGAGGCTGGGAGGTGGGTGGGTGAGTTGGGGGGGGGGGGGGGGTGGGAGGAGAGGTTAAGTATTAGCTGGCTGGGTACATAAAGTATATTCTGTTGCATGCAGTTGAAAATTGGGTTGTTAAAGAAGCTTGCTTTATTGTACCTGACTTACTCTCTTTTCCTTCTAACTGGCCACGTTTCCAGTTTGGTATGTCTCAACTCTCAAAGTAATAGCCAAATTTCCATACTAAGTAGATTAAATTATGAACTTTCCCATATTATCCTTACTACTAGGTTCTCGTCACTCTATTCACATATGATCAGTGCCCAACAAATTACTTGGTGTGCTGACGTGATTGCTTTAAGGTTTTTTGTGCTGTATTCTTTTAACTACTTGAAAAGAGGCAAGCTACGATTGTTGTATACTAGTAGAGGTATTGCTGATTCTTAGTATGTCTGTGTTTTAGGAAATTTCAGCATGGAAGAGAGGCATGATCAGTTAGTGTTTTGTAGAAAATGTAAGTTGAGTCTTTTTACAAGATAATCAGAAACTGTTTGTGTGTTAGTGCTGAGATCTGTTCCTGTGCTGTTGTGCATGATATATGTAATACACTGCTTATCCGACTTTGTATTTCTGATTTAACAAGGCAAATAAATATAGATGAAAGCTTGAAGTTTTGATTGATAATGGGCAAAAGAGGTTACAAATGATAGGTTAATAGCTTTAGGCTATTATTACTCTCTTTGATAACTTAAGGTTATCACTCTCTTAGTTACCCGAGGTTACCATTATCTCTCATTCCACAGATCACAATACAAAGCTCATACCTTTCTACTGCTATGCTAATTCCCTTTCATATTCAAGCAAAACTACAAAATAACTTAATATTAACAATGTCTGTCCGCTACTGTTCAAGAGTATCAAAATTCTGTCCTATGTTGCCACACTCCTTAAGTCCCTAGTGCTTCCTTAATTAGTTTTGTCTCATAGTCTGCTCCTTGTACTGGGTCTATTACAATATATAATCAGATATATGCTTATTCTCAAATCTTCCTGAATGATCAAGGATATGTAGTATCTTACAACCCAATTCTTGAATAATTCCACTAACCAAGTGAGCCCTATTATAGAGGGATGAGGGGAATGTTTAACTTTCTATTCATTCTGTTAGTCAGTTGCCTCATCAGCAAGGTGGTTGTGATTCAATTGCGTTTTGCAAAGACACCATAATTTGTTTGTTTTGCTTTCCTGGAAAAGAAATGTCTGCTATTTAGTGATATTTGCTTAAAGATTTGGAAATCATTGTGGACCTGTGGCTGATCTCGCCTATTTTTGCAGATATTGGTTTCTATAATCTGTGACTGTTTTGCTGGGCTCTTCTTGTCTATATTTCCTTTTTGGAATGTGGTATCACTGTCCTATTTCTATTAGAAAGTGTGAGCCTTTGCTGGTTTTCCCTAGTTGTTTGTAAAAAGACCAATCACGTATACTTTAGTAAGAGTTTTTGCTAGAATAAGCTAGCTAGCAATAAATCTTAGTCAAGGGAGGATTCAAAGTCTTATCCGAATGTACTGAGGAAACATGGTTTCGTTTGTCAATTGCTCCTGTTAGAAAATTCATTTGTGAAATGCTCCTGTTTGCAATCTCATTTATGATTAGAAATTGGCAAATTGAACCTATTTTTCTCTCTCCTTATTTGCAACCCTATTCCAACCTAAGCTGTCTATAAATGGCTTAACTGCTTCTTGCAGGTTGTGTTCCTGTGTAGTAATATTTGCAACCCTATTCCAACCTATTCCAACCTATTTTTCTCTAAACTTCTAATGTACTGCTAGATCTGCCTATTTACCATCTGTATTTTAATATTTTAAAGCTGAGGGTTTTTTTTTTTTTTTTTTTTTTTTTGTTGCATTTAGAATTCAAGTTACAATTATCAAGAACTTGAAGATTTTGTTTGATTAAGGCATGGTGCTGAATTGCTGATACAGCTATAAAGTAAGCTGGGTCTCTCTGACTGTGTTAGCTTTCTCTTTTTAAGCTTTATTGTTTTTGTGACTGTTGCTTCTTCTGCACTTTCAGTTTTATTAACCTTTCCTCTTTTTGTTTGTGTGATGCTGTATGTTGCTCCTTCAATTGACTTAGATTTCTCTTTAATCTCTTGCATACAGATTAAACTGATGCATATGATCTAACTGACCAGTTACAATCCAAATTTTGTCAGGGGTCAAGACTGTGGGAGAAGATCATGATATGTAAGAATTTTCTTAAGAAGGCTGCCAAGGATGTACATTGCATGAGTTGTACTTCAATGGTGCAACGATGCATTTCGTAGCAACGACCTAGGAGGCTAGATAAGGTGGGTGGAGACCGATAGTGAGGACAATATTGGAGACCAATTTGGATATGGAAAGGAAGAATCTTACCATTGTAAGGAGAGAACTGTAGAGTTGTATAGGAGTGGAAATTCTCTTATTAGTCTTGGTTTTGAACTCTATAGAATATCTTGTATTAAAGCCTTTAAAGGGTCTAATTGGCCGCCCGTTTAGTAATCAGTTATAAGTAATGGTAAAGGAAATGGATTTAACTACTTCCTCCGTTTTTTTATTATTGCACCATAGAGGTTGACACACTTTTTTTTGGTAGTGGGAAAAGGGAAGAGAGAGAGGGGTAAAATTACAAAGTTATTTATGTAATTTAAGCATAAACTAAAGAATTAAGTGGCAAAAGTAAGGGTATATTGGGTATTTGTAGTGTGAACATAGGTATTTTGTTTCCTAAAATAGAAATTTTGTAATATTTGTGAAACTTCCTTAAAAGACAAGTGGTGCAATAAATAAAAAACGGAGGAAGTATTTAAGTGTAATTAACATCTACGGTAATGCACAAGTGATGCTCCTAAATTTTTATGTTGAAGAATTTGGTAAAGTAGATGTGGGCTTTGGCAGAGAATTGTATTAACTTGTCTAGCAAATTTATCCCTTAACTTGATTAGATTTCTTTGCCTACATTAACTATGAGTATTGCAAATACTTTTTGACATGCGATAGGTATAGTATTGAAAGAGTCGAGACTCTTTCAAAACTATACCTATCGGTTAGGGAAAATCATAACTATTTCAAAACAATTTCTTATCTATTGTAAATGATCTCAACACCACATCTCTAGCAATTTGTTTTGTTTGACATGCTTATTGATTAGGGAGATGTGTAAAACACTATTTAATTTGTTTCATAATAATCGCACCTTTTTTATCATCCATTTTTATACTTTCTCCGTTTTTTTAATTGTACCATTTTCCTTTTTAGAAGTTGCATATTATCTGTACCATTTTTCTCTTTGGAAAATTGCATATTAATTACACCATTTCCTTATGATGGAGTATTTTTTTTCACTTTTTGGTCGTGCACGAAATTCCCTATTTACCCTTGTTCACATGTTATACCTGTCTTACAGTTTTATCCCACCATTTCTATATCCCATTTGTCTTTTGTTTTTTTACATAAACACTTTCAACATGCTCCATCTTTTACACTTTTTCTTAAATCCCACACCAAACCTAGGTAGTAATTTTTAAAAAAGTCGGGAAAGTATATATATCAATCAAGCGACAAAGTGTCCATGAATACATAGAGGGAAATCTCAGTAGAACACCTATAAGTTGCACGTAACATACAACGGATGTACAAATAAGCTAGTATAAATCAATCAAGCGACAGAGTGTCCTGGAACACACAGGGGGAAATCTCACTATCTCACTAGAACACTTCAAAGTTGCACGTAGCATATAACAAATGTACTCGGAGCAATCCAGACTTCCAGAGTCCCAAAGCCCAAACCCCAGCCCCTAGGAACTACTCCTTAGTCAATTACTCAGTCAGTACTCCAGTTACAACAAACACAGGAAGGGATGCTCAAAATTCGCAGCAACTTCAATGGCTACCAAGCTCTCAACTTCATCCATGGATTCCGTCATCTTCTACTCTACTCAACTTCAACATCATCTTCATCTTCAATCTCAACAGAAGTCAACTCTGATTTCGCCATTTACTTGGTTGATTTTCTAGGGTTTTCCAAGCAACAAGCTCTTTCCACTTCCACTAAGCTCGCTAAATTTCGCTTACGTCAAGGTAGGAAAAAGGTCAGGGAATTCTATTTTGTTGAAAATGCCAATTCTGTTATTACATTCTTCAAACAAATTGGATTGGAACAATCTCATATTCGAAATGCCGTTATTTCTCAACCCCAAAATTTGTTGTGTAATGTTGATAAAAACCTAATTCCTAAGACCCAAGTTCTTCGTAATTTAGGGTTTACTGTGTCTGATTTTGCTGAGCTTATAAGGGTGAATCCTTCTATATATTTTATGGGTTTATATTCCAATAT
Organism: Chenopodium album; assembly: GCF_948465745.1. Classification (NCBI taxonomy): domain Eukaryota; kingdom Viridiplantae; phylum Streptophyta; class Magnoliopsida; order Caryophyllales; family Amaranthaceae; genus Chenopodium; species Chenopodium album. The sequence continues at coordinate 54,633,694 of NC_137845.1, read as the reverse complement.
TGTTCCTGCAATCCAAGCTTTGAGAGAAATTATGGGTTGTGAACACCTAGTGACTAGAATTCTGGCATAATCGCGTCGATTGAGGCTTTCGTATGTACCCAAAATGTTGGTGCCTAATGTAGCTTTGTTAAGGAGTTATGGAATTTCCATTGAATCAATCCGGAAATACCTACTTAGCACATCTTACCCTTTTATTCAGAATATCAATTTTTTTGAGAATACAGTGAATAAGGTTGAAAAGGTATTGGGGATCTCTCGAGAGTCTCCACAGTTCTATTCCGGTGTCTATTTATTGACCCGTATTAGTGAGAAGACTATTGAGTCGAAACGAAAAGTGTCTAGAAGTTTTGGGTGGACTGAGTCTACTCTGCAACTCTTTCATCATCAAGTCCTTTTCTTTTGACACTCTCTGAAGCTACCATAAAGAAAAAGTTGGATTTTCTTATGAACGAGCTTGGTTACAAGCCTAGTTACTTGTCAAAGAGGTATAACCTGTTAGCTTATAGCCTGGAGAAGAAGATTTTGCCTAGACACAAGACTCTCATTGTATTGAAGGAGAAAGGTTTTATTAAGATGGATTACCTTCTTGAACCTACCCTTTCAATGACCGAGTCTCGGTTCTTGAAGAAGTTTGTACTACCATTTAAGGAAGTCCATGGAGTTTATTCCCAACACGCAGGTATTAGTTTGGAGTTGCTGACTCTAGGATCATCGAAAACAGATTCCAAAGCTGCTTGATGCTTGGTAAGCCTGCAATTTAGCATGTAACATTTAATTTATTGAATTCAGTTCACTTACCAAAAACACTCCAATGCATCCTCCAATCTACTGAATGAATGATGGAAATAATTTAGTTATTTTTGATTCATCATGGGGATTTTTATTATGGTTTTCATACATATTTTTTGAATTTTGAAACACGCATCTTGTGCATTTAGATCTTGTATATTTTGTATGTCAAGGTGGATTTGTTGTTGAGATTGTATAGTACAAGTGCACTAGCTCACCATTGAGTCTTAATCTTTTGTCTTACCATTTTGTATCATTATATGATTTCATGGTCAAACATATGGTTATGTTTTCATTTTACCATATGCAGAAAATCAACCCATGAAACATTATGAGTTTATGACCATTGCACACTGCATAAAAGTTTTGTGGTTGATGATTGAACCAAGCCTAGCAGCCTATCACTCGTATCTTTAAAATTTAGCAAAAAAATAAAAAAGTTTATTTTACGTTAGTAAGGTACAAAGTAGAAATTTTGTGTAGTGTAGAATGAACACATGGATCCCATGAAGCCATGAGCATTGCCAATGAACCAGCAAAAGAGCTACTGAGTGCTCAATCTCATGTATGGAAATAATGGGATCATTTTTAAGAGGGATGGAGGGAATAATTAAATTTCTATTCATTCTGTTAGTTGCCTCGTCAGTAAGGTGGCTGTGATTCAATTGTGTTTTGCAAAGACATCATATTTCGTTTGTTCTGGTTTCCTGGAAAAGAAATGTCTGCAATTTAGAGAAATTTTCGTAAAGATTTGGAAATAACTGTGGAACTGTGGTTGATCTTGCCCTAATTTTTCAGATGTTGGTTACTGTAATCCGTGATTGCTTTGTTGGGCTTTTCTTGCCTATTTTTCCTTATTAGAATGAGGAATCACTGTCCTATTTCTCTTAGAAAGAGTGAGCCTTTGCTGAGTTTCCCTAGCAGTTTTAAAAGGATCAATTATGTACACTTTGTAAGAATTTTTACTAGAATAAGCTAAATCATAGTCAAGTGAGAATTCAAAGCCTTTTCCGGATTTATTGAGGAAATACTGGTTTGTTTGGAATTGCTCCTGTTAGAAGGTTCATTTGTGAATTGCTCGTTTTAGCAATCTCATTTATGATTATAAATAGGCAAATTGAACCTGTTTTATTGTCTCTTCTTATTTGAGACCCTATTCCAACCTAAGCTAGATATCTATGAATTGCTACTTGCAGGCTGTGTTGTTCTAAACTTCTAATGTACTGTTATATCTGCCCTTTTACCATCTGTATTTTAATATTTTTTAGCTGGGGATTTTGTTGCATTTAGATTTTAATTTACTATTTAACTATTATCAAGGACTTGAAGATTTTGTTTGAGTCCTTAAGGCCTGGTGCTGTATTGCTGATACAGTCAAGCCGGACTTCCCTGACTTTGTTAGCTTTCTCTTTTTAAGCTTTATTGTAATTGTCATAGCAAATACTACTTAGTGTTTTTGTGAATGTTGCTGCTTCTACACTTGCGGTTTTGTGAACCTTTTCTCTTTTTGTTTCGGTGTGATACTGTATGTTGCTCCTTTAGTAAAGTTAGATTTCTCTTGAATCTCTTTTATACAGATTAAACTGATACATAAGATCTAACTGACCAGTTATGATCCAAATTTTGTCAGGGGTCAGACTGTGGGAGTAGATCATAATATGGTAGAAATTTTTTGAGAAGGCTGCTAAGGATGTACATTGCATGATTTGAGTCATGATCATTGATTTCTTGATTAAAGATACTTCAATGGTGCAACTAGGGGTGCTAATTGAGTTGAGCAGCTCGCGAGCAACTCTTACTCGACTCGGTCAACGCTCGGTCAAAACTCGACTCGAGTTAGCTCGACTCGAATTCGACTCGACTCGAGATGTTAACGAGCACGAGTTGAGCAAGCTCTAACTCGACTCGATAAGCTCGTGAGCAACTCGATAAAATATTATTAATATAAAATTTGCAAACAAAGTTACTATCTTTAAACAAATTTGACACTAATTAAGCCTTAATTTATATCATAAAAAAAGAAAGAGTAAATTTTTATTAATATCTATATATAATAAGGATTACAATATAAATTGAACAAAAAATAAATAAAGACATATAATAATAGAAGTACCAAAATTTTAACGAGCAGATTGTGAGCTACTCGACTCGACTCGAAACTTTAACGAGCACGAGTCGAGCATGTTTTATTTGCTCGAAACTTTAGCGAGCACGAGTTGAGCACATGTAAAAAGTTTTCGAGTTGAGTCGAGCACCCCTCAGCTCGTGATCGACTCGCTCGGTAAGCACCCCTAGGTGCAACGATGCAATTCCTAGCAACGACCTAAGAGGCTAAGAGGCAAGATAATTATTTTAGATATGATGATGGAGACCAATAGCGAGGACAACATTGGAGACCCATAGTGAGGACAACATTTCCATATTTGTTGTATATGGAGACAAGAGTTAGTATATCACTCCTCATGGGGATGATGAGTCTTGCCATTGTAAGGAGTGAACTGTATAGGAGTGGAAATTGTCTATTATTAGTCTTTTCTTGAACTTTATAGAATGTCTTATTAGTCTTGTTTTGTAATGGAAATGGTTTTAACTATTTAAGTGTAATTAACATCTATACTAATGCAATCTCATCTGACCCAAGTGATGCTTCTAACTGTTTATGTTTTAGAATTTGCTTAAGTAGATGTGGACTTTGGTGGAGAATCTACACTCTTTAATAAGTGAAAAGTTCACCGGCACTGTTCCTTATGAACAGTAGGGCAGTGCGTGGACGATACTACCCTCCATCTAGGTCTGTTTTACGGTTCTGCCATCCAATACCTTTTGCTGTTCTTGCTCTCCCGTTTTCCCTCACCATCACTCATTTGGCTCTCTCTTCCTACTCTCTTTCTCTCTCCTCCTCTCTTTCTTAACAACTTCACAGGAACGGATCAATGGCCTCCACTCCCAATGTCTAAGCTCCATCTTTCACCTTTCTTTTTTCGTTTGATTTTTTTTTTTTTAAATTTTTTGAATTGGAAGCAAGAGTTAATTTTGATGCGATTGTTTTAGGGTTTATTGTTTTTTGTGGAGAAGGGTTTGATTTTTTGCTTATTTTGGTGTCAATTCCTCTTTTTGGGACTTTCGATGTAAGAAGGCAGAGAATTAATTCTCCATTAGCTTGAAGCTCTCTTTCCTCCATTATATTGAAGCAGCTTCTGAGGTATGCTGATACTTTTTTCAAAACCATCGAATATCAATTTCTGTTTTGGGTTTATCGTTAAGTTAATTGTGAGGTAAGTCAACTTTTGGTTGTTCTATGCTAGTTTATTGAACTATGGCTACAATTAGTGAAGCTATTAGAAATTTTAAAGGTCAATTTTGATGCTGTAATTTTGATATGTATAATTTACTTTGATATTCTGAGGCAACAAGAATTTAGTTTGCTTTTTAGGTCTCCTTAGATTATTTTGTGGTTTTTGGGTCTCTTTTGATGATTTTGTACTTTTTGTTTGAGATTGGGTGTGTTTTGATTTTAAGGTTTAATTGGGGTATTTACTTTGTTTTGGGATGTAGGTGGGACTGCGTCAATTTAAGGTGAGTAATGGGGATTACATCTATGTGTAGAAGCTCAAGTACTGTGACTGTCTGGGTAATGACAAGGTAATTCATTTTTCTACTTGATTTTATGTTCAGTGATTGATAATTGTAATAGTGATAGATTATAAATTGGTGATGCATACGGTTTCGCCGGTGGTTGATGTGACGTGTTATGATGATGTAGAATTGTATGCTCTTGTTGTTTTAAAGCTGATGTGACGTGTTATGATGATGTAGAATTGTAATAGTGAATTCTGAATATTATTTGCAAATTTGGGTGTATTCCTTGTAAGTTTCGCTTGCTTTAAGAATGTCGTTGACAAAATTTTCAGCTTAGATCACCTAATCTTGGACGAGTGAGGTGACTTCTTGACTCCCCTTTACAAATAGGGACAAACAAAGTATTATGTGAAAATTTGTCCGGCGCAACACCAGAACCGCCTGATTGTGTTATAAATTGAGTGAACTGATTTATTTGAATATTTTTGGGGATAAGCTTTAGAAACCAGCCCTTAGAAAAGAAGCTGAAGAATTTCTACAGAGTATAGGCATAATGTGACTTTTATTTGGACGTTCCTATCTCAATGATGGGCCGTGGTACAGATAATTTCATTGTTATGGTCCACTAGATCTTGAGGATGATTTCTTTATGCAAAGCCCTATTTCAGGTTTGAATTTGTTTTTTTTTTTTTTTTGAAATTTATCAAATTCATGTTGTTGGTAGAGCTATGTGCTATTTAAGGGAGCTTTTAAGCTATATAGCTTAATCTCCCATTTTTCTTCTTTCTTTCTTTTTTTTTTCCCCCTTGTGATAATACACATGGTTGTGAATACCTTTCTTTATGCAAAAAATTTATAATAGGAACAACTCTTGATTGGCACTAAAGAGGTATCAAACTATAAACTGAACACCTATGCAATTGGTATTTTAGTTTTTCCTTATTTTTGCTTGCATTTGCTTCAAGTGTATGATATCTGATCTTTACAAGCATATTCTGATTTATGTGCATGGTTGATGTATGAATTACTCCTATTCCGACACTTTACTTTTTACTCCTGTATCGATAAGCTTATGTTGGAGTTGCTCTCACATTTCTGTTTGTTACTTGCCATTTTAAGATTTGGATCCTTTGTATGTATAATAGAAAGACCCACTTGGCTACAAGAATATGTGCCAACCTCATCCCGAGCTCTGAAGTATAATTAAGGTGCTTTTGAAATCTGAAATGCTAAAATTTCAGGAATCATATGTTTAATGCTCAGTGTTGGATTGACTAGAATTTTTGTGTGACCATTTTTCAGAGTTGAGGTGCTGCTAACTAAAGAGTTTCTGAATGCTTGTTTGGTTTTACTGAATCGTTAAGATTGTGAACTGTGTTTTGGCACTCTTATGGAGTGTTATAAACTATAATCATTGATACCCTTGCTGGTAAAACCTTTTGCAGTTATTGATGTTCTTTGATACTTCAGGATTCTGTTTTCAAGAATAGAGTGGTGTTCTATGAGAAGGAAAACAAGAGACATGGTTTATGGTTTTCAATTGATCCTTTGACTGAAATATGTTAGGGAATCTTCTGTGAAATTGTTGACCTGCGGGTTTGGGAAATTGGAATTATGTTGTAGTTGACTGAGAGTTGTGGGAATTTTTTATATACCAACATTATAGTAAATGAGAGATATAAGTAAATCATATATGAGGAGTACTTGTAGAAATGAGAGATATAAGTAAATCATATATGAAGAGTACTTGTAGTTGCTCAAGATCAATAATGCGATGACGCTTTGACCATTTCATATTAAGAGAAACATTAGATTTTCATATATAGGGGAAAAAATAATGTTAATTCATAGGAGTAGTATTATGCAACATGTCGTTCATATCGGAAATCATATTGATACTGGAAAACCTGAAGACGCATTCTTCAAGCTCACAACTTTACTATTTCACTAAGTATGACTATAGTTATGCCAGACAGCTATTATGAACTTTTAGTATTGTAGAGGTTGTTTGGATGGTTGGCTATTACGAGCTTGCAGATCTGTTTGAGCTCACATTTGGTGTTATAGATGATAACTAACAATTGTATGATATAGTTTTAATTTTTGAGTTTTGTATATTTGTTTGTTCATATTAAATATATGTTTATACTTTTATATTCTTCTTTCATGTAATTTGAATCTCATCACTGTTGTGGGATTTAGGAATTTGGTTTCAATGTGGGTCTTTGATATTGTTACCTTGACAAAAACATAATCTTGTCCTTAGTGTTTTAGCCTTAGTGGTTCTACAATATGCAAAAGATGGTGAATTACCCCTTTATAGATGGACAGATCTAATTAATTCATTTAAAAATGGGTATTGGTGTTTCTCCATTCGTCACATAGCTGTGATATAGATGATTGCGTTTAGACTCTTCTATTGTTGGCCACTTACATATGACACCCATGCTAGCTTCTTTCTCTTCTTTACCCTCTACTGTAAATTGGATTGTATGGACTCTTTTCCGGATATCTTTATCTATATTTAAAAGAATAGATGAGTTTCCTGGTTTGAACATGTAATTTGTTGGATAAATGTGGATAGGAAAGTAAATTATGATATGCATGCTTATTATTTTCCTGGTAAAAACTTAAGCAGTTCAGTAGTATTCTCTTTGCAGAACTATTTGGTGTGCATATTGAACTTTGCAACTTGAATCAGTTTTTCAAGGCTAAGATTTTTTTTTTTAATTCTTTTCTTTGGCTATAGATCTGATAATATTACCTTTTCTGAAATTTAGATTTGGGAGGACAAGTATGTGTGTTTGAGTGTGCAGGATGTAATTTTTTTGTTTAGCAGCCAATGTTCTCCATAGTGATAAATGCCTAAATTTAAGGATTTAGTTTGTGAAAGATATGTTTCATTTTTATTTTTATTTTTACGGATTGTATTATTTTTCAGTAATTACATGATTACATCCTTATGAGCTAGATTCAAACTCATTAACTGCTCGAAAGAATAGTTAGTATAGAGTTCGATCTTGTCTATTTGATGGCTTGAAGCAACTCAAATGAGATCAAATTAAATACTACATACTTCTATAGTTCTATTACAAGGTCCTTAATACAGACGTACCATACGTGTTAAGGCATTTGTCTTCTCGAATCTAATAATTCCCCAAACCTAACTCTAGACGTGCAATATTTCACATTTAATCTCAATCTCACTCGCACTTAAACTCATAAAATGGTACTTAATCACTAAAACCATTTACGAGCAGCTTGATTTCAACTTTCCGAGCAATTGAGAGTCCCCCTAGGCCCTAGTCAACAAAAAACACTCCATTTGAAAAAAGGAAAATTTGTGAATTACTATCTAAAAAAAGAGGCATTTGTGAATTACTACCCCTAAAAAAAAAGTTGCTAATTTCTACCCCTAAAATCAATTAATTATACCGATTACTACCTTCTCCTCTTTTCCGGTCACTTAAGCTTACTAATGACATCATTTTCCTGTCAAATTATAATTAGTGACTTTTAAATCCTAATTAATTAAATAAACCCTAAATTACCACATATCCACCTTCACACCACCGTCGCTCCACCTCCGGCAACCCCTTTACCCCATCCCCACCACCAGAAATTCCCCCTTCCCTAGCCCCACCACCGAAAATCCACCTTTACCTTTCCCCCACCGCGAAACCCATCCCCTTCCCTTCCCCAACCCCCGATTATCGCCCTCCACCTTCCGATAACACCTGAAAACTGTCTTATTCCCATCCATAACCCTCAATTGTTTCTGTAACACCCTAGAAATTCCTTCCTTTTAAAATACCTGTTTTGCACTATTTAAAACTTTAAATAGGAATATCTAAGACATTACCGCCACCGTGAAAACGGCTAAGGCAACTATCAAAGGCACACAGCGGAAGACTCTCCTTTAAAATATTTTAAAACAAATCAACTTAAAAGTCAACTCGCGAAAATAAAGTCAAACGAAAGTAAAACAAAGTCAAACCCTACAACTTGGAACCATTGTAGGCCCTTAACAAACCAATTCAATTTAAAACCTTTACGTTAGTCTCGCAATAGAAATATCATAAAATAAATAAAAGCAATAACATATCGATTACTTATGGAAACTAGCATGATTCGCTCTTCACTCATGCCCATCATGAATATGTTCATCACCTAAAAAGTTTCTCTCTAATTGTTTCCACTACTCTCCATTAAAAATAGGTCATCATAGGGCCAAGGTAAAGACAAGGCCAACAAACACACAAACACACAATCAGCAAAGCTTAGTACATAAGCGTAATTAAACACACTAACATGCATTTGCCTATCAACACACAACTTACCTTGTTGCACCTGTTTTTCAAGCACACAACATTTAACAAAACTTCTCAACTAAGTAATTAAATAATTTATTTAGTTTTGATTATGCATCAAACGGGTTCCCCCCTAACGTGCCCCAATAAAGGGGTACTAACACGGGAGCTAACCGTGCCAGTATAAATGAACCACTCGTAAGTGGCGGAATTCCTGCGCATAATAATAAAAGGAATGTACAGCGTCCTGTACTCCATTAGAAGTTATGGTCAAATATAAAGTCGCATAACTCCCCCCATATGTTCATACTCAAGGTATATACGTTCCAAGAGTTTTGGTGTGTAATCTCTTTCACTTTACGTTCTTTACAAATTATTAAACTTGGTGAATACTCTCAAATCATAACAACATCGAACATCATAATTATTCAAACAATTAAACACTTTAATTCAATTCTTGAATAATTAGTGATCACATAATATTTAATGTTAACCCTTTTTAAATCTACCTCGGTGCCAAAGACACTTTAAACGTTTAATGCGCCAAAAATCCTATCCCTCGGTGTTAAAAACACCTTAAGTGCACTATGACACCAAAAATATAATTTATTCTTTGTGTACAAAGACACTTAAATAGCTCATTTCTCACGCTTAAAGCATCAATAAAAATTATGTGAACCATAATAAAATTATCTTTTAATATTCCAAACCAAATTAAACATTTAGTTTAATTAAACATGCTTTCTATCATGCCATAAATAAAAGTGTGGTTCATATTCAACATTCCAAACTATTATTTTCCAACCATTAATCCATTACAAATAAATCATGCTTCATAATTCAATCACCAATAACAACCAAATCATAATTTCCATTCCAAATCTAGCATGATACTACTTGTAATCAATTTAACACATTTAGGCCCTGTTCTTTTGAGCTTTTGGGCAGCGCAGGGCACAGCAGAGCAGGGGTCAGTAGAGCAGAGCAGAGCAGAACAGATTTCAACATTATTATTAATACTATTATTAATGTTAATACTACTACTACTACTACTACTACTACTACTACTACTACCACTACTACTACCACTACTGTTACTACTCCTACTGCTCCTACTACTCCTACTGCTGCTATACTGCTACTGCTACTGCTATTACTACTACTGCTACTACTCCTGCTACTACTACTACTACTACTACTCCTCCTCCTGCTACTGCTACTGCTGCTCCTGCTACTGCTACTGCTGCTCCTGCTACTACTGCTACTGCTACTGCTATTGCTACTGCTACTGCTACTGCTACTACTACTCCTGCTCCTGCTACTACTACTACTGCTGCTGCTGCTGCTATTATTCAAAATAATAAATTATTATCATCAATACAATATTAATTATTATTATTAAATATTAATTATTATTGTTGTTATTATTAATTATTATTTGAAAATAGAGCAGAGCAGAGCCAAGTAGAGCAGAGCAGATTTCTTTTGAGCAGAGCAGCTCTAAAGAATGGGGCCTTAGCATGCTACTACATCATAAAAACTATGCTAAGTACGCAAACGTACCTTGAATACGATCTTAATATCGCCACGACTAATAGAAATTACTCACTTCGAAGTCTCCTACAATTTAAAATCATAAAAGAGTATTAAAATCCTCTCTACACAAATTTCCAGCAATATATACCATTATTAAACCCCTCATAATTTAATTAAAATAAGCTGAAATTGTATTTAAAACATCATACTTTAATCCCAAATTAATGGGTAATTAAAATTCCTTAAAGAAACTTGATTTTTAATGAACTACAAAAATTTCCAGCACTATATTTTAATGAAAACTTGCTGTAATTAGGCTTTAAAACACTTAAATCAAAGGTCTAAACCATCCTATATCATAATCCTTCAATAACTAATAATTTAAGAATCTAGGGTTTCAAAATTAGGGCTTTTTTTAATTAGAATTAAAATCTGAAAATTAAATTACATACTACTTATAATCAAACATCATAATAATAATCACAAAACTCATATTTAATAAGTAGATCTAGGATTAAATCAATTTTTAAAACAAAAGATTAATATATATATATAAATATAAATATATATATATATATATATATATATATATATATATATATATATATATATATATATATATATATATATATATATATATATATATATATATATATATATATATATATATTTGTTTTGTTTTCAGAAAACCGGGCAGTAGCCACGACACCACAGCCGGCTGCCGTCGTGCTACTGGTGGCGCCGCTGATGCTGCCGGCGCTGCTGGCGGCCCACCGATGGTGCGGTGGTAGCCGGTGGTGGTGAGGCCGAAAAAAGGGAAGGGGAAAAAGAAAGAAAAAGAAAAGAAAAATAAAGGAGAAGAGAGAGAAAGTTTACCTTGGGTTTTCTCCACTCTAGGCAAAGTTTGATTTGCCTCAAATGTTAAATATTTATACCCCTTTCTCTAGAATCCCTTCTTCCTAAACTTTCCCTTTTTAATCTTTCCTAATAAAACTTTACTAAAATAAAACTTCCTTAAATTAAACCCCAACTTAAATAATATAATTAATTAAACAAACTTTCCTTTTATAAAATATTTTCAAACTTATTAAAATAAATAATTAAAATACTATAAATAAAACATTTCAAATTATTTAAATACTTCACAAAATACTTATTTTAAATTAAATATGTATTAAAATACGGGGTATTACATTTTCCCCCTCCTTTCCCCAAACCTAGAAATTAAATAGGCCCCAGCTCTTGCTTAGCCTCGATAACAGCCAATTCCCCTTCCCCGGCCCAACCCCAATATTGTCCTCCACCCTTTCCTTAGCCGCGAAAACTGCCTTCATTCGTAACCCCAAAACCTCATTTCTTTGCGTTCATGGTGTTCGGTGGTGGGAGGGGGATGGACTCATGGTGTTCACCAGGGGAGGGAGGTGGGTTTATGGTACACGATGAGGAGGGGAGTCGCCGCCGGGAGAGGAGGGGGTTTGGTTTGTGGTAGGTGCTCGTCGGAAAAGAGGGCTAGGATTTTTTAATTTTTAAATTAGGATTGATTAGGATTAAATGATTAAATTAGTATTAAGATGACAAATAACGTCATTAACGAGTTAATTAGTCAGAAAATCTACTTAGATAATAATCGGTACAATTTATCACAATCAGGGGTAATAATTAACAATATTTTTTGTTAAGGGTAGTAATTCACAAATTTTCCGGGAGAAAATAACAGATCATAGTTAGTAGAACAAAACAAGGAGTTTCCTTTCCAAAAAAAAAAAAAAAAAAAAAAAAAAAAAACAGGGAGTTTGGAAGGGATGCTCAAAATTCGCAGCAACTTCAATGGCGTCCAAGCTCTCAACTTCATCCATGGATTCCGTCATCTTCTACTCTTCTCAACTTCAACATCATCTTCGTCTTCAATCACAACAGATGTCTTCTCTGGTTTCACCGATTACTTGGTTGATTTACTAGGGTTTTCCAAGCAACAAGCTCTTTCCACTTCCACTAAGCTCGCTCAAAATCGCTTACGTCGAGGTAGGAAAAATGTCAGTGAATTCTATTTCATTGAAAATGCTAATTCTGTAATTACATTCTTCAAACAAATTGGAATGGAACAATCACATATTCGAAATGTCGTAGTTTCTGAGCCCCAAATTTTGTTGTGTAATGTTGATAAAACCCTAATTCCTAAGATCCAAGCTTTTCATAATATAGGGTTTTCTGGGTCTGATTTTGCTGAGTTTTTAAGGATGAATCCTACTGCATATTTTGTGGGTTCACATTCCCATATTGTTCCGGCAATTCAAACTTTGAGGGAAATCATTGGAAGTGAACACCTAGTGATAAGATTTCTGAAGAAAAAGTGTCATTGGAGGCCTTCTAGTGTTCCCAATGTGTTGGTGCCTAATGTAAATTTGTTGCGGTGTTATGGAATTCCCATTGAATCAATCCGGAAATTCCTTGTTAGGGCACCATCCCCGTTTTTTCGGAGTATTGAGTTTTTGGAGAATGCGGTGATTAAGGTTAAAGAGGAATTGGGGATTTCTCCACAGTCTCCACAGTTCTTGCCCGTTGTCATGTTACTGTCCTCTGTTAACGAGAAGACTATCGAGTCGAAACGAGAAATGTTTAGAAGTTTTGGGTGGACTGAGTCTGACATTGCAACTCTTTTATCATCAAGTCCTTTTCTATTTGGACTCTCTGAAGCTACCATCAAGAAAAAGCTGGATTTTCTTATGAATGAGCTGGGTTATGAGCCTAGTTACTTGTCAAAGAGGTGTAACCTGTTATCTTGTAGCCTGGAGAAGAGAATTTTGCCTAGACATAGAACTCTCATTGTATTGAAGGAGAAAGGTTTTATTAAAATGGATTACCTTCTTGAATCTTCCGTTTCAATGACCGAGTCTCAGTTCTTGAAGAGGTTTGTACTACCATTTGAGGAAGTCCATGGAGTTTATTCCCAACACGCAGGTATAAGTTTGGAGTTGCTGACCCTAGGATCATCGAAAACAGATTCCAATGCTGCTTGATGCTTGGTAAGCCTGCAATTTAGCATGTAACATTTAAATTATTGATTTCAGTAATTTCACCAAAAACACTCTAATACATCCTCCTAGCTGCTGAAAGATCGATGGAATGACTGTGTTTTTTATCTTACTCATCTAGGTGATTCTTGGTAATGTATTGTGTTTAAAATTGCTATGATAGGATTTAAAGCTTCATCCTTATGCTATGGTTTCCTGAATGTACCTGTACTTAACTTTTGGACATCAGCTTTTTTTTTGGTTATGTTAACATTGCTCTCTAATGGCTGATTTTCTGAAAGCTTGCTTTGTGATACATAAAATATATATCAACTCATGACACACATTTCCCTCCAAATTGTACAGGTTATCAGAATTAGATTGGACCTAAACTCCCACACTCTAACTAGTCTTATATTCTCCACTCATTTTGTTTTTAAAATTTTTCTCTCTCAAACTATTTTATCAATAGCTTTTCCTATGGGCTACTTCTGTTACTTTAGTTATTAGTAATCCTTTTTCTTGTTTTTGTGTCATTGTATTGTGTATGAATCCAATAGTTTCATTTTACCATAAGTAGATAATCAACCCATGAAACATTGTGAATTAATTTGACCATTAATGCACACCACATAAAAGTTTTGTGAGCCTGGCAAACTATCACTCTATCTTTAGCATTTAACTTAAACAAAAAGTTTATTTTACATTAGTCAGAAAGTTTTGTGTAGTGTAGAGCAAATGGATCCCTTGAGAATTGCCAACAAACCAACAAAAGTGCTTCTGGGTGCTCGAACTCATGTATTATCTAAGCCCCATGGCGTTAAAATGTGCAATTCAGCTAGGCTTACCAGATGCCATTTGAAAGCATTGCAAGCCTGTGACTCTTAGGGAGCTAGCTATTTCATTGTCTCTCCATCCATACAAGGCTCTTTCTCTAGGTCGATTAACGTGCCTTCTTGTTCATTCCAACTTTTTTTTAAGCAAATATTATCGAGTAGTAAAGAAGCCTTTGATCTTACCTTTAAATTCCCCAGTCTCAACTTTTATTGAAGGATCACCCTCTCACACTAGCTCCTTTCGCACTTATTGTTCTTGTTCCAATATATGTTGAATCGAACATATTATCTCTGATTGGTTTCAAAATGAAGATGGTACTCCTTTTCTTGTTGCTAATAGAAAGACTATGGGAATATACCTCTTGTGTTCTTGAGTTTAACAAGATTTTCTACGCTGCTATAGCAAGTGAAACTCAATATGTTATGAGTTTGTTGATGTCAAACGATGAGTTCAAGGGCTTATTGGAGGGGTTGCGTCATTAGTTGATGTTGGTGGCGGTAGTGGAACCATGGTCCAAGGCTATGGCCATTGCCCAGCTCTTCCCTGAGTTAAGGTATGTTGTGCTTAGTCTCCCATATGTGGTTCAGGAATTAATAGGGTTTGGCAAGAACTTAATATATGTTTGAGATGATCTGTTTGAGGCTGTTCCTTGTGCTCAAAACATCTTATCAAGGTAAAATCACTAATTGTCATTTAGTTTTCCTTTCCTTGTTTGATAACTCCGAAGTACTTCTTTATATAAATAATAGGTTATATAAGTTGGTTTTGTACTCAACTTTATCTTATATGATATTATGTTTTGTATGTTATAGTATAATTTTCTAACCTTAACTGATGTGTTATACTCTTGTTTTAGAATACTTATATTAGTTTCATCGACACACCTATTACTGCATAAGTTTAACCATAATTATATGTTATTGTAACATTTGTAAGATTACGGTGAGACCAATTAACAACATACAGTGTATTGCACAATAACATTTGATTTTTATATAGTAATTGAAAGACGACATTATTGAAGTTATACTTCCCTGAGAAAAAAAAAATGTTATTGAAGTTATAGTATGAATAGAAAAGTCCAATTGCTGCAAGTTTTCTGTAATTATGCGTTGTAGTTTCTGTTTAACCTATTTCTATGTAGTACTCCGGAGTAGTAATAATGAAAGAAGAGCTCATTGTATAAACTTATCTATTTTAGGTTATACTTGGTTTTATTTCTCTGCTACTTCCTGCATTTCTTATTATTTTTCCTACTTGGAAACTTTTTGTGAAACAAAATTGGTCAAAGTAGGAAGGTCAATATGAAATTGAGGCAATATTTATTTTATTATTATTTTTGTACTAGTCAATTTAATCAATAAGCTTATATTTTGTTTTCCTTCAATCAATAAACCCCACTTAGCTCTTTTGTTAATTACGTACTTTTAGTTAACTAAACTCCGCAATCTGTTATTACCTCTCTTAATTTAGCATACAGTGAGCATATGAAAGACTTTTATTTTAAAAAGAGAGGGAGTATGTAGTCGTTGTTGTATCCATGCACTAATTGAAATAACTTTTGCAGTGATGATCAAAGAGGCCCTCTTGAGTCTTACAATTGAAATAACTTCTGCTGCCCCTTTTGAGTCGCATGCTGACTCCCTTATGTCTACTACAGTGGCTGCTGCCTTCCTTGTTACTTTCAGATTTTATTTTCAGTCTTTGATGCGGGTTAATCCACTTTTGGATGTCATGAGAGCAAAATTTTCATTTCTATGCTCCATGGCGTCTGGTCTGTTTGTTTTTGCTCCAAACATTGGTTTACAGGATGTTTTGTTAACATCCCCATATAATATAAGCTTCTTTCGTTGGGTTTAAAAAAAGATTATCAGAGAGGCAATTCCTAGCAAAGATGAAGATGGCAAGGTAATTGTCATTGATACGTTGGTGGAGATCAACATTGATAACAACATTCCCAATTACTTCAATTCCCAAATTTATTGGATGTGAGATGATGAAGCTTACCCTGGGGGGTATGGAAAGAGCTGAAGCGGAATGGAGAAACTTGTTTTTAAGTGTTGGTTTTTATGACTAAGATTTTTTCTTATTCTAGGGTCAATGACTGTTATTGAGGTTTTTCCCTGATAATCTGCATGGTGTATTTAAGTAATTTCATTTCAAGTTGTTTTGTTGGTATAGTTAAAATTATCAAATTGATTCCAGGTCCTATAAAATGCATGTAATTTTTAAAAGATTATTCTCCTGTTAACTCTCCCAAGCTCGAGCTCTAACTTCATCACTTGCTCACCACCTAGCTTGCTTGTTGGTGGCCTGAGCATTCTTGCTCACTCAAGGTCTTTGAATGGTTCAGCCACGTTTTAAACATACAATCATTTTAGGTATTTGGTTTTAACTGTAAGTAGGAACCAAGCCTCATTACCAAGAGAGAATTTCTACTTCCTCTTAGTGTTCCTTTCTTCATGCTTGAAATTTCTTATGGGCAAGTTATGTTGCCATATTTAGCTACGCCGTGTTTTTGTGAGGAAGATTTAGTAATTATTGTTTCCTCAACCTTGGTGTCATACTTGCAAACCTTTCTTAACATTGTTGTTTATAATTTCAATCCTAATGTTTAGGGTGAGGGTATCCAATTGGGATGGGAAGTACTATAATTAAGGTTGATTGCTAACATGTCTCATCTTGTTTAATTAATTTTACTCCGCTTGACCTATAGTTGGTCAATACTCAATAGTCATATACTACGTAGTTTATACCGTAAAAAACATTGAAAAGCCTTGTTAGGAAAAATAAGAATTGCTTCTCTTAGCAACTACTCGTAGGACATTTAGTCCATGTGATTAATAAAAAACTTGTACATATCTCAATAAGATTTTAAAAGATTTGTATTGTTTTTCTTGAAATAATGACTGACTGAGCGAAATTCAAACTCATTTAATGCTTGAAACTTGAAAGTATAATTTAAAGAGTACAAACTTGTTAATTTGAAATAATTCAAACCGAACAAAACATTTACTCGATTGAAATTCAAACTATTCATGAGTGGAGGTATTAAACATGATTGATCCAATTCGAAAGATTTCAACTCTTATAGACACAATAATTTAGGATAAAGCCGACTTGAGTATCCAAATTGACGCATCTAATCACGACAATAGGGCTGTTCATCAGTCCAAGACCGGACTGGATCGAAAAATTGAATTTCAAGAATCGAAGACCGAACCGATTAAGCTAAGACCGAACCGGAAAAATGGTCCAAAACCCAGACTATACCGGTTTGGACCGATTTATAATTTTTATAAAAAATTTCCTAAATTTCAAATAATTTATTGAAAACTTGAAAAAAATAAAGGAAAATAATATTTTAACGTCTTTTTTTGTATGTTTAGTATAAAAAAAAAGCTCATACGACTAAAGTTTACCAAGCCTGTTAAAAATAATTTTAAGGAAAATTTCACTTTTGTTACCAGTCAAAGACCCCTAGTTCACTTTTGCTACCCATCTAAACTTTTATTATATTTTGCTACCACCTAAAATCACATAATTTAAATTTCACTGCCACTTAACGAATCCGTTAAGGTTTTGTTAAGTATATTCAAAAAATAAAAAAAAATACCAGCCACCCTTTAAAAGTCTAACCCCTCCCGTCAGCCACTCTCCCCCTCCCCCCTGCCGGCGGCCAACGCCCAAAGCTTCGGCCGGCAGTCGGCGCCCAAAGCTTTGGCCGGCGCCGATGACCCTAACCCACTCCCTTTCCCCCACCTACGCAGCCCAACCCCCCCTCCCTTTTCCCTTTCTGTGCCCCGACCCCAACCACCACACCGAAACCACCATAAACCCTAAAACCTGTTTAGACGTTTAGGGTGGTTTCGGTGTGGTGGTTTAGGGTTAGGAGTGGCCGAAAAGATTAGGGGAAGGGCAGGTCGATTACGGTGGTGGGAATGGGGTTAGGGACCGATTCTGGTGAGGCAAATGGGGAGGGAGGTGGTTTCCAATTCGAGGTTGGGGTCGGGGCAGCAAGAAGGGGAAGGGAGAGGGGGCTGGGCTGCATTGGTGGGGGGAAAGGGAGTGGGGTGGGGTCGTTGGCATCGGCGGCGCAGGTGGAGGGGCTAGGTTTTTTTATTTTAATTTTTTATTATTATTTTTTGGTGGCTGACGAGGAGACAATTAGGGTGGCTAAGGAGGGAGTGGTGGAAGGAAGGTGACAGTGAAGGTGGGTAAATCTCACTAACGGAATTAATAACTGAAAGTGTTAAGTGGTAGTAAAATTTAAATTATGTGATTTTAAGTGGTAGCAAAATAAAATAAAAATTTAGATGGGTAACAAAAGTGAACTAGGAGTGTTTGAGTGGTAGCAAAAGTTAAATTTTCCTAATCTTAATTATTACTTTGTATTAAAGGTTTTATGTACATAGTATAATTTTAAGCAAAAAAATCGATTTGATCTAAGACCAGTTTTTATAGAGTTTTGGGCCTGACCGGATTAAAGACCGGAAAATAAATCTCTTGACTCAGAAATAGGGCCAAATAATTTGGTTCGATCCGGTCTGAAGTCGGTCAAGACCAAATTTTGAATGCCCCTAATCGCGAGTGATACGGTTCACACTTCCTAAGCCTCCCTGACGGCCAGAACCCAACCCTTAGCCCCCAACTCAGTATCAGTATGAGTGTAATAATAGAACGAGCATACTTAGAACAAAAACAGAGAGTTTGGAAGGGATGCTTAAAATTCGCAGCAACTTCAATGGCGTCCAAGCTCTCAACTTCATCCATGGGTTCCACCATCTTTTACTCTATTCAACTTCAACTTCAATACCTACGCAAGTCAACTCTGGTTTCACAGATTACTTGGTTGATTTTCTAGGGTTTTCCAAGCAACAAGCTCTTTCCACTTCTACTAAGCTCGTTCACCATCGCTTAGCTCGAGGTGCAAAAAAGGTCAGTGAATTCTATTTCATTGAAAATGCTAATTCTGTGATCACATTCTTCAAACAAATTGGATTGGAACAATCTCATATTCGAAATGCTGTAGTTTCTGAACCCCAAATTTTGTTGTGTAATGTTGATAAAACCCTAGCTCCGAAGACCCAAGTTCTTCGTGATTTGGGGTTTTCTGTGTCTGATTTTGCTGGGCTTATAAGGGTGAATCCTTCTATATATTTTATGGGTTTAGATTCCAATATTGTTCCTGCAATCCAAGCTTTGAGAGAAATTATGGGATGTGAACACCTAGTGATTAGAATTCTGAAAAAATCGAATGGTTTGAGGCTTTCTTGTGTACCCAAAGTGTTGGTGCCTAATGTAGCTTTGTTAAGGAGTTATGGTATTTCTATTGAATCAATCCAGAAATGCCTACTTAGGGATGCATCCCCGTTTCTTCGAAAACTCGATTTTTTTGAGAATGCAGTGATTAAGGTTGAAGAGAAATTGGGGATTTCTCGAGAGTCTCCGCAGTTCTTGGCCGGTATTGTGTTACTGACCTCTGTTAGCGAGAAGAATATTGAGTCGAAACGAGAAATTTTTAAAAGTTTTGGGTGGACTGAGTCTGATATTACAACTCTTTCATCATCAAGTCCTTTTCTTTTGGCACTCTCTGAAGCTACCATCAAGAAAAAGTTGGATTTTCTTATGAACGAGCTGGGTTACGAGCCTAGTTACTTGTCAAAGAGGTGTAACCTGTTAACTTGTAGCCTGGAGAAGAGAATTTTGCCTAGACATAAGACCCTCATTGTCTTGAAGGAGAAAGGATTTATTAAGGCAGATTACAACCTTCAAACTTGCATTTCACTGACCGAGTCTCAGTTCTTGAAGAAGTTCGTGCTACCATTTAAGGAAGTCCATGGAGTTTATTCTCAACACACAGGTATTAGTTTGGAGTTGCTGACTCTAAGATCATCGAAAACAGATTCCAATGGATCTTGATGCTTGGTAAGCCTGCAATTCAGCATGTAACATTTAGTTCATTGAGATAAGTAATTTCTCCAAAAACACTCTAATGCATCCTCCTAGAGTCCTAGCTGCTGAAAGAATGGTTGAATAAATTTGTTGATTTTGAGTTTTGATTCATCTTGGTGATTCTTGTTAAATTTCCAATGCAATGTTGATGATTTTATGCTGCATCTTTAACTTTAGGACTTCTTCCTTTTTTGGTTTAATTAACATTTGAATTTCTAGAAGTTTGCTTTGTTATACCTAACATAAATATTTTTTCATGACAAACATTTCTCTCATGGATCGTACACTTAAATTGGACTTAAGTTCTCAAACAGAGCCTTTACAAGCTTTCTAACTAGTCTTATTTTCTCCACTGATCTTTTTTATTGTCGTATATTTTGCTCTCTCAATCTATGTTATCAATTGCTCTTTCAAACTTCAAACTTCTCATTTAATAATTCCTCTCATCTCTTTTATTATATAATGTAACTCTTAAAGATTTTGGTGTCCACCTATAATTTATATGCCCTTATTTATTATGTACTCATTGAAATAGTTTCCGTACATAATTTTTGCAATTTGAAACTCGTAAAGGGGGATTCATTACTTAGATAGTGTAGACACTTGCATACCTACAAATTTCAGAAAGAACAAAATAAATATGTGACTCTTGAGTCTCTGAGTCCAATTGTACAACATCACTATTGAATCTTAATCTTTTGTCCCACCATTTTTTATCACTATATGTTACCATTTTTTCAGTGTACCATAAACAGACAATCTACTCACAAAACAACGTGAGTTGGATTGACCAATCCAGGCAGTTTGTCACAGTGTCTTTGGCATTTAATTATATATCTTTATGTTACATTAGCTAGATAGAGTATTTTGTGTGTGTTGTGTAGCACAAATGGATCCCATGAACATTGCCATTGAACCAGTGAAAGAGCTACTGGATGCACAAACTCATGTATGGAATCATATTTACTCTTATCTAAGCCTCATGGCGTTAAAGTGTGCAATTCTGCTAGGCATACCAGATGCCATTCGAAAGCATGGTAGGCCTATGACTCTTGCGGAGCTAGGTACATCACTGTCTCTCCATCTAGATAAGGCTCTTTCTCTAGGCCAGTTAATGTGCCTTCTCGTTCATTCCAACTTCTTTTCCAAGCAATTATTATCAAACAGTGAAGAAGCCTTTGAGCTCACCTTTAACTCCCAACTTTTATTGAAGGATCACCCTTCTCTCTAGTTCCTTTCGTGTTGATGGTACTTGATCCAATCTTTGCTGAATCCTTACATATCTCTCTAGTTGGTTTCAAAATGATGATGGCACTCCTTTTTATACTGCTCACAGAAAGAGTTTATGGGAATATATTTCCTGTGTACCCGAGTTTAACAAGCTTTTCAATGATGCTATGGCCAGTGATACTCAATTTGTTGTGAACTACTTGTTGATGCCTAACGATGAGTTCAAGGGCTTATGGCAGGGGGTTGAATCGTTAGTTGATATTGGTGGTGGCAATGGAACTATGGCTAAGGCCATTGCTAAGCTTTTCCCTGAGTTAAGGTGTGCCGTGTTTGATCTCCCACATGCTGTTCAGGGATTAACAGGGTATGGCAAGAACTTAGTATATGTTGGAGGTGATATGCTCAAGGCTATTCCTCCTGCTCAAGCTGTCTTACTCAAGGTAAAATCACTAATTGTCATCATTTCCAAGTTTAATCTACCAAGCTCTACTACATTTCTTATTTTCCTTCAATCAAGTAATATTAATACTTATTCAAAAAAAAAAAAAAAAAAAAGTAATAGTAATACCCAATTTTCATATTTTGTTAATTATTTTTGAATAAATGTACATTGAGCAAATGAAACTTTTATCTAGGAATAGAGGGAGTAATATAGTTGTCGTTATGTCGATGCACTAATAGAAACAACTCTTGCGAAAGAACTGAAGAGGAATGGAGAAAGTTGTTTATCAGTGCTGGTTTGAATGACTAATATTCTGTAATCTAGGGTCAAGGTCTGTTATTGAGGTCTATCCCTTATAATTTCCTAGATGCGGGTGATATCTGTAAAATATTTCACTATTAACTATTAAGATAATCCAAATGATTACATTATTAAGTTGTAATGTTTTGTGTATTATGTTGATTGGCTTGTGTAAGTGAGTCAAAATTGTTTTATTATTAAGTTGTAATGTTTTGTGTAATGAAGTTATTTTGTTTGTATAATTGAGATAATCACTTTATTATAGTGTAATGTTTTGTGTGTGCATGTACTCGTATTGGCAATTACTAGTATTTCATTTGCTAATTAGGTTACTTTATTCTATATTTATAGGCCATACTTTTGTATGAACTTATTTTACTGAACTTGTTTGGAAATAAAGTTATTTTGTTTGAATGAATTTACTTTTATGAACTCAATATGACTTACACATATCTCTTACACACACCTTTGAACATTAACATCTTCAATTAGCTAGCTATAAGAAAAACTATAAAATTTGAAAAATAATTCTTATATGCACCCGTTTGCAAGGTGCATTTGAGGGTAATTCTTGCTCAACTGATGGTTGGTGTAAGGGTATTAAATCATCGAATGAGTGAAAAAGCCCTCTAGGTGCACCTTGCACCCGGGATATCAATATGCTATTTAGTGTCAAAATGAACAATGAGTAAGCAAAAATTATAGAGGTAGCAAGCTGCAACTCATGATCTTAAGTAGTTCTAGGAGGGTTGTCATCGATTTTGAAATCAATAATATATTCGTTTAGGACCTAGATCAGATTTGTTATGTTTGTATTCAAACCTGATTGGATCAATAAAACAACTAGACTGAATTGATCTTAGGGTGTTTTTTCCCCCCATTTTTCATTAAAAAATTGTAAGATTGATGGACCATTGATTGTTCTATCCTTGCTTGAAAGACTAATTTGAGTAATTTCACTTTCACACACTTAATATCGAAATTTCGCAATATTTTGAAGGAAAATATTGATCGTTTTAAGTATTTGTATGCATATTTCTTCGATATAAACTGGTGTGATCCAAGACCGGCTTTCAAATAGTTTTAAACCAGAAAATGAAATTTTATCTTTTCTATGAATTACAATAGTTGCCTTCACTCTCTACAAACTGGTTTTTAAACACCCTTAAAAGACTAAGATCATTAGTATCTCACGAAATTGAAAAGAGAGTTGGTGAACTATAAAGGCTCCATAACTATAAATAAAAAAGAGAAAATCCAAGTATAACTTAATCCAATAAAACGTTTGATGGTTTAAATAGTTGTGTCTAAATACTCACAAGGCCACAATATACTCTTGACTATCTTAAATTGAGCAAAAGTAATCGGAGTACTTCGAAAAAAAAAATGAGGATAAAATAATGTAAAACCGTTAACACCATTTACGCCATTACATTTAGTAGTCGTTTTACTCTTATTCTGTAATCACTATTGATCCATTTTATCCTAATAATCCAAAATCGGCTTTGCTAATTTTTTTTTTTAGGAAAATTCGGCTTGATAATAAGGCTCCCAAAATAAGTAGAAAACTTGTTAAATATGGACTTTAATAAAAAATGGAGAACATCCGAGCTCTGGTCTAACACTTTCAATACTCTTTGCTCTCCCCTTTCTTCAATTTGAAGCTAATTATTCGCCTTTACCCATGAAATTTGGTATGTGATCAAGCATTATATTCTATTACTTCTTAATTGAAATTAGTTGTTTTGATTATATTTGCTTGCATTTTGATTCTCTCTTTTGGTTGAATTTGAATTTTTCGTGATTATTTTTCACTTATTTTAGATGTATATCTTGAACTTATGTTCGTTCTGGTTTAAATTTTGAGTCAATTAGAGCGATTTGTGCTCAATTTTATGGAAAACTTGATTATGTTAAATTCTGGTTTAAATTTTGAGGCAATTAGAGCGATTTGTGCTTAATTTTATGGAAAATTTGATTATGTATAAGACAAGTGGAATGAATTGCAAATTGCTACGAAAGCATTTGAATTTTTTAGGGTTTTTGTTAATTTGTCATATTTGGAATAATTCATGTACAATTCTTGTTGCTGAGCTGGTTGATATTTGATCATAAGTTCATAACAGTATATGGTGCACGTTTTTTGTGCAATTGCTATTTCAGATAGAGCCCATGGAGGGTGGAAGATGACTTAAAGACAATGCAGGAGATGGGTGATTGTGACTTGTGAGGTGGAAGATTACAATAATCGTGTTGACGTAGTGTTATCAACGTCATAGGGTGAGTTTGCTTCTGAAATTTGAAGATTTTTTATTGCTCATTTTAGAAATATTATGTTTGGTGAATTGCTAATTAGAGGCCTAGAGCCTTCAGTAGTGCAAGCTTGTATGATGCCTGATACTGATTGCACTAGATCCAACGCGTGCATTTGAATCTTGTATCTTTGTATGCTTAGGCGGATTCATAATTTAGCTTCTTTGGACACTTGCATATCTGTAAATTTCGTGGAGAAAGAAATAAATATGTGACTCTGAGTGCAATCGTTAAACCTCACTATTGTCTTAGTCTTTTGTCCCACCATTTTGAATCACTATATGTCACTCATCAGCATACATGTTAGTATGTTACACATAGGACATATTTCCTTCAGTTGCCATCTTTTCATTGTAGCATAAATTGACAATCTACCAACGGAATAATGTGAATTGTATTGTATTGACCATTAATGCACAACTTATAATAGTTTTGTTATTGGTTGATGAATCAACCAATCCTGGCAGCTTGTCACTTTATCTTTGGCATTTTACTAAAAAAAACTTTATGTTACATTAGCTAGATAGCATTTTTTTTTTTTTGTTTTTTGTGTGTGAAGCACCAATGGATCCCATGAGCATTTCCATTGAATCAGCGAAAGAGCTACTGAGTGCACAAACTCATGTATGGAATCATATTTTCTCTTATCTAAGCCCCATGGCGTTGAAGTGTGCAATTCAGCTAGGCATCCCAGATGCCATTCAAAAGCATGGCAAGCCTATGACTCTTAGGGAGCTAGCTATTTCATTGTCACTCCATCCAAACAAGGCTCTTTCTCTAGGTCGGTTAATGCGCCTTCTTGTTCATTCCAACTTCTTTTCTAAGCAAATATTATCAAGTAGTGAAGAAGCTTTTGATCTCACCGTAAACTCCCAACTTTTATTGAAGGATCACCCTCTCACCCTAGCTCCTTTTGTGCTTATGGTACTTGATCCACTCTTTTTTGAATCATCACATAATTTCTCTCGTTGGTTTCAAAATGAAGATGACAATCCTTTTCTTACTGCTCATAGAAAGAGTATATGGGAATATATCTCTTGTGTACCCGAGTTTAACAAGCTTTTCAGTGATGCTATGGCCAGTGATACTCAATTTGTAGTGAGCTTGTTGATGTCCAATGATGAGTTCAAGGGCTTATTGGAGGGGATCAAGTCATTAGTTGATGTTGGTGGCGGCAGTGGAACCATGGCTCAGGCCATTGCTAACCTCTTCCCTGAGTTAACGTGTGTCGTGTTTGATCTCCCACATGTGGTTCAGGGATTAACACGGTACGGCAAAAACCCAATATATGTTGGAGGTGATGTGTTTGAGGCTGTTCCTCCTGCTCAAGTTGTCTTACTCAAGGTAAAATTACTAATTGTCATTTCCAGGTTTTCCTTTCCTTGTTAGATAACTCAGTAATACTTTATTATACAAACATCGGTTATATATTTTAGTTTACTCATTCATTTTGACATTCTTTAATTTCTTTTCATGATTTTAGTTTACTCATTCATCTTGACATTATTTAATTAAACACATTTTGACATTATTTTCATATTTTGTTAATTACTTTTGAATAAACGTACATTGAGCAAATGAAACTTTTATTTGGAATAGAGAAATGATTATAGTTGTCATCATGTTGATGCACTAATTATTGAACAACTTTTGCAGTGCATATTGCATAATTGGAGTGATGAACATTGCATAAAAATACTTGAGCAATGCAAAGAAGCAATTCCTAGCAAAGGTGGAGGCGGCAAGATAATTATCATTGATATGGTGGTGGAGAACAATAATGACAATAGCATTCCCAATTACTTGAATTCCCAGTTATTGTTGGACATGCAGATGATGAATACTACTACTGGGGGTAAGGAAAGAACTGAAGAGGAATGGAGAAAGTTGTTTTTCAGTGCTGGTTTGAATGACTATAAGATATTTCGTAATCTAGGGTCAAGGTCTGTTATTGAGGTCTATCCCTTATAAGTTTTTAGATGCGCATGATGTCCGTACGTAAAATTATTTCATTGTTAAGGTGCAGTGGTTATATTGTTTAATTTGTTTAGCTAAAATAATCCAAATGATTTCATTGTTACGTAGTAATGTTCTGTGTACTTGTGCTGTTTGGTTTGTGTAATTAGGACAATCAAACTTATTTGATTATTAAGCTGTACAGTATGTTTGGATAAAGAACCAGGAGGGAAAAGAAGGGGAGGGAGGAGAAGAGGAGGGGAGAGAAAGGGAGGGAAGGGAAGAATGGTGAGTTTTCCTTCTAAATCTCTCCATTGTTGGAGGGGTTAATTTCCTACAATTTAGGGTCTGTTCATATTTACTGAAGTGAGCTGAGTTGATTGGAGCTGAAGTGAACTGAACTGATTGGAGCTGAACTGAACTGAACTGAACGGAATAATTAAAATGCATAAAAATATATGAAAACGTTTATGAAAATTAATGATAATATATATAGTGGATTGTGGAAAATATAAAAGTGTTATAAAAATAACTCTGTATTTTAAATTATTATATTTTAAATTATTAAATTTTGTAAAAATAACCAAGTTGAAGTCATGGGACCAACAGAAGATCATACTATGTACGATGATAACAGAAAAGCAGCTATGGATATTGTACGAAACCAAATAACTGATCAGATATGGGAGTCAATTCAGAGGAATGCCGAGGTAATGGAGCAACTTAATGGAGAAGAAGAAGACGAAAAACTAACCGATTATGAAAGCTAGTAACTGTTGTGTAGTACTCTCATTTTGTCAATGAGTTCAACTATAAAAAAAAATGTGACCATTTTGAACCACGAATATAATTTAAAATAATAATAATAATTATTATTTTTTTTATTATTATTATTATTATATTATTATTATTATTGTCGTTGTTGTTGTAATATGCTAAAACATCTAAAACAAAAAAATTAATAACCGAACTGAATTGAACTGAATTGAACTGAAAATAAGTAAATATGAACAGGCCCTTAATCCCTCCATTTCTCTTCCTTCCAATTCCCTTCCTTCCTCATTTGTTATCCAAATGAAAGATACCCCCATCTCTCCATTTCCCTTCCCTTCCCTTCCCTCCATTTCCTTCAATCCAAACACACCGGTAATGTTTTGATGCTTGTATAATCGAGACAATCAAATTATTAAGGTGTAAGGTTTTGTGTGTGCATGTAATAATAGAAGACAAGAAGTGATTGGCAATATTAATTTTTCCTTTTGCAAATAAGGTTACTGGTTATTGACATAAGGCTCTATTTTTATTTTATTTTTACAGTACAAACTTATACAGTTGTATAACTTATTTTATTTGTATTTGTTTGGAAACATAGGTATTTTGTTTGAAACTTTTTGAAAAGAACTTAGTTTGTACTAGAGTCTGACCTCAATTTAACTTTCACATATGTTTACGCGCGCGTATATATATATATATATATATATATATTATAACACTTTGAAAGCATATATACAGTATATATAGTCCTTAAGATACTATGATCACGAGTACCCCTCACATAATTGAAATGAGAGTTGATGAACCACAAAAGCTCCCATAACTAAACTAAAATCCAATAGCAAATATAGTCATAATATCCTCAGGATTGTTTTCAAATGAACAAAATTGATAAAATGATATATATATTTCTTGGATTTATGTTAGTACTGGTTTGAATTTTGAACCAATTAGTGTGATTTGTGCTTAATTGTATGGTAATTTTGGTAATGTTCAAGACAAGTGGAATGACTTGATAAGGAATGACATCTTCAAAGTCAACACTTCCAACATTAGCTTACGTGATTGTAGGAATTACAATCAATCTTATAGCTGTAATTATGTAGTGCTTAATTGTAGGGATTTTATCTCCCTTAGTTCTAGCTTACTGAAAATATAGCTCTCTTGTATCACTATATATTGAGTTGTAAATATACAATGAAAAATACAACTTCTTTCCAACTCTTCTATATGACTGGCATCCTAAACATTTTTGTGCAGTTAATTTTTCAAATGGAGGGTGGGAGTTGACAGTTCAGGAAATGGGTGATTGTAGGATGGAAGATTACAAGAATCAATCGTGTCGACGACTAGACTGCTGTTACATATGAATAGGGTGAGTTTGCTTCCGAAGTTGGGAGTTTGCTGATTAAATGCCTAATTATTGCTCATTTTTAGTAATGGTAAATTGCTAATTTAGTGGCCTAAAGCCCTTCAATAATGCAAGCTTATTTGACATTGGATACTGATCTCTTTGAATTTTCAAACTATTATAATAGTTGTTGGAGTTTTTAGTATCAAAAGCACGGTCGATGTGGTTGCATTTCACTATCACAGTGAAATATCAAATATGAATAATAATGCATGGTAGTACTACACTAGTAGACATAGCTATTTTGTGCTTAACATTAAATGTTGTATTGGTAAATCTACTAAGTAAAAGTACGTTCATGTGTATTTTGAGACAAATTGTCCCATGTGAACTTCTATTATATTGCTTTCTTAGAGATATGATAGGAGTGATAGCAAAAATTAAAGAACCTTTGTTACATTATTTAGATAGAAAAAAAGTGTGCATTGTAACGCAAATGGATCTCATGAGTGTAGCCAATGAACCACCAAAAGAGCTGCTAGGTGCACAAACTCGTGTATGGAATCATACTTTCTCTCATCTAACCCCTATGGCTTTAAAGTGTGCAGTTCAGCTAGGCATCCCAGATGCCATTCGAAAACATAGCAAGCCTATGCCTCTTGGGGAGCTAGCTATTTCATTGCGTCTCCATCCAAACAAGGCTCTTTCTCTAGGTCGGTTAATGTACCTTCTTGTTCATTCCAACTTTTTTTCCAAGCAAGAATTGTCGAGTAGTGAAGAAGCTTTGATCTCACCATAAACTCCCAACTTCTATTGAAGGATCGCCCTCTCACCCTAGCTACTTTTGTGCTTATGGAACTTGATCCAATCTTGGTTGAATCATCACATAACTTTGCTACTTGGTTTCAAAGTGAAGATGATACTCCTTTCATATTGCTCATAGAAAGAGTATATGGGAATACACCTTATGTGTACCTGAGTTCAACAAGCTTTTCAACAACGCTATGGCAAGTGATACTCAATTTGTTGTGACCTTGTTGATGTCTAATAATGAGTTCAAGGGATTACTCGAGGGGGTAGAATCGTTTGTTGATGTTGGTGGCAGCAATGGAACCATGCCAAGGCCATTGCTATGCTCTTCCCTGAGTTAAGGTGCGCTGTGTTTGATCTCCCACATGTGGTTCAGCGGGGTTAACAGGGTATGGCAGCAGCTTAATGTATGTTGGAGGTGATATGTTTGAGGCAGTTCCTCCTGCTCAAGTTGTCTTACTCAAGGTAAAAATCTCTAATTGTCATTCCTTTTCAAGTCTTACTCAATTTGTTAGATAATTCAGAACTACTTTGATATACTAATCATAGGCTATATGGTTTGTTTTGTACTCAAGTTCATCTTATATGATCTTATTTTGTATTGCATGGTATGATCTAATTTTACTATCCTTTGTGATATGTTATACTCGTACTTCTACGAACATTTAGAAATAAAGGGAGTAATATAGTCGATACTATGTCCAAGCACTAACTGAATGTCTGAAGCAACTTTTGCAGTGGATATTGCATACTTGGAGTGATGAAGATTGCATAAAAATACTTGAGCGATGCAAAGAGGCAATTCCTAGGAGGCAAGATAATTATCATTGATATGGTGGTGGAGAATGCTAATAACATTGCTAATTACTTGAATTCCCAGTTGTTGTTTGACACGCTGATGATGAATGCTACCACTGGGGGGTAAGGAAAGAAATGAAGAGGAATGGAAAAAGCTTTTTATCAGTGCTGATTTTAATGACTATAAGATCTATCCTATATAAGGGTCAAGGTCCGTCATTGAGATCTATCCCTTACAAGTTTTAAAACACGGGTGTAATATTCATACTTTTTTCATCACAGAGTGAAACATATTATACAATATAAAATCGCACTTACAACTATAAAGTATCTAAAGTTTTTTTTTTTTTTTCATCATAAATAATAATGAATAAGGTACTTAAATAAAATCAATTAAATCTAGCGTTATACTTTCTCCATTTTTCACGTTCTTTGCACTATATACAATTATACGTGCTTTATTTTTACAATATTTGGGCTTGTTCACATTTACTGAACTGAGCTGATTAGAGCTGAACTGAACTGAACTGAGCTAAAATGAATATTTTATGAGAGAGGGAAATTAAGAGCTGAGTTGAGCTGAACTGAACTAAATTGAACTGAAGTGATTGGAGCTGAACTGAACTGAACTGATTGGAGCTGAACTGAACTGAACTGAACTGAAATTAAGTAAATGTGAATAGGCCCTTCGTAATTTAGGCTAAATCAGACTTGAACAAATTTACCTAATATGTACACCAATTTGTAACGAATAAGTATATTAATTGGGGTTTTATAAGATTTGTATTAATGTGATAACAAATCACTTATAAAACTATAAAGCATGAAGTGAACTTATTTTTTTCAATTTAAATATACGAGGTAGTATTTAAAAGTATATTTCAAGACGAATTAAACAAGCTGCAACTCATTGGTCATCTTTCTGTATATCTACAACTCATTGGTCAACTAACAAGACTACTCCCAACCAAGCATGTTTAACTGAGAAGTATCTTAGTATATGAGCTCCCTAAAAGGAAATACTTATGAGCTCCCTAAAAGGAAATACTTAGGAGATACTTCTCAGCTAAGCGTGCTTGGCTAGGAGTAGTATTGATATGGATGACCTCCTGGGAAGTTTTCTTAGAGTGCGCATGAGTGAGGACAAAATGCAACGAAGGATTTGTGTTGATTCGTGGGGACAGTTGTTGGCCCTTAATACACATTTCGTGATAATAGGCCCCTCCCTAATTTGTTTGGGGTCGGGAGTTACAAAGAAACTCTGAAGGAAGGGGTAGTATATGAATACGACCCGTGGTTTGGTGCTTCACCAAAAAAGATTGTCCGATTCTCTGCTTTTGAGAGGGAGAAGGAGAAGGGGTGGTTGTCCAAGCTCAGCGGCCACATCAGTGCAAGACTACCAGGATGTAATGACCCTAGAGCGGTTCGCAAAGGCCCTCCTGGTTCAGCGCGGAAGCTATTTTTCTCACCTAGTTCAAATGCAGAGGCTCAACTTGAGAAGAATGCAGAAATATCGCAAGTGATTACACAACAATATCTTAACATAGACGAGAATCTGAATGCTTTTAATGATGAGGCTCCATTGGCACCTCCCAGTTTTAACAAGCAGCAAACTTTGAGCATTTTGAAGACCCCTGGCAATGTAGAAACACCTGCTAACTGTTTTCCTTTGCTGAAAAATCAAAGCAACCAGGGTCCTGGATACGGCAATAAAGAAACAATAGAGAAGCTAGGGGAGTTTGGCTCCTCTAAGAAAACATGGAACCGCATTGACAGGGATATTGACAGCTCTAAGGGAGTGCATTCTATTCTTGCGGGCAAGAAGAAATTTTTTGACAATTTTGGTGAAATAGAAGTGGAGGAGACATCATTTAGGAAGCGAAGAAGCAAATCTAGCCCCGAGGTGCCTCTTTCATCTGCTAGTTTAGTGGAGGTTGACATGGATCAACCTCGCCCTCCACAATGGGTACCTTATGTTGGAACTGCCAGGGGTTGGCAAGCTCCCGTGCAGTTAGAGCACTACATCAGTGATGCACGTCTTTAGTTCCCGGAATTTTGATCTAGTATTACACAAAGATAATAAAAATAATTGGAAAAATTACAATTATTAATATAACCTTTGGCCCGTTCTTTTTTAATAATACAACATTTAGATTATTATATAATATTACAACCTTTGAGGGTGTTTATTTCAAACAGACAAAAACCGGTTGGTAACTTATTTTTACAAGTTAATGGGACACGTGTTGCTTTGTTATTTGTTGAGCTTTATTTTATTTTTATTTTTAGTTTTTTTTTTTCAGCTTCTCTCAATCTCTCCTCCTACTTCCCCATATTAATGGCGGTTAACCACCATCACCCTTCAAACCACCACCACCCCAATGTTCCAACCCTTGTAGCCACCACAAAATCCACCCAAATCCCGCCGAAACCCACCACATAACCTGCAGCCACCGCAACCACTACGAAACCCGCCAAAATACCACGATACCCACCCGATTTCCTTTCCCATATGCCGATAACCACCCCCATTCCCTTCCCTTTCCCCTTCCCCTGTCATGATAAATGGATTGGGCCACACCCGTCACAACTGTCCACTATACAAGTCCAAGGAGGTTCTGCCTCAAAACCATATGCCAATGAGGGGAGTAGCCCCTTAACCTTATAAAGTCGACAAAACTTTCTTGTTTCTTCAATGTGGGATACACATCCCAATACAAACTCTCACTTATACACTCAACTAATGTGGGACAACACACCACTCACAGGTGGGTTTTCATGGGCTCAACATCTGGGGAAGTGGGGTTAGTCGTGTAATTCCCCATATTGGAGCTGGTCCGCCGGCACTGCGGGTTGGGATGATTTGTTCGCCGGCGGGGAAGGGGGATTTTGTGGTGGTTGTTGGGGTTAAGTTAAGTGGGATTTTTTTTTTTAAAATCTAAAATTAATTATTAAAAAAATATTTTAAATTTAAATTAAATATAACAAAAAAATCAAAATTTAATATTTAGACCAATTACATGGCGACACGTGTCACGGGTAACCGGTTTAATTGGTTAAACATTTTTTGTCTTGTTTCAAATAAACACCTCTCAAAGGTTGTAATATTACATAATAATCCAAAGGTTATATTATTAAAAAAGAACGGGCCAAAGGTTGTATTATTATTTGCAATTTTTCCAAAAATAAATCGGGGTACCCTTAATTGGATTAGAAATCTGTTAGGACTTAGGAATCACCGGAACTTCTGGGGGTGAGCAAAAATCAGGGTACCCTGAATCGAAACCATAATCCGTTAGGAATCACAAGGTACGGTCGGAATTCTGGGTAGTACATTTGAGAACTTGTTGTTACAAGTTCTGATTTCAGTTTTCAGTTTCGATTCTCATTTTTCAGGATCCTGTTGAATAGATCTCGATTTCCCTTCTAAGATCGATTTTGGTTCAAAAAATTTAACAAAGTACTGTGTTATACTTATTCCTAGTTAATTTATCTAAACCAGTAAACCACAACTTGAAGTAGCATTTTTACTAAAATAACATGCAGGTTTCGATTTTGGTTCCAAAAAAATTTAACAAGGTATTGTGTTATGATTATTCCTAGTTAATTTATCTAAACCACAACTTGAAGTAGCATTTTTACTAAAATAACATACAATTATTTACAATTTTGCCATTTATTAAGAAACAAATTCTCTAATTGAGAAACTTAGAATTTTTCCCTTTGCACCATGCAAAGATTGAAAATTCAATACACAATATCTATCTATATTTATTTATTTTTATTTATTTATATAATTTATTTATTATTATATATTAAAAAAAACATTTCTAAACAAAAGAACACCAGATATCAAGGTCCACCTCCTCGGCATTTGCTAAAAACCCAGGATTGCTCTGGGAAACAATCTCTAGAGCTCTACTGAGATCATCGGTGGATAGCCTAGTGAGGGCTGTGCCAAGCAGCCTTTTTTCTTCGGTTGACATTTTCCTGAAATTTAGTGAATCAAATTCAGTTTCAAACATGCAGGGAGCACATAGTCCGGTGTTCAGCCAAAAAAAAAAAAAAAAAAAAAAAAAAGAACAAAAAGCCACAATCTCATTCGAGGTTGCTAGCAAGTACGGCAACTATAATTTGTACATAAGACAATCATCATATACCTGCACTTTTGAACCAGCTGTTCCCTAAGATCATCAAGGTGAATGTCTGCCTCTAAAAGCTGAAAATTAAGTTCAAGGGAAATATATTAGGGTCAAGTATTTAGATGTAATAATTCAATGAATAGCATTGCATAATGGATTAAAGCATATGCATAAACATTGCCTGAAGGGGAAAATGGTTAAGATATAAAAGCCAGTTACCCAGGAAAACTTTCTATGAAAAATGAATTTGTACATCTCTACTTGACAATAAACCAAACACCCATTAGTCTACTCCACAAAAGAAGAGCATGAGAGTAATAAAAATTTCTGATATGTTTTATATGCAGAGTACTATTACTGTTATTAGACATTGTGAAAGTAAATATGGTGCTTTAAAAATAGCTAGTCGTGTAACCATCAAAAAAGTGGTAGTGGAATTTATTTAGCTGCATCAAGTTTATCAAATTTGGAGTATTTTACTGGTGGTTTCAGAAGTAGTTTGTTAAAAAAAAAAAAAAAAACCCCTGACTTTACACCTCAGTGAGCTCAATGTCTCATAAATCACGTCTGACAGGAACATTAATTACATGACTGCCAAACATTAAAGTTTCAATGAAACAAAGCCCAATAACTGCAAAATAAACAAACCTCATTGCTGATATCCCTTGCCATTTTGGCATAAGTAGCCTCTCGAGCTAGCTGCATACTAAGCTGCATATGAGCTTCCTCTTCTTCTCGCCTTTTTTCCTGCAACAGCAGCCTGCCTTTTTTAGAACCATGTAAAAAAAAGGGGATAAAATATGGCAAATGACATATAACAAAGAACTAACAACTATTCACACAAAAGCAACGGCCTAATTCATTGGAATCTTACCTCTTCTGCAACTTTAGGCAAAAATTGTAGCCACTTCTCTTCAAACTTTGCCAGCAAGGTTTTTGCCATGACATGGTATTCATTCTTTTCACCATTATATTTCATTGCATTCTTGAAAACCAACCTCGCATCTGCACATATCTCCCGTACATTTTTATAGCCACTACCATCCTTAGCTTCCATTTGTTTCTTTATCGTACTGAAATCCATTGGTTTTTCGATAATCTGGTATAAAGACAAAAGGTTGAGGAATAACTCAAAAGGCACACAAAATGACCAGCAAAAGCAGATAAAGCTTGAAACAAATCTAACAATAATATTCCTACAACTTCTAACAAATTATTGGTGAACAATATCAAACATTGACTACAAAGATCAAAGCGAAAGGTGATAGGATGGAGCAAAGTAGTGTTCACAAAACATTTTTTTTATTTAAACAGTGTTAACAGAACATAACGAAACTAAACTAGCAAAAAAAAATGAAATAAGGACTTTATGTTACCTCATAGTAATCATCCAAACCAAGGCCTTTAACATCTACAGGCTCCATAAAAGGCCATGCGCACGGGTGTTTAGTGGTCTAAAAAGCAAAGAAAAAAAGGGGATTATCAGGACAATTTAAATACCAACCAATAAATTTGCGGCAATTGATCAAGACCATAAAAACAAGGAAAACAACTGCACAAATGTACAATTGTACAAACTACAAAGCTATAGACAGCTTTTGAGGATGTCCACAGATACAAGGGACAGCAAACATTCAGAACTTTTCCTGAATCAGCATACAATCAAGTAAAGATGTTTTAGGAGAGGCCTTATTCTTCTTTTATTACTCTAATCCTACAGCAGCCTACAACTTCTTAGCCACCTCAAAGGCATCAGCTAAATTAAATTTTTGATAAGATTTCAAAGATTTAATCTGATAGTGTGGTTGAAAAATGTTTGGCTGGGTCAAAGCAAAACTTCCCAGGTAACCAGCACTACAAGTTTAATCTATGTAACAGAGGACAAGTTGTCCAAAAACAGCGAAAAAAGAAAAGCATATCAAGCCAATTCTATCAAAGTCTTTTAGCTAACATAGCTGCATTAATTTCAGGAAAAAGAAAAGAGCACCTTAGCCAGTTAGCCTTCAAAGAGGCTATATAAGTTGTCCTATGCTCCTATTCTACCAAAAAATGTACCTAAAGCAGTTCCCTTCAGCATTCACCCATCCCATTCAAACCACAGACACCGAAACCCACAATGTGGACTTTTAGTGGTTTAATCTAGATTGCGGATCAGTAATTGGCTATTCATAAAAGGGATGCTAACTTAGTCCATGAGTATAGACACCAGAACTTAAGTGAAATGAGTTAAACTAGATACACACATCTCTCTATTAATAGAAAATTTCCCTCTACTTGTTGGTCATTCCGCTCTTAATTACAAATTTTATAGCTATATGAATCCCCCCCCCCCCCAAGGGCAAAGAGGCTAGAATTGATGGTGTTGTTTTACGGGTACTTAAAACCATTGAGCTTCCGTGCACTTTTACATCCCTCAGGCCTAAGCTAAACATGTCTGTTAGAGTCTGCTAATTCCAAGTCACATGTTCCAAAAGTCTCACAAGACTAAATATAATTAAGTAGTTCTGACTTCAATCAAGTAGTTACATGCATTTCCCTAACGTGTACTTGAATTCTAGTGTTCTGAATAAATGGGAGAAGAACAACTATCAGAGGAATTGTTAACTCCAATGAAAAAACAAGTGGATGCAACTAGCTTGGTTGGTTTCAATCTTAGGGGTGGTTCCCACATTTACTAGCTCAGTTGGTTAAAATTTTAGGGATGGTTCTCACATTTACATCATTTGTCCTCTTTCTCTCCATTTCCAGGGGAGTGTTATTGATCTAATCTATCCCAATGAGCAGTCTATCGAACCATTGCAATTGATGTTCGGAGACAAGGAAGAGATTTGCAGAAAGTGGGTTTTTATGATCAGATAAAAGTCAAACTTATTAAACTCAAGTTGAATAGCTCACACAAAAATCTTGCATTTCATCTATGGAGCAGTCTCAAATACCTTTTTGTCTCATTTAGAATCGATTTGAATTCAGAATTCTGATCCAAATCCTAGTGTTACGACAATGAACAATAAAATAGGTACTTTGTATTTCCTTTAAAAGAAATGAGCAGAAAAAAAATTACCTCATGTAATATTTTGCCAAAATGACATATCAGCTCCTGCATTCTCTTTGAGGCATCTGTTTCCTTGCTTGTTGCATCCTGCTGCTGCTTTTTAGTGAGAGCAACATGTCTATCTTTATCCTTATCTTTGTCTCTGGAAGCCAAGCCACCTTTCGAGCTGTTTGCTTGCTTTTTACTGCTGTTAAAGTAGAATTGCTCAATCTCATGAACTTTTTGCTCTATCTGCATATATATATATATATATATATATATATATATATATATATATATATATATATATATAATGTTTTACTACCTCATACAAACAATAAAAACAGAAAGATAAAGAAAAACAACACTCACAGGCTGGTCTAGATGACAGTCAACAACTCAACATCAGGAATACAGTTCAAGTGCGAAAATGACTTTCAAAAGAGCAAGCAAGCTCAAGTAAAATTTTTAAAAGATAGACATATAACAGATAGAATCTTAATGGACCAATCTATAACTGCGTGTTTCCTCACTAGTTATCTATGTTACATTCAAAAAAATATCAAACCGTTTCCTAGTTTCACATTTAATTTCAGGAGTTCAGCATAGGACACATACAGCTAATTCAATTGATGTAAACAATATTAAAATGCAAGAAGAAATAAGATAAAACATCATAAGTTTGACTATTTTAGGTGGGAACCTGACCCAAATATCACTATCAATTATTTACAACCATTTTTGAGGAGTGTAGCATTGTAGCAAGTATGAGGCACATCAACTTGTGCCAATCAATACGCTTACAATCATGAACATATAGTTAGACATTTCAACAAAGATGGAGTATAAATCATGCAGCCATATGCTTAAGTCTTTCAAGTTTTAGCCAATAAAATTTTTACTGAGACAATACCAACTTTAGACTCCAGATACAACTGTAGTCAAGCCACATATCAATCAACTAGAGGTTGGAATAGGTGTCACAAAGAATTATTCAGTGCCTCCATTACATGATATCATATTAAGTCTGAGATATGTTTAAGCACCATACCATTCCATCAGCTCATTGTCACTCACAAAGCTCTCACTAGAAGCTGGAATGCTGAATAGGGGATTCTATGTGTGCAACCTATATCATGGAACCACAAAAAGGCCTTCTAGCTTTACCTCGTGGCTTGTAAGGTATAAGAGAATAACTTAAACAAAAGTGTATACAAAACCATGTATGATTTTACATAAATAATCCCATATGGATATTGAGGTGAGGGCGTAAGCACAACTTCATAGGACACATATGTGTATATCTTCATTAATATTCATTATCACTACGAAAACATGTGGTGTGCTGGTGCCAATGCAATGTAATAGATATTCACATGGGACATTCTGCGTCAACTTACACATGAACATACTCCTACTTAGTAGATTTACCTTATACCAAACCAAAACTTAAAATGAAATGAAACTACATTGAGCATGCTTTTGATGCTAACAATTCTTAGTTTACTTTAAGAGACCAAAGCAATCATTATCGAATATCATATGAGCTTGCATATTTGCATAATTGAAGGGATTTAGGCCTTTAAACTAGCAATCACCAAACAAATATAACCATTAAAATGAGCAATAATTAGGCAAGTAATCACCTAACTCCAATTTCAGAAGCAAACTCACCCTATTGACATGTGACAACACTACGTCCACACGATTTTTGTAATCTTCCATCCCACAATCGCCCATTTCCTGAATTGTCAATTCAATTCCCACCCTCCATCTAATATAGCAAATGCAAACTGTTTAGCATAGGACTGATATATCCCCAACAACGAGAAGCATACATAAACTATTCAAAAAATCTAATTTGAACAAAAACCCTAAACAAATTTAAATGCTTTCCACGCATTTTGCAGATGATTTTACTAGCATAATCAAAATTTCAAATATCAAGCACAATCTCACTAATTGATTCATAATTCAAGCCTAAAACAAACATAAGCACAAAATATATATCTAAATTAGGCGAAAAACATCGCGAAAAAGCCAAATTCAACAAAAATTAGAGAGAATCAAAATGCATAAACGAATATATTAGAATAATTAAATATTCAATCAAATAACAGTAATAATGCTTGATTACATTTTTCTAAAAAAAAAAAAAAAAAAACAAAAAAAAAAAAAAAAAAAAAAAAACCTTGATTACATACCAATTTTCAATTATTATATAATCCGAATAATTAAATTTGATTAATTAGCTTCGAATTGAAGAAAGCAGAGACAGAGCAAGAAGTGTGAGACTTGAGAGAGTGTTCGGCGAGGGCTCGGATGTTCTCTTTCACGGAAAAAATAAAGTCCCCTCTATTCCATGGACATATGGAAGGGTGGTAAAGTACTAAAGTATAATCTTCATGTAAAAATGGGCATTGGTCATATGTCGTGTACGCCCACATGTCGTGTTAGTGTCTCATCCTCAAGTGGATCGTGCCTAGCACAGGCTTAAAAACGATTTATAATTTTTTTTGGTAAATTTATTAAAAAAGAGAGAGAGAAAGCGAGTCAATCCATCGTGCTAGTGACGAGTTCGTGCCATTGTATATTTGTATGTGGTTGGCCACACCGTGTAGCAGGGGTTACTTGAGTTGCTCGGTCAAGGGATACTCGGTCAGGGATTATTTAAAGGGCTCGATTAGGGGTTACTAGGGGATACTTGAGGGTTAGGTCAAGAGTTACTCGGGAGGGGTTACTCAAGGGGTTTACTCAGTCAGGGGTTACTTGAGGGGTTACTCGTTATGGAATAACTCGAGCAACCCGTGACTGAGTAACTCGAGTAACCTGTGACCGAGTAACTCGAGTAACCCCCGCCACATGGATGGCCAGCCACGCAGAAAAATCCCTCATTTTGAAAATGAGCTCATGTAATGAGTATAACTCGTCACGTGCCTCTCGTGCCGTGCTAGGTTTATAATGATGGGCTTGTGTCGGGTCTGGTGATTATTTTCGTATTGACCCGATCCATTTTCATCTCTATTTTCATGTTTTGAATTTGTAGATTTTTCAAGTTTCGATTGGAACAATAGGTTGAATAATATGATTCATTATAGAACATGTGTTAATTTTCGACATAAATTATGGTGATGTTTCTGGAGAAAAAAAATATGTAATTTGAGTATTTCGTGCAAATTAAAAATGAGAAAACTCTAGGATAGTAGGCAACATTGGATTTATAGCTTGCAGTGCAAAGTGCATGACTATGTACATTACTAAACCATAATGTCACGTGCCGACTACTTTGCCCTAGTCACGCACCGTGCTCCACTCGCTTACAGTCTGCCGTAAGACGAGTCAGACTTTCTCCCTTGGCACTACTCCTTGTGCCCACGTAGCACAACCATTTGTGCTGATCAAAGATGTTTGCTAGCACGTCTCCTTGGTGCTAACAAGTTCCCTTGGTTGAACTAAGCACTCTCCCTTAGTGCCTTAGTCTGAATTTACGACTAAGTGTCGTAGATAATTGAGCACACGAGCTATCACCCTTGCTAGTATGCCCGATCACTCACTTGGCACCCTCGTACCTTGGTTTTCCTCACACTCTCTAAGTGTTTGAAGGAAAGGATTGAGTTGCAAGTGAACACATGTGGTTTTGGAATGCTTTTTGTATTACTCTCAAATTGAATGTACAAATGATCCTAGGAGCCTATTTATAGTGCTCCATCCTAGCTACAAGTTGTATCTAGAATATTCCTAACCTCCTCAAATGGAGGGTTCTAGACTACAAGTATATAGAGAGTTCCCACCTCCTTAGGAACTACATACATGGAGGTTTCTACACACATCTAAGCCTAGAATGCTAAGGACTGACCTAGAACATTCTAGAACTTTACAAGAATTATGTACATATGTAGAAGAACCTAGAAGACTCCTACTATATACCTGACCTTCCTTGATTATTCTAGAGTCATCCACTCTAGAATAGTCTTCCAAAGAACCTTGTAGATAACTCCGCAACCTTCTAGAAGCTTCCCACGTTTTTTGGACTACCTGCTGCCAAAACTTGTACTTCGGGACCTCATCTCGGAAAACCGACACCACCACAGTCTTCCTTGGCCCAAAATACGATAAACCCCCAAATTTGGGCCCATTTGGACTTCGTTTGGGTCTCCAAATGACACATTATTGTGTTACTGTCACTTGGGTGTTCACTAGGAAAATAGCACCAGATCAAAATAAAGCTCTTTAGGAGGAAGTGCTTAGCTGAGTGTAATACCTCATATTTTTATACGTATTTTAATTAAAGTAAGTATTTTGAGAAGTATTTAATTAAATTGAATTGTTTTATTTAAAGTATTTTAATTATTTATTTTAAATAAGTTTGGAAATATTTATAAAAGGAAGGTTTATTTAATTAATTAATTTAATTAAGTTGGGGTTTAATTTAAGAAAAGTTTTATTTTAGTAAAGTTTTATTAGGGATGGGATTAGGAAAATTAAAAGAGGAAAGTTAGGGAAAAAGGGTTTGTAGAGAAAGGGTATAAATATTCCACATATGAGGCAAATCAAACTTTGCCCAGAGTGAAGAAAACCCAAGGTAAACTTCTCTCTCCTTTATCCTTATTTTTCTTTCTTTTTCTTTCTCTTTTTCCCCTTCCCCTTTTTCTTCTTTCCGGCTTCCCCTTCACCACCACCGGCCGACCACTAGCAGCGGATGAAGCATTTTTAATGGAGAGTAGTGGAAACAAGTAGAGATAAGTTTTTCAGGTGATGAAGCATTTTCATGAATGGACATGAGTGAAGAGCGAATCATGCTAGTTTCTATAAGTATATGAATGTGTTATTGCTTTATTTATTTATGACTTTATTATTATGTGTGACTAACGAAAAGGGTTTTGAGTTTGGTTTGTTTTAATAAGGACCTACAATGGTTCCAAGTTGTAGGTTGATTATATTTTACTTCGTTTGAGTTTGGTTTGACTTTACTTTCGTTGATTGACTTTTCAATGTTGACTTGGTTTGAATTGTTTTAAAATTAGTCTTCCGCTGTGTGTCTTTGATAGTTGCCTTAACCATTTTCACGGTGGCGATAATGTCTTAGATATTCCTATTTAAAAGTTTTAAACAGGGAAAAACAGATAT
The DNA here is from genome assembly GCF_948465745.1 of Chenopodium album. NCBI lineage: Eukaryota > Viridiplantae > Streptophyta > Magnoliopsida > Caryophyllales > Amaranthaceae > Chenopodium > Chenopodium album. Next base: position 54,591,403 of record NC_137845.1, on the reverse strand, counting down.
TTTAAAATAAAGGAATTTCTAGGGTGTTACAAAGTGGTATCAGAGCCAAGTTGAGATTTTATAACCACTAAAGCTAAAAACGTGTTTTAATTGTAAACTTGGCCAAGTACTTATTTATTGGTAAAACTTTTAGAGAATTAATTTTTATTTTATTTTATTCTAATTATTTTATTTTGGGAAGATTAAATATTTATTGAATAAATTTAAAACCGAATTTATTTTTTATTATTTGGTTCGAATTTTTTTAAAAAGGGCCGAAATTTTTTTTTATTATTTTTTTAAAGGGTCCGAATTTTTTTTTAGAGGGAAGGTCCGAAATTTTTTTTTTAGGGAGGTCCAAAATTTTGCCTTCTTTCTTATTTAATTTTGAAAAAATTTAATTAAAAAGGAGTCAAAAATATTTTTAGTTTGTTCATTTTGCAGGAAAGCAAGGATTAAGGTAAGTATTATGTGTTAACAGCTTTTAAAAAGCATGTTGGTGAGATTGAGTAGGAAAGAAATTGGGCATATAAGTTAGAAATTATCATGTTCTTGTATGCATTAATATTTAGGTTGTGATGTTCAATCATGTTTATGGATTACTTGTGAGCATGTAATTATGTGATTAGGAATGATTAAAATTGTTTGATTGAACATTGAACCTAATTCATGCGAGAACTGTATTATTTATTTATTTTTATTTTGGGAAGGGAATTCTTTTCTAAGTCTTTTCCTTTACAGGATGTCAATCTTACCTAACAAATTCACCCAGTTGGACACACTCGTTAAGAAACATAATGAACACCCCTATGATTATGTAGAAAGGATCCAATATTTTTGTTCCTATATGAGTAATGTCTTATGTGACAGAGTTTCTTCTAGTTTATCTATTATCCTGGTGATGTACAACAAACAACTCGTAATTACCTAAAAGCATTTGGTCTAGGTAATGCATCTTCATTTTTTTATTGAAATCATAATTATTGCTGTTGTACAATTTATAACATTTTTTTAGTGCTTTGATGTTCGCAATGGGGATGGTGGACCTGTGGAACTTTCTCCTCATATGGGGAGAGATCTATTTCCTAGTAAAGGGAATAGATCTTCGGACTCATGGGCGGGCCCACGTGAGGACAAGGGGGGGCCATTGTCCCCCCACTTTCAAAAAAAAATCAGAGAAAGAAAAAAAAATAAAAAAAGAAAAGAAATAAATCAACAAGACAGCGCGTGGGTTACGAAAAGAAGGAAAGAGAAACTTTTTTCAAAAAAAAAAGGGAGGAAAGAGAAAAGTTTTAAAATTCAGAAATCTAAGAGAGAGAAAGTAGATCGCGCACCACCAACCACCGCAACAACACGGCACCACCGAGTCACCGACCGCCGGACTTCTCGCCGCAACATCGCCACAGCGCCACTACCCGTCAAGGCGTCAACTTAGCCCCGGCAGCCCACACAGCCACACAGGTCATTTTTTTTTTGATTATTTCCTAATTTTTATCTTAGATTATAAAAAATTTAAGAATTAGTTTATGAGTAATTTTGTTTATGTAATCATGTTTTTGAATTAATTTGTGATTTAGTTTATTTGTTTTTAGTTTATGAATTGAATTGTGAATTTGTGATTTTGTGAATTATTTGGTGAATATGGTGAATGGAAGGTTGAAACTTTGAAAGTAGACAAGTAATTTGTGAATTTAATTAACATGTAAATTAGTTTGTAACTTTGCGTATTGAATTAGTTTGTGATTTGGTTTTTTAGATTTTGGATGCTTATTGTTAAAAAGATGATTTTTGAATATTAAAGCTTAATTTTTAAATGAATTAGGATATCTCAAGTTCTTCAAACAAGTCTAGGACAATGGGAAAACAAGCGGATCTTCGTCAAATGTTGTTTAAAAAATTGAAATCACAAGATAATTCTTTTCGGCAATGACATATATCAAAAATAAATTGAGAAATAGTATGGGTGATCAACTTATGAATGATTGTTTGGTTACTTTCATTGAGAAAGAAGTGTTTTTACAAGTCCCCAACGAAGATATCATTGATCGATTTCAAAGAATGAAGACTCGGAGGATATTTTAGTAGTATGTAATCGAATATATTATTCAATGGATTTCGGGATTGTAACTTTTTAGTATTAAACAAGTATGTACCCGAATTATTTGTATTGTGTACCTGTTTTTTCTAAAAAACGTGTTGATGTTAGTTGAATTATTGAAATTGTCCCCCCATTGTCAAATTTGTTGGTCCACCACTGTTCGGACTGCTTTCATCTACCGTATCATTTGTTTCATTGACATGGTATTAAATTTTTTATGCTGTATTAATTTTCCTCAATTTATATTAATTACTTTTATATTAATTATAATTGACTAATGTAATTTAACTCTTAATACAGGTTGAATTCATGTATGCATTGACCAGCACAAGCTCATTTACATCAATGGTACTCCTCTAGAAGAAAGACACAACTAATTGCCATATAGAGAGGTTTGAGCTTTGTAAGGTATATATATTAGCTAATATATCAGCATTAGTTGCGACTCTTTGCCTTACATATTCCTCCGTTGTTGGACTTTGGATTGGACTCTCGATTAAGTAGTCTGTATTCAAGATTAAGTATTGTAGTGTGCCTTATAAATCTATATTATTTAAAATATTTGTACACTAAAATAAATTGAAGATTAGCTAATACTTAAAAAATTTGTTATTAATACAACATTAATAACAAATTAAAAATACTTTTGCCTTCACTTTTTTTTTTTTTTTTTTTTTTTTTTTGGTGAAAGAGAGGGGCAAGCCCCAAGAGGATAATTTTGCCTTAACTTATTAATCTTTTACACTTATTAAAAAATTTGTTATTAATACAACATTAAACGAAAGCGAAAATGTTTACCCAGAGAACAACCATCTTTAATAATTAATATTCCAGGTCATCCCTTGAAAACTGACTAATCTTCACAGCAAAACATAGAGTTTTTGCTGAGATGCTCAAAATGTGCAGCCTCCTCAAATCTTCAATGGCATCCAAGCCCTCAAATTTATCCATCATCTTCTTCCTTATTCAGTTATTCATCCTCAGCAGATGAAAGGTCGAAACCACAGTAACCAGCAATTCTCAAACAAGGTCACCCCTTGCATGAAAAGCCACACCACAAGAAACATCACATCTGGATAGATTGAGAATTAATAATATATCTGACAAAATTTGACTACCCCAAACTAATTTTGAAACAACTTCAACAAACCATGACGATCAATGCTACCATTCTCACAAGTTGCTGAGAATGTAGTGCATTACGGGCATAGCTGGGAATCATTATCTTCCAGAGTCTCCAGACCTTGAAACTCAAGAAGTTTTGAGTCATTTGAACAAAAGAACATACAGCTTTCACTTGTTAAGGTGAGCTTTTGAGCACCTAACATACACAAATGTGGCTTGAATTAGCATGGAACCATCAAATGCGCTTGGTATGTAACGTAATGTGAGCAATTGCACAGCAAAGGATTGAAAAGCAAACTACTGGAAACATCTTCTTCCTACAGAACCATTAGCAGATATCGGTTTTATTTCCTGTAGCTAGTGGTTATATTCATGTCCCAAATATAGATGAGCAGGACATGTGTATCTGACTAATCTGAGATATTGAATAAGCTCCTTCACCCGATGGGATCATTAAATTGAATTGTGAATTATAATTCTTAATCATCTCGAGTTTAAACTTAAAGTTCACAAATATTAACCTTTAATTGACTTACCAAAAGATAATATTTGATATGTTAAATAATAAATAGGACATGTGTGCTGAGATCTTTAAAAACTTTTGTTAAAAATACAAGCTGAAGCGATCCTTAAGGTTGAGCATAAAAAAGACTAATCCGCTTTAGCGGCCTCCATTTTGTAGTTAAATTCACAAAAAAAGTGTATGAAACAAAAGCAGGAATTTTGAGATCTCCAGCTTAGTCACATCAACTCCTAAGTGTTCAACTGTTCACAGATAAAACTTCCTTTACCTATATCTCCAATGACAAAAGACTTAAGAAGTATTAAAGTTCACTCCAAAGAGGAAAAGAAGGGGAGAGAGGGAAAGAAAAAAAAAAAAAAAAAGAATAACAAAAGACTAAGAACAACAAAGATCAAGCATTAAGGAGTATAAAAGTTCTACAACACATGAACACAAGACAGAAAAAAAAAAAAAGGATTGTCAGCGCACAAATAAAACATCTAAACAAAAGGAGGAGCCAAACCAAGAATTCTGATAAAAGTCATTAACCTTCCAATCATGTGCTTACAAGAAGAAATATTGAATTTGAAGCAGTACATCTTGCATATGAGTCATTTCCTACTATGCTTTCAAGAGAGCCAAAGTCCAATTACACTTCATTGAATGTTTGATCAACTAAAGATCTATAGAAACATGCTGTCAAAAAATTTCAAATTATATTTTACTTCATCTGTTTTTTTCTTTTACTTGCAGCTTTTTTTTATTGGGACAGAATTTAAGGAAGGGATTAATAAACTTAATGATGAGGTAAACCAGTGCCAAATAGCTAAGAGCTATAATATCTCACACTAAAAAAGGACTGACAAATAGAATGACACAACTCACACAAGCATCATCTGATTATTTTTAAATATAATGTTAAGACAAATTAAGTATTGATAGCAGCACAATATTCATACGTGCAAGATATCAGGTTAATAATTTCATAGAGAGCATAGCTTTTATCGGTTAAAAAGATATAAAGAGATCAAACAATAGATGGGATACAAGCTTGCAATATGAAGGACAACAGTTGTCAAAAAAAAAAAAACAACAACAACAACAACAAGCATAGATGCATCTAACAAACAGAAAAAGCAGCCGGTACACAAAAACTAGTTTTAACAAGTAAAGATACATCAACAATGTTTCATCATATATTAACAGCTAGCAGAATGTATGTGCTATCAAGGTAACCAATTATCTATAGCATGCTACATTGAGCAGAGCACCTGTGGACTTACCTTTCATCGGGCAGGATCAGGATTATTTTTCTGTAGTGTCTGAGTTAACACCTCCATGCTAAGACCTACATGTTTGGAATATTCATGGACTTCCTTGAACGGTAGCACAAACCTCTCCAAGAACCGAGACTCAGACAAGGACATGGTACTATGAAATGGGTAATCCATCCGTATCAAACCTTTCTCTTTCAAGGCTAGGATCACCATATGTCTTGGAACTATTCTCTTTTCCAAACTATAAGTTAACAGGGGCCACGATATAGAAAAACCAGGCTGATAACCCAGTTCAGTCATTAAAAAAGCCAACTTCTTCTTGATTGTTGCAACAGATAACCCAAAACAGGAAGGGTATCTTCTGAAAAGAGCTAAAACATCAGACTCAGTCCACCCAAAGCTCTTAAACGTTTCTATTTTCGAGTTAAACGTCTCCTCATTAACAGAGGCTAGCATATGTATCCCCAACAAGAAATTAGAAGAGTTTCGAGCAATCCCTAAAGTTTTATCAACTCTAATCACTACATCCTCAAAAACATCGGGTTTCCGGGTAAAGGTGAATGGCATTCTAAGTATGAATTTCCGAATTGTTTCAATGGGGATCCCATAATTCTGCAACAAAGCCACATTTGGCACCAAATTATTAGAAATACCATGAAGCCTCATACCGCGCAATTTTTTCAAAATATCAATGACATGGGAATCACAGCTCATAATCTTCCTCAAAGCTTGAATTGAAGGAACAATAATAGAACCGGCGAAAAAAATTGAAGGATCTTCTTTGACTAAATCAATAAAATCGGACCTAGAAAACCCCATTTTCAGAAAAACCTCGTTCTTAGGCATTAGGGTTTTATCAACATTACAAAACAAAATTCCAGGGTTAGAAATTATGATATTTTGTAGATGAGATTGTTCCAAACCAATTTGTTTAAGAAATTTAATAACTGAATTAGCATTTTCAATGAAATTGGAGTCACACTTACAAACCTTCTTGAAACCTCGGATATGTCGATAACGAGCGAGCTTAGTGGAAGCGGTGAGAGCATGTTGCCTGGAAAACCCTAGATATTCAACAAAGTAATTCGCGAAATTAGGGTTGGCTTCTGCAGAAATTGATGCTGCAGTTGAATAGCGTAGAAGGAGATGAAAACCATAGGAGAAGTTGAGAGATTGGACGCCATTGAAGCTGCTGCGATATTTAAGCATTCTCCCGCTACTATGCAGTTTCAATCTTTAGTGATGAGCTGAAAGTGGCAATCGGTCAATTAGATTCAAAATGAGCTCTTTTCAATTGAGCAGAGGTGATTAAAATTTCAGGTCGGGTCGGACCGGCCAACAATCTCATGTTTGCTAAAAGTGGCGGGGTTTATCGGGTCAAAGCAAGCTTTTTCGAGCCAGATTTGGGTTATCAACTAAAAATGTGTTTTTAGCCTTGTCTTAATCGAATTAGGCTAGCAGGTCGGATCATTGTTGATTACCTCTACAATAGAGTAGTATTTTTGTCGATTGTATGAATTGTCATTATAAGGGATTGAAGCAATTTAAGGTGGTAGGCTATGTTGAGTTCAACTTTAATTGAGTAGCTTTAATTTATACAACTCACGTAACAATGAAATATTTGTTTATTTCAAATAAGATACAGATAATCTACGGAGTATTTTTTTTTTAAACAAAAAAATAAGAAGGACCCTGACCATACCTCAACCTTCATGTTTTTTTAGTCCAGCATTTGGGGGCCAGACACTTGGGAGTGAAGGGGAGGGTAAGGGAATCCCTACTCCCAAGTATCCTCACTTGGTAGAAACAAACCCCGAGCCTCTAGGATTTGAGTTAAGAACCTTAACAAATGAGCCAACAATTTGTTGATACAATATCCCATATTAATCAATAATAGAGAGATTCAACAGGTAAAAGAAAGATCTATTCTTCGAGATCCTTCCTTTCTTCAAACGGAAGGAACAGAGATAGAATCCAACTTATTCGCATTTCGGGATATTCCTCAATGCCTCGACTATTCACGGAATGTCAAAAGCAAATGATTATTCATCTGTTTACAGAAGAAATCGAAGAACTTCTCGAGAAACTTACAAGATCTATTCGTTCTTTTTTCTCTAGCAGATGTTCAGAACTTCATTTGGGTTTTAATCCTACCGAGAGGTCCACTAGAGATCCACAATTTTTTAAGAAACAACAAGATGTTTCTTTTGCCCCTTCCAGACAATCGAAAATAAAGAAATGGTTAATCTACAAAGTACTTGTATGTTGGAACTTGAATGGGTTTTAGGGTGTGTTTGGTAAAGAGCTTTTAGCTTATTTTGTCCAATTAGGTGTTTGACCAATTAAAAAAGTTAATTTGGGTGTTTGGTAAATAGCTTATTAATAGTGCTTTTTGAGCTTAAAAAGCTCTTTAGAAAAAGCTCATTATAAGAGCTTTTCAAAATTAGCTTATTGAACAATTAGCCTTTTGTCTCTTAAATACACTAAGGTCCTATTCTTTTGAGCTTCTGGCAAGAGCAGAGTATAGCATATTTCAGCAAAGCATGGTAGATTTCAGCAAAGCAGAGCATAGCAGATTTCAACATTATTGTTATTAATATTAATACTACTACTATTATTATTATCACTACTACTACTACTACTACTACTACTACTACCATCATCATCATCATAATTATTACTACAACAACTATTATTTATTATTATTATTATTATTATTATTATTATTATTATTATTATTATTGCATACCATTGATTTAGGTGAATGAAAACATAAATAGATGTGTACCGTCTTTAACATATGTTAATAGTAAAAAGATAAAAGACAATAGTTTAATATTTTAGTATTATTATAAAATATGAAGAATTATTATTCCCAAAAAAAATATTATGATCAATATATATTAAGAAATTGTTAGACATTATTATTAATTAATATTATTATAAAATATTAATAATTTGTATTGTCAATTATTAATTATTATTTTTAATAATTATTATTCTTAAATATTAATTATTATTCTTAAATAGTAATTATTAATTATTGTTGTACTGATATTATTTATTATTATTAATCCAGAGTAGAGCAGAGCAGATTTCAGCAGAGCTAATTAGAGCAGGGCTCAGCAGATCAGCTCTTTAGAACGGGACATAAAACATCTAACAATTAACAGCTATTTATCAAATATTTTTACATAATATGATAATTATAACCAGCTAGTCAAACCAGCTAATATAACCAGTTAGTCAAATCAGCTAATACAATCAGTTATCAGCTAATTACCAAACATGCCATAAACGAATATGAACATGAACACATAAACGACTTGTTTGCAAGCCTATACATTGAGCTCGTTTACTAAAGAAGCTTGGCCTGGCCTCGCTCAGCTCAAAGACATTAAAAACAATCGGATCGGTTAACGGTTTGGAAAAGTTATTTTTACACACTGAAGAGTGAAGATGATGAAACTGAAATGGGGGAGTAGCTTCTTCAATGGCGTCCAAGCTCTCAACTTCATCCATGGTTTTCGGCGCCTTTTGCGCTATTCAACATCATCTTCTTCCTCAACTGAAGCTATTCCATCTTCTTCTTTAACGAATTACTTGGTTGAAGTTCTAGGGTTTTCCTCCCAACAATCTCTCTCCACTTCTACCAGGCTTGCTCACCGTCGGAAATCAGCAAAAGCAACGAATGTAAGTACTGATTTGTGTAATAAGGCTAGTAATGCTAATTTAATCACTAATTTCTTCAAACAAAACGGGTTTGATGAATCCCAGATTAGAAAGATCATCTTAGTTCAACCTAGAATCTTATTGTCTAATGTTGATAAAACCCTAAAACCCAAATTTGAGCTTCTTCGAGGAATCGGAATTTCTGGGTCTGTTTTATCTAGGATTATAGTCCTAAATCCTACATTATTATGTATGCGCTTGAATCCTGTAATCCAAACTTTGAGGCAAGTTTTGGGTAGTGATGAGAATGTGTGTAAGGCTCTTAGCTCATCGTCTATTTACTGTTGCCGAGGAAGCTTGGGGACTTATCATAAGCATTTGCTTTCAAATGCTGAATTGTTGAAAAACTATGGCATCCCATATAATATAATCCAGAAACATGTTATGCAGGACCCTGAATCCTTTGTTGTAAGTCCTCTATTGTTTAAGGATGATTTGATTAAGGCTGAACAGAAGTTTGGGATTTCTCGAGACTCAACCATGTTCTTGTATGTGGTCCGAATCCTAAGGCGCCTTAGTGAGAAGAATATTGAGTCTAAATTTCAAGTTTATAAGAGCTTTGGATGGACACAATCTGATTTCTTGGAGCTAATAAGGAGAATTCCTAGTTGCCTAGGACATTCTGAAGCAATGACTAAGAAGAAATTGAGTTTTTTCATGTGTGAGCTAGGTTACCAGCCTGCTTACCTGATGTCAAGAAGTGCTTTCATGACTTGTAGTTTGGAGAAGAGAGTAAAGCCGAGACATCAAGTCTTGCTGGTTTTAAAGGAGAAAGGTTTGATCAAGAAGAATTACTGTTTTTATTCTATTATATGGATGAACGAGTTGAAGTTTGTGAATAACTTAGTACTACCATATGTGGAGGTTCATGAAATTTATGCAAATCATGTTGGTGTTAATGCAAAGCTGCTAACTCAAGGTAAAGCAAATCCCCATTTCAACATATGAACCAGGATTCCGATGTTAGTAGATGATGGGTAAGTGCACAATGCTTTTGTTGTCAACTAGTTGAATTCATATTTTTCACGAATTACCATAACCGTTACCATTAGCTTGAAGTAGATTTATTTTTACTGTAAATCTGTGTAATGTTCAACCTTTAAAGGTTTGTTTCTACTTACTGCCCTAATGAAACAATTTTATCATGAGGCATCAGTTACCTACATTGTTAAATGTTAACTTTAAACGAACTGAAATATATGCCACTTTATTTAGATGAATTCACAAAAAAATAAACCTCCTTCTAGAGGCTTTTGCTTATAGGGACAATATGGCGGGTTGTTTTTGTTCTCTGCAGTTCTTAATGCTCATATATGTACAATAAAATAATTTCTTTGCTTGTAAGTGAGTTCTCTCCTTAAAGCTCATATGATACATCTGTGTTATATCTGAACTTCTCACTGTTCTTATCTCTTTAAGTATTATATCATCCTTGTTTTATTTGCAGGCAAATGTTTGCAACCTGTTTTATGTTTGTAATTGTAGTATGCCTGTTCTAATAAGTAATTTTACCTCAAGGTTTACACTATTCTGTTCAATTTGTTTTTGAGAAAGATTCTCAAAATGGTTCAAATTAGGGGATAGTGTAGCCTTTTCTTTTCTGCTAATAGAAATTTGAAAAAAAACATGTTGGAATTGATGCTTTATATGCCTTGTACTCTTGTAGTACTACTTTCCTGTATTAGTCAAATGCACTGATTAAAATACAGTTTTGATTATAGAATTTTGGTACGGTTTTTTATATCTTCTCTTGCTATCTGATGGATAAATATCTCATAAATCTTTTCATGAATGAGCTAGGTCATGTCTCTGCTTCTTGACTTCTTGTATTTGCTACTTATGTTATAGCTTTGGACTAATGTTCAGACACAGAGAATTACTGGTGGTGAAGGGATATGAGGATGATATAATTTAATGCATTGGATGCCATACTAGTTGACTGTCTACTTTTTTCTGAAAAGTTTAATTAGATGTTTATGCAAAACTCACAAAGATATTAATAGTACAGTAATCGAAATTCAAGTCCTGTTATATGCAGATGCTATTTGATTTTTTAATCCAGTAGAATGTACTGAAATATAGTGCTGTGGGTTTGGCTTGTAGGATTTGCACACACAATTTCAGATTTTTAGTTGTCTTACTTTTGTATATATAGGGTAAACTAACTTCTTTGCACTTGAAGAAACCTCATATGTGTCGAAGACTCAAAGGCAGTTAACTAGTGCTGAGAGCATAGAAAGTAAATCTGTTATGTTTGACTTTGTGATACATATATATACTCATGGCATCTGGATGAATAGTTCAAGCTACTCAGTAAGTAGTTATCATTTTTTTTTTTTCTCTTGAAGTAACTTATGGTTGCTTCCGTGGGGAATGAAGCCTGAAGGAACTGGGGTCCTACAAGTGATTCCCTTTAATATCATGTCTCTTAGTTGAAGTTTATGCTAATTTGATCGTTATGCAAGAGGGTACCCATAGAAGTTTAATATTAGTTTAGGAGAAAGAGTGTCTCAGTCTTAGCTGCTGGTAAGATGATGGAATAGCAAGAACTTGCTGAGTTGTCCCCTCAAAAGCTATTCAATTGACATAAATCGGACATGTGGGAAATGAATGGTTGGCAGCTGCTAAAATTAGAGTGGTGTGCCATGAAAATTTTCTCATAAGATGGAATGAATTGTGTTGTTCCCATCCCTTTTTTTCCTGTTCACTTGCTGACTTCCAAAGCTTTAGCTTTTTATCTACTACTCCCTCAATACCTTTTTGATGTGCCTATTTCCTTTTTTAGTGTCCCTAAATGATGTGCCTATTTCCAAAAATAGCACATAATTATTACTTACTTTTTTAACTTTTCCATACAAAATACACATATACCTAAAAACTCATTGTGCTGTGTTTACCTCTAATTTTTTATTTTTATTTTTACTTTTATTTTATTTTATTTATTTTTTTGTTAGGGAGAAGCTGTTGATGTTTTGCAACCCTCTCCTACCCAATCTAAAAGATAATTTATCATGCTCATCTTTGTATGATTCCCCTGTTATAGACTTATATTCTTTTGCCTTAAAGGACTTGCTATTAATAAAACCTTCCCATCTGATTGATAACAATCAGAGAGGCTGCTCTATGTTCAACATACATGTAGATATATTTGTGCATGCTTATACATGCCATCCAACTGTTCAATCAGAGAGTACTAAGAAAATCATTACGGAGTATTAGATTTGTAAAATTGAACATGATCAACATATAATAGTGGTGGGCTATGGTGTTTTATGATATTTGAACTCAAAAGCAATTCTTATGCTATACAGATTTCTTCTTTTCAATTATGAGGAGAGCCTAGTGATTATGGTGGACATCATGCAAGAAGAATCAGAAGCAATCAACTGTAAGTTGTGATGACCATGGAGAAACAGCAGCCAAATGCTTTGAAACCAACTTGTAGTTGGGAAAGCCAAAGATAATGCTTTCTTGTGACTGGAAGAAACTTGTGGTTGCTTGTGGCTGGCCTTTATGGAGAAAAAAAAATACTCCCTCCGTCCCTAATTTACATTCCTGGTTTCTATTTTGGGTATTCCAAAATTACATTCCTCCTTTCCATTTTTAGTAAGTTTTTTTTTTTTTTTTCCAAATATCCCAAATCAACTCTCTTTCTGTTGTATATTTAATGCAATATCACTCTTACTATCCTAATCTCACTCTTATTTTCTCTCTCCATCGTTTTTCTCAAGTTTGTACTTCCCATAACTAACCTAATAAATATGATTGGTTCTTAATTTTCAATTAGAAGCATGTTATTGGTCCTTTTATTTTTTGCAAAGGATTGATGACTTGGCATCATTAATCATTAATCTATCTTTGTTTTACTCAAAGACATCATTTAATGTTTTGTATTTCCCATTGAAATATTTCATTATTGTTATTTCTCTTATTCTTTCCTTCTTAATTCCCGTGTAATTTTATAAACATGAATGTAATTTAGGGACAGAGGGAGTACAAGTTTATCACCAAGGGGTCCCACTTGAGGGACAAGATAAGGAAAATTCTTCTAACGAGCCCATGAGATTTGATCCCTAAACCAGGAGTTGAAGACCGATGTCACTATTATACCAACCCAATCTCTAGCTTCATCAATCCCTTTCTAGTTTTGTAGTCGTGATGAGACTAAATAATACATTAATACTACTTCAATACAGCATCAAAAGTTAGCATGTAGGCTAAAGTAGCCATTTTGTATTGAGGTAAGACCGTGAGAGGTTGAAAGTAATTACATTGGAAAGCCGGGTCGATTTGTTAGTTTTCCTAATGTTTATTTTTCTCACTTTTTTTTGAAAAAATAAATCACAAAAAATGGAGTAGAGTAGAAGTGTTGTGGTAATTATACCCAGCAATCCAGCATATTCATTATATTGCTGTAAGTTATACTCTGTTGCCATAGCCCATAACCATTGTCGAAGTATCAATGACCTTGGTGGACCATATTCATAATGCCCCTCTCTTGCAACAAAAAATTATCCCTTCCATTTTTTGCTCACTTGAAATTAGGGTTAGAAAGGTTGAGCTAACCCAAAACTTGCAAGTTCATCTTGGGATTTTTTAATCCATTCAAGTTAATGATTTAACAAGACTAACCATATTAATTAAATGAGTTATGTTAAAGGTTAATTTAGGCTTTTAGCCCCAAATATGATATTTAAAAATGTGACTAAAAGAAATTTTAAGAGTAAAACATAATTATTACGGAGTAATAACAAACTCAAATTATGCAAATTTTTTGTGAAATCGTTTTTTAAATTGTTGAAATGTAATTAGTTTTAACACAAGATATGGTGTTAAAGCAATTGCTTACCTTTTGATTTACAAACCTACAAGGATGAATTTTCTTATATCCTTCCCTTTCCCCTCTTTCTATGATGGAACTTCTTCTTCCCATAAATAACAAAAACAAAAATAAAGTTTTATATTCCATATAATAATAGCTGTACTCTAAGGGGGTGTTTGGTAAGTGGGAATTGAGGGTGGGATTTGGAGTTTTAATCCCAATATAAAAAATAAGTCTTGTTAAGTTAGTGGGAATGGGAATAAAAAGGGGTTTGGGAAATGGGATTATTTATGGGTGACTTCCCACCATTTTATCACAAATTCTTAAATGGACCTGGTTCACACTAATTTATTGTGGACTACTAACAATAGAGAGAATATAATTGTTTTATTAATAAAAAAAAGATTACTATATTAAAAAAAAGTTACTATATTAAAATAAAGGTTAGTGTGACATTAAAAGTTATAAGAGGTTAATTTTTAATGAAATTTTTAATATAATGGTCAATATGAATAATAAAGACCACTATGTTAAAATTAGGTCACTATCAATATAATGTCGTATTTTAACTTCATAATAACATTAAGGTCACACAAGTATTAAAAAAGGTTACTATGTTAAAAATAAGGTTTCTATATTAAAATTAGGGGTCACTATGTTGAATATAATGTCAGGTATGTGTGTAAACTTTAGGTCTACAATAATATTATTGTGGATTAGGTCCACACAAGATTTTCTACCATTTTATTATCTAGGGAGGATAGGTAATAAATGGATGAGAATGGGAATAGGGGGAAAATGACATTTTTGCCATTAATGAAAAGAATGAAATAATAATCTTAGTCCCCTCAAAAAAAAAAAAAAAAAAAAAATCTTAGTAAGGGTATTTTTGTAAAATTATTATTTATTCCTTATATATTCCCACCCACTATCCAAACAAAGTATTGACATATTTTCGCGTATTCCCATCGATTAATCCCCAAACTCCCATTCCCACCTTTTAATCCCCAAACTCCCATTCCCACAGTATAAACACCCCGTAAAAGAAATAGATGAATAATACGGAGTGTCATTTCATCCTTATTCATTCTATCCCATTTCTTCCGTACTCCTTTTCCCAATTGTTTGCCCTATAGAAAATAATACGGAGTACCATTTCATCCTTATTGCACGTTGCAAGAAAAGGGAGAGGAGTGGTCTTGCATTTTGGGGTAATCAAATCTTACAAACATCTGAAGGGGATTCATAGAGAGTTAAAGAGATGAAATATATAGTACTTGTAGTTGGAGCTTGAACGAGTTATATACGAATACAAACAACATATAAACGAGTGAAGATGATGCGACTGAAACGGGGGAGCTACTTCTTCAATGGCGTCCAAGCTCTCAACTTCATCCATGGTTTTCGGCGCTTTTTACGCTATTCAAAATCATCTTCTTCCTCAACTGAAGCTATTCCATCTTCTTCTTTGACGAATTACTTGGTTGAAGTTCTAGGGTTTACCTCTCAACAATCTCTCTTCACTTCTACCAGGCTTGCTCAGCGTCGGAAATCAGCAAAAACAACGAATGTAAGTACTGATTGGTGTAATTGGGCTGGTAATGCTAATTTAGTTACTAATTTCTTCAAACAAAATGGTTTTGATGAATCCCAGATGAGAAAGATCATCTCTGTTCAACCTCGACTTTTATTGTCTAATGTTGATAAAACCCTAAAACCCAAATTTGAGCTTCTTCGGGAGATCGGATTTTCTGAGTCTGATCTATCTAGGACTATAGCCAAAAGACCTACATTGTTATGTATTCACTTGAATCCTGTAATCCAAACTTTGAGGCAAGTTTTGGGTAGTGATGGGAATGTGCGTAAGGCTCTTAGCTCGTCGTCTATTTTTAATCGAGGCTTCTGGATCAATAATTATAAGAATCTAACTACGAATGTTGAATTGTTGGAAAAATATGGTATCCCATATGATATAATCCGGAAACATGTTATGCAGTGCCTTGATACCTTTTTTTTAAGGCCTATAACGTTTGAGAATTCATTGATTAAGGTTGAACAGAAGTTTGGGATTTCTCGAGACTCAACCATGTTCTTGTATGCGGTCAGAATCCTAAGGAATTATAGTGAGAAGAGTATTGAGTCTAAATTTCAAGTTTATAAGAGCTTTGGATGGACACGATCTGATTTCATGGAACTATTAAGAAGAATTCCTTCTTGCCTAGGACATTCTGAAGCAATGACTAAGAGGAAGTTGAGTTTTTTCATGAGTGAACTGGGTTACCAGCCTGCTTTCCTGATGTCAAGAAGTGCTTTCATGACTTGTAGTTTGGTAAAGAGAGTAATGCCGAGACATCAAGTCTTTCTGGTTTTAAAGGAGAAAGGTTTGATCAAGAAGAATTACTCTTTTTACCATACTGTATCGATGAATGAGTCTAAGTTTGTTAATAACTTAGTACTACCATATGTGGAGGTTCATGAAATTTATGCAAACCATGTTGGTGTTGATGCAAAGCTGCTAACTCAAGGAAGAGCAAATTCCCATTTCAATGTATGAACCAGGGTTCCGATGCTAGTGGATGATGGGTAAGTGCACAATGCTTTTGTTGTCAACTAGTTGAATTTCATATTTTTCAACATATGAACCAGGATTCTGATGCTACTGGATGATGGGTAAGTGCACAATGCTTTTGTTGCCTGCAGCTAGTTGAAATCATATTTTTACGGATTACCATAACTGTTGCCCTAATGAAACAATTTTATCACGAGGCATCAGTTACCCACATTGTTAATTTTAAACGAACTGAAATATGCTGCTTAGACGAATTCATTAAAAAAATCCTCCATTTAGAGGCTTTTGCTTATAGGGACAATAGTGCGGGTTGTTTCTGCCCTCTGCAGTTCTTTATGCTCATATATGTACAATAAAATAATTTCTTTGCTTGTAAGTGAGTTCTCTCCTTAAAGCTCATGATACATCTCTTTTATATCTGAACTCTCTGTTCTGATCGCTTAAATTAGTATACAATCCTTGTTTTATTTGCAGGCAAATATTTGCAACCTGTTTTATGTTTGTTTTTTTGCAACCTGTTTTATGTTTGTAATTGTAGTATGCTTGTTCTAATAAGTAGTCTTACCTGAAGATTTTCACTATTCTGATCAATTTGTTATTGAGAAACATTTTCAAAATATTTCAAAATTAGGATAAAGTGTAGCTTTTTCTTACCTGCTAATAGAATATTGAAAAAACATGTTGGATTTGATGCTTTATATGCCTTGTAGTACTACTTTCCTGTATTTTGTCAAATGCAGTGATTAAAATACAGTCTTGATTATAGAATTTTGGGGCAGTTTTTTATATTTCTCTTGTTATCTGATGGATTATGGCCGGGTCGCAAGATAGGAGGATTCACAGTAAGTATAAACACTATCCTAAGGACTACTATAATCGAGAGCAACAGTAAGCAGAAAGAATTAATTCCTTAAGTACTATAGAACAGGGTTGGTCCTAAATCCTTGCCTTAATAGATGGAGCATGGAAAAGCCTGAAGGGAAACAAACACGGGGAATGGGAAGCAGGTTCATAGGGGATCAGGTTTTATCACAACGCTCTAACAAGGTTTGTGCAATTTCCTCCGTACAAACCAGCAGAAGCTATAGCAGCCCTCCACGCAATCAAAAGCATTGAGGATCTATCAGCAGAGCAGTGATGGAGACGGATTCCAGCAACCTAATCCAGATAGATGCTATGAGAAGAAATTGATGCACCACCGGAGTGAAACAATCATTGCTAATTTACAGCAATTAGCCTATAATCTAGCCTCTTGTACTTTTAGGAAAGTTAGTAGAGAAAGAGTTGAGAAAGCTCACTCCTAAACAAGTTAGCAGTCGAAGCTAGAAAAGGGCCGTAACCCCTTCTCTCTTTCTGTTTTTCATTTTGTGTTCTTCTATGTTGAAAGAAAAAAGCTGCTCACAAATAGATAGTACGTTGTACGTAAGTAAGAGTTAGGATGCAATCGAACACGATAACATAGCTGATAGAATAATGCTGCATATCACATAAAGCCTTGGTGATCTCTCCAATTACTTTGCGAATTAGTCACATTAGGACCATAAGGTATGGGAGGAAAAGGGGAGACAAAAATTAAAGAATTAACAAAAGACTGAACAACAAAGAACAAGCTATTATAGAACTATATCACCAAATAAACAAACATTTTTTCAACTCACAAATTAATCATCCAAACAAAAGGAGGAGACAGAACAAACATATAGAACTTCCAATCATGTGCTAACTATGAATTTTGATCCCATAATTCTGCAACAAAGCTACATTTGGCATCAAATTTTTGGAAATACAACAAGTCTCCTTTTTTTCGCGATTTCTTCAAAACTTCAATGACATGGTAATCACAACCCATAATCTTCTTCAAATCTTGGATTGCAAGAACAATCTGAAGACTAGCATATAAAACGAGCATACTATCTAAAAGATGGCAATGGACATGGGCATCAATGACTTAACTCGAATTCCTTTATGACGAGTTTGATAACTCTTTGGAAATATTTAACGAGATTATGGAAATAGTCATGATGCTTCATAGGTCTCGTAAGATTCACAAGTTTGTCTTGAACTCACATATAAAAGGTTATGAATTCGACAATTGGATTGTGTCTTCTTGTTTTAGTGATTAAGCAAGTAGAGGAAACTTGCTTGGATTTCCTTATTATATATCATCCTACTCCATACTTGCTGCCTCCAGAAATTCTCATGTGAATCGATAAAAAAAATAAGCTTAAATCTTTGCCAAGTCTCCCCTGTTACTGTGAATTTGAAATCACTTTAAACGACACAAGATCCCACTCTAGGATAACTGGCAATCTGGCATGACAATTTCTTTCATAAGATCTCTAACCATGCCAAAAAAATTTGCCATGCCAATGTAATCGATGTTTAGTGAGGCATGGTGAGCGATCTTATGAAAATAAAATAAAATTGTCATGCCGATTATCTTAGAGTGGGATCTTGTCTTGTTTGAAGTGATTTCCAATTCACAACAGTAGGGGAGACTTGGCAAAGATTTAAACTTATTTTTTCCATCGATTCACACGAGAATTTCTGGAAGCAACAAGTATGGAGTACGATTGATAACTTGTAAATCCAAACAGAGTTCATCTACTTCTTTAATTACTTAAAGAAATAGACGCAATCTAATTATCGAATTAATGAAACTTTTATATTGTTAGTTCAAGTCAACCTTGTGAATCTTACGATACCTATGGAACCATCATGGTTGTTTCCATAAACTCATTGAACCTTTCGAAAGAGTTATTGCACTCCTCATAAAAGGAAATTCGAGTTTAGGATCGAGGCCCACTGTCCATTGCCATCTCTAGACTATACACTCATTTTATATGATAGTCGGAGATAAAAGTTGAAGGATCTACTTTGACAACATCACTATAATCGGAACCAGAAAACCCCATCTTCAGAAAACTTCTTAGGTATTAGGATTTTATCAACTGTACACCACAAAATTCAGGGGTTAGCAATTATTGTATTTTGTATATGTTTTTATTTTCCAAACCATTTTGTTTAAGAATTTTAATAATTGCATTAGCATTTTCAATGAAATTGAATCACGAACCTTGGACATGTTGATACCAAACGAGCTCAGCGGAAGTACAGAGAGCATGTTGCCTGGAAAACCTTAGACGTTCAGCCAAATAATGCCTAGAAAAAACCTTTTATATATATATATATATATATATATATATATATATATATATATATATATATATATATATATATATATATATATATATGTTTGGTTTTGTAGGAAAATTAGGGCATTTTATTAAATTAAGTAAAGCAAAATTTCTCAGCAAAATAGAGTGATAGAGTTAGAGCTGGGAAAATACAAATTTATAAGGATTGTATTGTATATAAATTAAAGGGTGTTATCCAGGGATAAAATAACGCGGTTTTAGGAGAGGTGTTATCCAGGGATAAAATAACGTGATTTTAAAAGGGGTGTTATCCTAGGATAAAAATAACGCGGTTTTAGAAATTAAAGGGGTGTTATCCAAGGATAAAATAACGCGGGTTTTAGGATGGGTGTTATCCAAGGATAAAATAACGCGGGTTTTAGAAGGGGTGTATGTTATCCAAGGATAAAACAACGCGGTTTTAGGAGAAAAAGGTAAAACTGCTAATGGAGTTAGTCATTTTCTCCTTATATCCCAAATTATACCTAATTTGACCTTGATATACTTAAATTATATATCATGTTGTTTCGGACTTGATAGATATTTTATTCATAATATTTGACACAAATTTAGTATATATTTCGTATATTTTGTTTTTCTAAAACGGTTAGGGAGTGACATCTTGTAAGTTGTAAACTTGTAACACTGTATATTGATTAATAATGACATACACTTATTTTGAGTAGTTTTCCCGAAATCTAACCAGACTATTTTGAAGGTTATAACAGGATGAATAGTGAAATTTGAAAACAAGTGTTTTTAGGCTAAAAGTGGCAATAGGGTCACTTGGATTCGAGATGAACTCTTTACAATCAAGTAATGTTTATATCAATTTTTTTAAAGTCTTTTGAGAGGAACAAAACAATTTAAGTTTAGGTTATGTTCTTGTCAAAAATTCAAAAAAAAAAAAAAAAATTTAGGTTAGGTTTAGTTCAATTTGTTAATTTTAATTTAATAGAGCTCGTGAACAATGTATTATAATTTTTTATTTATATATATTAAATTGTGATTTTTTTTGTTTTAGTATGCCCCACCTATTTAAATTCAACGGAGCTTGTTACCCAAGTCGCACATATGATTAATGGTAGGTGAGTCTCCCAACAAAAGTTTTTAGCATTCGGTGAGGCTCAAATCAAGACCTTTCTTAAACGACATCAAACGACTTATCACTTAAGTCAACTCTTGTTCGCGAGCTTAAACGAATCAAACGCATAATAGTTCAAATTGAGTTCATTTGGTTAAATTTATGTTAAAGCTCATTTGTATCGATAACGAACGAGCTTTGATTTGTTCACGCCCTTTCTATGAACACATAAGATCAACTTATTAGATATTCTTATGTGCAGCTAAAGAATAAGGTTTTAATACTATTCAAATCTGAATGTCTTTTTGAGGTTGATTAGGTCAAACCAACTGTAATCATAAGAAGAAAACAAATTGTGCTAATTACATTTAATAATGCCCCAGGTTGCTAGTTTGTACTTGTTCAGTTTGATAATCTTGTTGTTTTTTTTTCTTAATGTTTAATAATCATCTAAAAATTTTATACTTTGAAAAATATTTGTATTAGGAGAATCGTCTTCATCAATATTTTGTATGTTATGATTTAAATATATTCAACAACTATTGATTATTTAACATAAATATAATTTTTTTTTCTTCGTCAAGTCGAAAAACAATATGAAGTTTTCAAAACTTCAAAATTAAAGTTTCTACATCGTAACGAATACTACAATTAAAGATTAATCATTTTATCCAATTTAACTATAATTTTGTTGGATAAAAAAAATACAATAAATAGATAGCTAAGGTGGTAATTAAGACTTAACTGTAACTTATTACTTGTTGATCTTGAGTTCAAGTCTTTGTCGAAACATTTTTTAGTTGTCCAATCAAAAAAGGCGATAGGCGGCACGCCGACACATGTTGCTGACGTGTCATGTCATGTTTACATTATTAGGTTGGTGGTGGTTAAGCTAGTGGTTGCCCGAGAGATGAGGTGGTGGCAACTTTTGTTGAGAATGAGAACGAAATAGCCCTACGAATTATATTAAATATGGGTATGAAAAGTAATAACAATTATAAATAGGAACGTTGTTTGCATTATTTGGTTGGTGGTGGTTGATCTAGTGGTTGCCCGAGAGATAAGGTGGTGGCAACTTTGTTGAGAATGAGAGATAGTTACGGATTAAATATGGGTATGAAAAGTCATAACAATTATAAATATGAACGTTAGTAAGTAAAATAAGCATCATTTGATGCGTCCCCTTTTCATATGAAATTATTGAATAGCTTTGACATGGTTTTATAAAAAAGGCGATTTTGGGTTGGGCTAAGCCACCCCGCTGCCAACCAAGCCCAAACCGTAAAGCCCAATATCGCTAGGGTTGTGCATGCAGCCCCTAAGGATCACTGTTTTTTGTGGTGTGGCTAGCCTTATACCCCATTTTGTAGTTTTATTTGAGCACATTATTGGCCCATGAGCTAGCACATCAAGTTGGCTAGTCTACATGCCATAAACCCTAAGCTCAACCTAGCTTTCGCCTTGTGTACTTATAGAATTGTTAGTGATTGTTGACATGGATGTTTTATTGGTCTTGAGTATAAAGAAATGCTTTAGAGATCTAGAACCTTTCACAAGTTCACCCAACCCGAGTTTTTGGACTAGGCCCTTGGAAAGTGGAGGGGGGGGAATCCTTATCCCAAAGTGTCTCTAATTAGTTTTGATCCCACAACGATGCAAACCCTACTAGTTAATTGTTACCAATAGACCAAGCTTGATAAATCAGCATAATGGATACCACAAAACTACAAAAACACTAATACATTAACCTTTTTTCATAGAAAATTGTGGGCCAATTCATGGATCACCTTACGGGTTGGGCTAGCACATATGTTAGGCCAACTTATCCCCTTATACCCATATACCTGAACATGCTTGGAACTTATTTTTCAAAATGAGCCTGACCCGTTATAAGTGGGCTAGTCCGTGACCTATGCCTAAACAATCATAATTTAAATCTTGTGGGCCAAGTCACGACACGACTCAAAGCCATTTTTAGTTTTATGCAATAAAACACAATCTGGACAGTTTTACGGTTCAACAAAGTTATTTTACACACTAAAGATGTTGAAGAAGTTGGATGTTACTTTTTTTATTTAGTAATAGTTTCAACGCAAGCAAAAATGAAGCTTACTTGATCAATCAACATTTCCTAATTTGTATTGAAGCAACGCTCATTCCGCCATCTCCAAAGTTGAGAACAATAAACACTCGAGCCCATCATCGTGGGCTATAGCTCATTAATATTTAAATGTATCCAGTCTGTAAACAATATAAGGTTCACGAGCTGAGTCGACTAGCAGCCAGACCTAGCTTTTGCCACAATGCATATAATTGGGCATACTCTTAGTACATACATGCTTGACATTTTCCTCAGCCTCTTCACAGATTAGGCATCTCAGATCATTGGCAAGAGAGCAAACATAACTATTTTTATTAGGCTTTAATCGCCAGCAAAAGAATCATATTCTTTGTGGAACAAGCATCCTCCACAATCCACAAAATCATTTCATTCTCAAGCGACCTCAAGAGATGCTCCATCCTCACTTTGAATTGTCGCAATGACTGATCTAATCGTGAAAATATCAGAGAAGGAGCCATTCCAAAACACCTCAACACCCAAGTACCAATTTTTTTTTTTTGACACAACACCCAAGTTCTTATTATATCGATTATCGAACACATACTTCACACTTGACATGAGAAAGACGATCCTAATTAAATCCTATGAAACCCGAATTTGACTCTATTTGCTATTGACCCTACGAAGTATGAAGTACAAAGTATTAGGGGGTGTTTGGTTCAAGCATATTAGGTATAAGGTATGGGTTTGTAATGATCAAAACCCATATTTTGGGTTGTTTCTAGAAATTTCATTTTTCAAAACCCATACCTCAAACCTCCAAGGTATGGGTATTTGAAACCCAAGGGGGGAGGTGGGGTATGGCTTATATTAAGGATGGAAATATCCAACGAATGATCCGACCACCCGGTCCATCCGCTTTATTAAACGGGTGAAAAACCCGGTTTATATGGATGAGAGGCGGGTGACGGGTGAATCGGGTGATGGATCGGGTCGGATTCGGGTGGTGGTTAATCCCATCCGTCACCCATCCATCCATCCGTTTAGTATTATAAATATTCTTATTTTTAAAAAATAAATATAAATATCTTATACATATACGAAGTATAATATTTGCATATTAGAAGTTGTATGGTACGATTATATTTTATTTTTTATGTTAATATTTGACATATCACAATTATTTTAGAATAATTATTTTAATATTAAAGGGTCAAAATAGTTTTCTCAAGTTTTTTTTTTATCTAAAATTAATTTTTATTCACCCACCCGTTTACCACCCGGCCCATCCGTTTCACCCGCGGATGGTGGATGGATGGATTTCGGGTGATGTATTATGCGGGTGACGGATGTATCGGGTGAAACGGATGGATGCGGGTGACGGAAGCGGGTGGAGCTCCATCCGATCCATTTCCTTCTCTAGCTCATACCCATACCTTTAGGTTTAAAATTAAAAAAAAAACGATCATTCCTAAATAAAAAACAAACACATGAAATCGAGTATCAAGTTTCAACCCCATACTACCCACGTTTCATTCCTCATTACAAACTCATACCATTGTTTGAACCAAACGTCCCCTCAAAGATTCCTAAAAAAAAAAAAATAAGTATTTCAAAGCAAATTCCCACAAAATACTCGTAAAATGATAAAAATTGGGTGCAGTTGCAGAAGCATCAACAATGGCGTCCGAGGAATGTACTCCTACCTGCCTCGTTTCTGGCACCTTCCATTGTTGTACTCAACATCAACCAAGGAAGGTAACCCTTCTCTCTCTTCTACTCTGCCCAATTTATTGGTCAATTCTCTGGGTTTTTCTCCCCAACAATCTCACTCTACTTCCGCTAAGCTCGCAGTGGCGCGGCAAGCTGTAGGGGCGACGAGGGTGAGTGAATTTGATACTGTTGAAAATGCTATTTCTGTAATTAAGTTCTTAAATCAACTTGGGTTTCAACAATCTGATATTAGGAAAATTGTTTGTCGATTTCCACGGATTTTAGTTGCTAGGGTTGGGAAAACCCTAATTCCCAAAATTAAGCCTCTTAATGATTTTGGTATTTCTGGGTCTGATCTTGTTCAAACCGTTGTTATAAACCCATCAATTTTGAGCACACAGTTTGGTCCTGCAATTCATGCTTTTAGGACTGTTCTGGGTAGTGATGATAATGTAAAAACTATTCTCAAGCGATGCCATGCAACCTATATTGGAATC
The DNA here is from genome assembly GCF_948465745.1 of Chenopodium album. Classification (NCBI taxonomy): domain Eukaryota; kingdom Viridiplantae; phylum Streptophyta; class Magnoliopsida; order Caryophyllales; family Amaranthaceae; genus Chenopodium; species Chenopodium album. The sequence goes on along the minus strand of NC_137845.1, from coordinate 54,566,746 downwards.
TATGCTAAGTATTTGATTCCCAATATTGAATTGTTGCAAAATTATTGCAGCATTCCTATTGACAAAATCCGGAAAGAAATTTGTCGTCACCCTAAACCTTATTTAGTGAGGACTGATTTGTTTCAAGATAACTTGACTCGGGTTGAAAAAATTGGGATTTCTCGAGACTCTTCGATGTTCAATTATGGCCTTCAATTGATAAGTGGCTTAAGTGATAAGAGAATTGAGGATAAGTGTGAAATATTTAAGAGCTTTGGATGGACTCAATCTGATGTTAATACATTGATCAGACGAAATCCTATGTGCTTGACAGCGGCTGAGGCAAAGATCAAGGCAAGATTGGATTTTTTGATGAACCAGCTGGGTTTTAAGCCCAAATTTCTAGTATCCAATATTTGTTTATTCACTTGTAGCATTGAGAAGAGGTTATTGCCTAGGCATAGAGTCTTACAGGTTTTGAAGGAAAAAGGTCTTATACAAATGAATTACTCTCTTGCAAGTGCTGTCAAATTGAACGAGTCTCTGTTCTTGAAAAGGCTTGTTATTCCATTTGAGGAAGTGCATGAAGTTTACGCTCTGATGACAGGTTCTACAGTAGGGTCACTCACTGGAAGAGGATTTCCAAAGATGACATCGAATTCCATTGCTTCTAGATAAGAGTGCAATGTATTAGGTGATATTTAATTTTGATACATTTACCACGCATTCTTGCTGGAAATGAACTGATTGCAGTGCTCTGATGTTACAACTCTTAATTATAAGAAAGAGTATTGACTTCAGTAATCTTCAGACTACAGAAAGGTCTTAGACAAATGAATTACTCTCTTCCAAGTGCTGCCATCTTGAATGAGTCTGTGTTTTTGAAAAGGCTTGTTCTTCTATTTGAGGAAGTCAATGAAGTTTATGCTCAGCTGACAAGTTCTACAGTAGGGTCTCTCAATGTGGTAACATTTAAAAGCCAATCTTAAAGGTGTCATCAAATTCTAGTGCTGCTGTATGTTAGTCAGTGCATATGGCATCAGGCAATGATAACCTTGTTATTTTTATCAGATTAACTTTCAATCTTCTCGCAATATCGTTTCCTTGTTCTGAGTAGCCTTCATATCTATCTGTAGGAAATGAACTAGGAAAGGCTGTACCATTATATTTGTGAAGGTTTCATTGCAATGCCATTTTTTGTTGTTGTGCAATGAGTAGAAGTTAAGTGTAATGTATGCTGTATTGCTTTAAATTAAAAGCTTGATTATAGATTTTTTCTGTAAGGTTTGGACTTAGGAACTCCAAGCAATTGGTTCTAAGTATAAACAACAGATAATTATTATGGTTTGTGGACTGTGATTCTTGATGGAAGTTGGTGTTGATTTATTATTCATATGAGGTACATATATCTCTTATTCACTGTTTTCTTTTCCCTACTAGTATTATACCTTTTAGGGAAAATTTAGGCACTAGTTGCAGTGCTATTATGTTACTTCTAGCTTTTGTGTGATTTGGATGCAATTTTTAAGTATTGGCTTAGCAAATCTTGAAGTTGCTGGCAGTGACATTTATTAACTTGTGAAACCTATACTGCTTCTGTTCTTTTTCCAGTGGCAGCACCTTTGACTTGTTAATATTGAAACTCTGTGACGTAACAAAATAAGTTTATTAGTTTTGAGAAACGCAAAACATGGTGTCTTCTTTACATTACATAATGACGTGACAAACTCTGTTTTATTTGCTACATGTCTTAGGGTTTCTGGTAGCAGTAGCTCAGTCTTTACATTTAGGCTTTTGAAGGCTTAAGATCTATGTTAGTTCCATATAGATACTATATAATCCTTTTGATTGCAGTGTAGATCTTGTGATTGGTATTAGTCCCAAGTGACTATTGTGCAAATTGGTTCTCTCATGGTAGTGAGGGAGCTATGCAATATGATTTGACTATGGTTTGCCATCTAATTGGTGGAATATGCTGCCTGAATGGCTTTCCCAGATAAAGATGGTGGAATCAGTTCATTGATGAAGCGAAAAGATGGATCACGAGAGGGGTAACAACTCTGATTCCTTGTTTTTTCTGATTTGAAATTTGATGTGGTAATATGAATGTAGATTGTTAACTTGCATAAAATTTATGATAACAAAAATACATGATTAGATGATTTAGCCAAAGTTGAGGTTGAGGATATTGAAAAGGAAGTTAATTTCTTGCTCTCTGCTATTTGTTATGTCCTTGGGGCTAATCATCCAATTGAATGTGAAAACAGAGACAAAACTGTCAATGGGACCTTTTTTTTTTCCTTCTCTTAAATATTTTTTTCTTCTTATTTTATAAATTTAAGGAGCCAAGTTGTAAAACGCTAGACTATCGACTTTGATATCAATAGCCTTGACGTTTGTTTTGTGCCTGTTGGAGTATAATTACCTAACCTTAATTTTTGTTGCTAGGGAGCAGGGGCAGTGATCCTAGACTAAGATTGTGTGGGGTGTTGGTGAACTTTTTGTGTGTGTGTGTGTGTGTGTTGGTAAGGAGAATGGCCCTAACGGGCCAGAACCTCTCACAAGTTCTCCCAGCCTGGTTTAGTGGGCTAGACACTTTGGAAGTGGGGGGGAAGGGTAAGGGAATTCCTACCCCAAAGTGTTTCTAGTGGGAAAGTTTGCATCTCACAACTACTAGACCAAGCTTTGCTTGGTGGGAGTCCCTGAACGGTTACGGTTAAATATTGATACTGCCTTGTAAGTTGTACGAAGTATTAAGTAAGCAGTGTCTGAACAGATATATTGTGTAATTTGCAGTCAATTAGCGGTCTATCATGGAAACCGGTCAAAGGCATGAACTGTTCTATAATAGGATACTCAGCTGATAATTATTGAGCTCCTTAAAAAAGGTACTTGTATTTAGGATTCTTTAGGCCTAAGCAATATATTATTGCTGTAGTAAAAAAGGAAGGCTTTTAACCTACTAAGAATTATAGCAGATAATAGTCTCAGAACAACTTATTCATGTAACAAATTCCTTTATTGCTCTGGATGATGAGATTAGACTAGTGGGAAAGATGTATGTGATGCTACTTCGGTCACTCTTGAGTTCATGATGATGCGGACATGGTTTCTTTTGGTTCTTATAGTGAGGTAAATGATAAGTATGTTGAGGAGAGGCTGACTCCTCCCTCTTAGCACGTAAAATATTTGTGTATGAAATGCTAGAGGACTCAATGGCTTTTACTCAGCCTACTTGCGTATTAAGAAATTTTTCTTAAGCTTTTGGTCCTCGTAAGCTATCACAAAGGTGAAGGCGCAGAATGCTTCTAGTCTTTATGTTATTGTTTGTAGTGGGTGGTCTAATGGATGTTATTAGTTTTTCAATGCCACTGATTTGTTGTAGGCTTAATACTATGAATGGTTGGTTTTAATTGACTCCGGATTAAAACCAACCTAATGTCTTTCCAAAAAAAAAAAAAAAAAAAAAAAAACTAATGAAAATGGTTACCAAAAGACCAAATAGTCTTCCGAAGTGCCTTCCCTTTCTCCCTTACTTCTAAAGTGCCTAGTCCGTTAACTCGGGCTGAGAGAACCTATGAGAGGTTTCGGGTCGGCTGTTCTAAAGTGATGATAATGTTATTACTGTTCTCAAGCGATCCACTGGAATCTATTTCGGGTCGGCTGGTAAGTATTTGATTCCCAATGTTGAATTGTTGCAAAATTATTGCAGCATTCCTATTGACAAAATCCGGAAAGAAATTTGTCGTCAGCCTAGACCTTATTTAGTGAGGACTGATTTGTTTCAAGGTAACTTGATTCGGGTTAAAGAAAAATTTGGGATTCCTCGAGGCTCTGTGATGTTCTTGTATGGCCTCCGATCGATATCTAGCTTTAGTGACAAGAATATTGAAGATAAATGCAAAGTATACAAAAGCTTTGGATGGACCCAATCTGATGTTATGAAATTGATCAGACAAAATCCTATGTGCTTGACAGCGGCAGAGGCAAAGATCAAGGCAAGACTGGATTTTTTGATGAACCAGCTGGGTTTTAAGCCAGACTACTTGTTATCCCATATGTGTTTATTCACTTGTAGCATTGAGAAGCGGTTATTGCCTAGGCATAGAGTCTTACAGGTTTTGAAGGAGAAAGGTCTTATACAAATGAATTACTCTCTTGGACGTGCTGGCACCTTGAGTGAGTCTGTGTTCTTGAAAAGGTTTGTTCTTCCATTTGAGGAAGTTCATGAAGTTTACGCTCAGCTGAAAGGTTCTACAGTAGGGTCGCTCACTGTTGGAGGAATTCCAAAGATGACATCGAATTCCGTTGCTTCTAGAGTAGGGTCGCTCATTGTTGGAGGAATTCCAAAGATGACATCAAATTCCGTTGCTTCTAGATAAGAGTGCAAGGTATTAGATAATATTTAATTTTGATATATTTACCATGCATTCCTGCTGGAAATGAACTAATTGCAGTGCTCTGATGTTACATTATGAATTTATAAGAAAGAGTGACAGTAACATTTATCAACAGGTAAGGCTTATACTGATTCTGTTCCTTTTCTAGTGGCAGCACCTCTAAGTCTTTGACTTCCTGTTTACATTGAAACTCTGTCAAGGAGCTGAAATAGTTAAGTAGTTTTATGGAAATTGAAACATTGCAAGCTTTAGTATGGCCTGTTCTTGTACAAAATTAGTGTTCTTATACATAATGATGTTGCGATCATCTCTGATTTTATTGTTGTGTGTATCATCTTTGAGTTTCTGGCAGCAGTAGCGCAGTCATTGTATTTAGGCTTTTGAATACTTTAAGTCAACAATAGTACGATATGCATTAGATAGTATATACTCTACTAAATATAGTGCTCATCATTTGAGTTTTGAATAGGAGTATAAATCTTTAGTGACTCTATAGTGTCTTAAAAAGTCATGGACAAGTAAAATCCATTTGAAAAGTTTATTGAAAATTTTGATTTGTTACTTGGACAATTCTCAAGACTCACAACATCATATGGATTATGGAGTATATGATTAGCAGTTAAATATGACATTTTTTAAAAATCACTTAGTGGGATGCTGAAGTAAAAAAGGTGACTAAATTTCAATCTTTTGCGGATTTGCAGTTTTGAAAAAAGTAAATTTTTTTTGAGTCAATTTTTATCTGTAAAGGATAATTCATGAACTTCACTATCTATAGTTTGAATTTTGAAATACTGAATTTGAGTCCAGCCTTTTCGAGTTGCATAGGAAGTGGTATATAAACAAAGGCACTGTCGCAATTCTGAAACTTATTTATTGTTGAAAATGAATTTAGTGATCGTAAAATTTATAATTGCAAAGACAAGAATGAAAAACTTTGGATTGGGTTGCTTATGCAGAAAGATCATTCTATCAGATATGTGCCTTTAAAACTGAAATTTAAACAAAGATGCAGTCCTTTCGGTTGAGTTAGGTTTTTTTATCCCTTGACCTGGCTGTTGGAAGTAGGCCAAGTAGCTGCTCTTGCCCAAAATGCTGAACCTAAGATGAAAGAGGAGGTTGATAATTTGGTATATTGCTTTCTGGGGGCAACCTATTCATTAAGCTTTTGGAGGGTGAAGAAATGCAAGGTGTGTTTCCAATCTATAAAGCTTCTTTTTCTGCAGCTTATTGATGTCCCTACATCACCTTGCTGTCTTGATTTAGATCATTTTAGTGATGTATAGTTGAAAATTATAGTAAGCTTGTTTTTAGGGTTTGCAACCTTTTTCAAAAGTTTGTCCATTACCCTTTTTTTTTTTAATAATGCAATTGCCACCCCATCCTATGCTATCCTCTCTGTTGGGAGTTAATTTTATTGTACGTCATGATTCTTGATCATGTAAGTGATGTATTGTAAGGGGACAGAAATTTTGAATTGTTTACTTAGATGTATGCTGCCGTATTCCTGTTATTTAGCACAACATTGGTGTCAGGTCAGCAATCCACATATTTTTTGCATAATGACTGTCATATACCAATTTCAGCTCAAGACTAATATTGTTCGTATCTGCAATTTTTGTCATAAGCTTGGCAACAGAGGTGTGTTTGATTGTGGACTCATTTTTAATAGGCTAAGCGCACCAACTTGAATATTGTTTTACGAAGGTGGACTGCCTGTTTGCCTCACTCTTAAAGACGGGATTTGGTGCTGCAGCTGTTCTGACTTTCATCACAGCCACAAAGGCTCATGATCTCTTGATTGTGTTATGTTTTCTTTTTCTGAGCTGAAGCAAGTCTTGCATCTGAAGTTGATGATACAGGTTCACAGTTGAAGAGGATGACTTGAAAAGCTTTTTTGTTTCTAGCTTGAGGTGTGTTCGATGACCAATGCACATGTTATGGATTCTAGGGTGATTTAGCGGGAATTAACACTAATTTTAACTCATGTTGGTGCTTAGCAGTAAAAGTGAGCTTGTATTGGTCATCTCTACTAGTGCTTATCAAGGAAACTCTCCAAAAGCTTGTTATTAATAATACGTAGTACTACGTATTAAAGTGTGAAGCTAGTGTTAAGAAGAAAAAGAAAAGTAAGCTTATATCCGAAATGAACTTTGCTCTTTATTTTTCTTTACCATGTTTGGCAATTGGGACCTCTGTCTTTCCATCTTGTGGCTGTTAACTTTATTCAACCTCTGTCTTTGCCTAAGGTCGACTCCGGGTTAATTCTCAGCATGGCCGAGTTTTATAGATTCTTGATAAATCTTTGAAGGTCCTAGTCTTTGATATGCATTGTTGTTTCTGGGTACCCCATCTAATAGTCAATTCATCTAAACCTTCTTTGTGCTTAAATTGGGCAATTGCCTTAGAGAGACTTCCTAGTATTGAAGTGTGCCCAAAGGCACGAAGACAAATGACCTTCCTAGACTTTAGATTATTTCCAATACTTCATTTTTGAGAAAGAAATTTAACCCATTTGATAGGACATAATAATAGAAATTATAATTTATAAGTATAATTTCGAGTTCGAGTGTGATTTTTTCTAAATATCATCACAATTATGAAAATGTAATCTTATCTAAAACTTGTGAATTCTTGATAAATGTTCATAGTCACCAATATAAAAAGCTAAAGTGGAGATGGATGATTATAAAAATTCATTGATAGAAAAAAGGGAGGGTTAGCAGGTATTACCAAATAAAGTGTTTACATAATACAAAGTACATTTCTTATAAATTTACATATTTCGTATAAATTTATTCTCATTACCCACTCATCAAATGCACGAGATTTGAGAGGAGAATAGTAATTAATCCCTTTTGAAATGATAATTTGAATTAGAAATGTGTTTTAATGCAAAGATTGACTTTAACCGAGTTGAAAATGTCATGCATTAGTGCATTACCTTACCTTAGCATATGTGGGCAAATATATGGCCTTATAACCTTGGAGTTTTGCTATGATATGTATTGATTTCCTCTAATATACTTCTAGTCTAAGCTCTATTAAGCTTCTTAAATTACAAGTTTAGGTTGTTGGTATAGTATTTGAGTTTGAACTTATACATAAATACGTAATACTCTACTTGTTTTTTTGAACTTTTTTAAAGTGCATTTCTTTGACCGGCATAATAGAGAAAAACACACCCTTACGGCCCTACCCCAATACTCCGTATTAGAATTTGAGGGGCTGCACAACCAAACACGTGCAAATGTTGAAGCTTGGGAGCTGCTATTATGGCGTCCGAAGCCTCTACTTGCGCCTTCCATTGTTGTACTCAACATCAACTTCTCTAACCAACCAAGGTAACCCTTCTTCTTCTTCTTCTTCTTCTTCTTCTTCTTCTTCTTCTTCTTCTTGTTCATTCTCTACCTCATTAGCTAATTTCTTAGTTGATAATCTGGGTTTCTCCAATCATCAATCTCTCTCCATTTCCGCTAAGTTCACTAAATCATGGAAAGCGGGAGGGACCAACAAGGCTGCTGAATTCAATTTCTTTGAAAATGTTGATTCTGTTATTCAATTCTTTAAACAACTTGGGTTTCAGCAATCTCATATTCAGAAAATCCTTATTTGTGAACCCCGGTTTTTAGTTTCTAGGGTTCATAAAACCTTTAAACCCAAAATTCAGCTTCTTAATGACCTGGGTATGTCTAAATCTGATGTAGTTCAAACTATTGTGAGAAATCCTAGGATATTGCGCCATAGATTGGGTCCTGTAATTCATGCTCTTAAGAATGTTTTGGGTAGTGATGAGAATGTTGTTAGAATTCTCAAGAAACCAGGTTGGTACAACTTTAATTGTGCTGCTAATTATATTATTCCCAATGTTGAATTATTGCAAAATTCTTGTGGCATTTCCAGTGAAACGATCCGGAAACACATTATTCGGCAGCCTAATTCTTTTATATTGAAAACTGATTTGCTTCGAGATACCTTAATTAAGGTTGAACTAAAGTTAGGGATTCCTCGACACTCTCCAATGTTCTTGTATGGTGTCAGTTTTCTGCTTCGCTTTGGTGAGAAGAATATCAAGGATAAATGCGAAGTATTTAAGAGTTTTGGATGGACTCAGTCTGATATCATGAAATTGATCAGACTAAATCCTATGTGTTTCACTAGTTCAGAGGCGAGGATCAAGGAAAGACTAGGCCATCTGATGAACCAAATGGGTTACAAGCCCAACTATTTAGCAATGCAGCCTATATTATTCATGTGTAGCATAGAGAAGAGATTATTGCCAAGACATCGAGTCTTACAGATTTTGAAGGAGAAAGGTCTTATAAGGATGAATTATCTTCTTTCTTCTGCTGTTTCCTTCTCTGAGTCTGTGTTCTTGAAAAGGTTTGTTCTGCCATTTGAGGAAGTCCATGAAGTTTATGCCCAACTGATAGGTTCTACATTGGACTCGCTCAATGTAGGAAGTTCCAAAAGCCAATCTTAAAGGTGTCACTGAATTCGAATGCTGCTTGATGATAGTCAGTGCATAAGGTATCAGGCAATGTCAATTTTGTTATGTTCATCAAAACAACTTTCATTATTCTTGCAAAATCATTTCCTTGTTTGAAGTAAATGTAATACCTTTTGGAAACGAACTAGGAAAGGTTGTAGGCCATTGTGATTGGGAAGGTGTGATTGCAATGTTGTTACTTTCAATACTTTGTTGCTTTGTAACGAGTAGAAGTAAAGTTTCAAGTTTTAAAAAAAACAGGGTTTGATTCAGTGATTATTTTTTGAAGGTTTGGACTACATAAATCTTTGTATTTGGTATTCCCATATGTATCCCCTATAAGCAATTCTTTGAAATCATGATATGTGGACTGTGATGGGTATTTCTTGGTGGAAGTTAGTGTCGATTTATTATTAATACGAGTTACATATTTGATATTTCTTATTTTCCGTTCTCTTTTCCCTAATAGTATATACCTTTTGTCGAAAAACTTTGCTCTAGTTGCAGTGTTATGATGTTACAAGAAAGAGTAACATAGCTTTCTTCTAGATACTTTTGTGTGATTTGAGTCCAATTCAAAATTTTGTGTATCTGTTAGCAAATCTCGAAACCGCAGATAATGGCATTTATCAACTTGTGAATCCTATACTGCTTCTGTTCTCTTTCTAGTGGCAGCACTTTATCTCCTGTCAATATTGAAATTCTGTGAAGTAGGTCAATATTGAAACTCAGTGAAGTAGCTGAATTAATTAGTTTTAAGAAATGGAAACATGGCATGCTGCACTGCAGTATGGTGTCTTCTTGTACATAATGATGTTGTGACCAACTCTGTTTTATTTGCTATTTATATCTTGGAGTTTCTGGTAGCAGTAGCTTAGTCTTTACATGTAGGTTTTTGAAGACTTAAAGCCTCTGTTTGTTCTGATGGGGAACATTTTTTACAGAAAACAATTTTCAACGGAAAATATGATTGTGAAAAAGTTTTCCTAAAAAATAAAGGGAGAGTAAATGGGATGGGAGGAATGGAGGAGAGAAAATTAGTGAAGTATGGAGTAAAAAAAATGTAGCATACATTCTTTACAGAAGAAAAATGGTTTCCACCAAAACAAACGGAACCTTAATGAACGATTGTACCATATATATAATTAGGTCCTATTGGTTGCATCATTCGTCTCGTGATTTGTGACTAGTATTAGTCCTCCCTAGTATCTTGTAGGGCACATAGGTCGTGTGTGTGTGTGTGAAAAAGGGGGGTGGGGAAATATAACTTCCACCCTATCCCATTCTATAACATTCTTTGTAAATTGGTTTGATTTAATGAATTTATATATGAAGTACTCTATAGTTTAATTATGAAACTTTGTGTTACTGATGTTAGTTGTGGAAACTGTATTGTAAGATTGTCCATGATCGATTGATTGCAAATAAATAAAAATTATTGGAATCATTTTGTTTTATATCTTCATTTCTGTGAGATTCTGGAATATGTCTGGTGAATCTATATTAGTTTTCATTATATGTGCAAATTATGATAATTGGTGATTCTATGTAAATTCTGGAATGTATGGCAAAACTTTAATTGCTTTTTTTTTTTTTTTTTTTTTGGGGGGGGGGGGGGGGGGGGGGGTTTGGGAGTTAAGTCTGTTGCAAGTCTTGATTCTTGATCATGTCAGTGATGTATTGTTAGGGGATAGAAATTTAACATTGTTTTCTTAGATATATGTTTTTGTAGTACTATTGTTTAGCAAAACATTGATGTCAGGTCAGCAATCCGCATATTTTCTGCTTAATGACTATCATACCAATGTCAGCTCAAGACTTTTACGGTTCCTATCTGCAGAATTTCTATATTAAGTTTGGGAGCATAGGTGTGCTTAATTGTGGACTTGATTTTAATTGGTTAAGCGCACCGACTTGAGTATAATTTTATGAAGATGTCCTGCCTGTTTGCCTCACTTTTTAATATGGGATTTGGTGCTGCAGCTGTTCTGATTTTCATCACAGCGACAAAGGCTCATAATCTTGAATGTGTGATATTGTCTTTTTCTGAGCCGAAGCAAGTCCTGCATCTAAAGTTGATACAGACGCACAGTTGAAGTGGGTGACTTGAAAAGCTTTTTTGTTTTGAGCCTGAGGTGTGTTTGATGACCAATTCACAATCATGTTAGTGCTTAGCAGTAAAAAGTGAGCTTGTATTGGTCATCTCTACTGGTACTTATCAGGGCAGCTCTCCAAAAGCTTGTAAATAATACTATGAAAGTGTGAAGCTAGTGATGAGAAGAAAAAGAGAAGCTTATAGTTGAACCTGTTGAAATAAACTTTGCTTTTTGTTTTTCTTTACCATGTTTGGTAATTGGGACCTCTGTCTTTCCATCTTGTGGCTGTTAACTACTTAACTCTATTCAACCCTTGTGGCAAAGATGTGGCCGTAGACCATCTCCAATGGTGAGACTTGAGAGAGTTTTTTTTAGGGGAGAGAGAGTATTTTTTGCAAAGTACACCAATAAATTGATATCTAAATTAGCAACTCCTAAAGAAAGTTGCTAATGTTTAGATACTCAATCCTCTTTTGACAAAAAGTGTGGGTCCTTTATCAATATTATAATATATTTTGTAATTTATTTAAATTTTATTTTTTTTTATTTTTTTGAAAAACTTACAATATGAATTTGGTGGGCCATAAATTGAAAGTGACATTAATTAATTAATATACTTTAGAGAGTCTCACCATTGGAAATTTAGACTTCACATGAGTTGCTAAATTAAGTGGATTGGGTATCACCATTAAGTTAAAAAAAAACAACTCATTTTATATTTTAATACTCAAAGTTGAGTCTCGTCAAAGACGATGGTCTTATAACCTTTTGGAGGTTTGCTATTTTATGTACTAAGTATTATTTTTCTCTCTCTCTTTTTTTTTTTTTTTTTTTTTTTTTTTTTTTTTTTTTTTTTTTTTTTTTTTTTTTTTCCTTAAGAATCAATTTTCTCTAATCTATGTCTAGGGTAAACTATATTAAGCTACATAAATTAAACTTTTGGGAAATCATGCATTAGGCTAAATTTTGTTTGAACTTAAAGGGTTTAACATTTGTGTTTGGACTTATACTTAATTATTAGAAAATTTTGTCAATTACTATAAAAAAGATAAAGGCATTTTGTTAATTAATACTCTTAAAAAAATTTGTTAATTTTATTTTTTAAAAAGTAAAACTAGTATTTAGCCCGGACGATCGCTTTTATAAGTTAAATATTATTTACTTCGTATTATAGTTTTCATGCATTATAACAATCTTAAATACTTTTATTATAGGTTTTGTTGAAAAAAAAACTCGCGGCCTACATTAACTATGTTTAAGGAGAATAATTAAGCAAAAGTATTCAATAGCAAAGATGGTATGACTTCTTATTTAATTTTTTACTGGACCCAAGTTCAATTTTTGACATAAATATTTTTCAATTGATATTTTTAAATATATAGTATAAATAAGGTGTTAATTATAACCAATGTGATTGAATTGTACGGTTATACATTCAACCATATTTTGGTAAATCATCTTATTATGACATCACTTATTGTCGAAAAATAGCTAGAGCTTAGATGTACTAGTTCATACAAATTACTAAAAATTGTTTTTTTTTTTGGTAAAATTGTCCGGCTATTTTTTAGTAATCCGACTTTTATACCCAATCCGCTCAAAATGATCCTAACTGACCGGTTAGTTAATAAATAGGTATTTTTTTTGGGTTTAAAGTACACATGTCACTACATAATTTGTCTAAAATTTTAAATTAAAAAAAATTGAATTAAAAAAAAAGGCTGCCACCCAGCCAATGTGAGATCGAAGCTCTATCGCGGTCACGCTATTGTGGGTGGTCTGGGCGGCCGAAATCGGGGCGGGAGAAGATGAGGGAAGTCGAACTCACACCGAAGGAAGGAGAAGGAGGCCGAAATCTAGACAGGGAAGGGAGAGGTGGCGGAATCGGGACGGGAAAGGGGAGAGGGGTCGGAATCAGGACAAGGATGTGGTTTTCGAGGTGGGGGATGATTTAATGGCTTACTGATGGTTTAAACGTTGTTTGGGTTTCGTGGGGGAAGGAGGTGGGTTGGTGGTTTATGTTTCGGGGTTTTTTGGAATCCCTCAGGACACTGGTCACGCACTGCTAGCAGCAAGACTCGGACACCTGCAAAACACGAATATTCCGGTGACGGAATATTCGCCTCCGACTGTCAAGTTAGTAACCAAAAGTCGGAAAAGTTAGAGAGAGAAAGTAGAGAGAAGCTGGAGCTATTTAGTGCTCTATTTAACATTATGTCACAATCCACCCCTTCCATCATAAATGATTGGGGTATTTATAGGGGTGGGAATTTGTGCTCCTTTAGGGTTTGTGCCCTAAATTTCCGTGTCCTGATTGGCTGCACAATCAGGTGACGACATGTGTCAGATGGGGGGGCGCCGTTTTGCGACTTTCTACAGTAATCTTGGGATTTGGGCTCTGATGTAAGAAAAGCCCTTTTTCTCTCATTTCAGGTGCTCTTTTGAGCTTTGACACGTGTCATCTTCCCATAGGGACACGTGTTGCCCTTTGATTGAACCACGTGTCACTACGAGATTGGATCACGTGTAAGGGGTATTTTTATTCTAAACATTTGCCCCTAAGAGGGGGTGAGTTGTACGCTACGGGCTGCCTCCTTTGATCCTTTATACTTCCTACTGCGTCCGCATAAGCAGGACTAAGGAATATGGTGGAATAGGCGGGCGGATCTATTCACCTATTTGATAGATGACTGTCTTGGATAAGATGGCATATCCCGTCCGCTTGCAATCCCTCAAATGGACGGCTGAGTTTGAGAATTAGGCGGACGGAACTCGACACATCATCTTCTTAGGGGAGAGCTCGGACGCTCGACTTTTTAGGGTGGCAGTTCTTATTCTCCTAACGTGGCCGTATATTTGGACGTGCCGTTATACGACAGTTTCTTTTTCCGTCTAAATTAACAGGGAGTCTTTTTAACCTCTTTGAATTATAGGTTAACTTTTTCAAAAAGTAACCGTTTGAATTCCTGAGCGGGAAAGATGAATTTACCATCTTGCCCCCATAAATTTTACCTATAAATAGAGGGGGTTTGACCTCATTTTGGCACTTTGGAACTTTAAGCATTTTTAGAGAGAAGTCAGAGCTTCTAGAGAGAGAAAGTGTTTTTCCCCTGAATCTTTAAGAGCTCCGCCGTTCGATTGAGTTTTCCGGCCAAAGTTTGAAGTTTCCGACCACCTTCCAGAGTTTTCTACACGGACTGAGGTAGGCCGACTGCTCTTATTACTTTACTTTTTTTCTTTCTTTTTTTTTTAAAAAAAAAAAAAACTGGCTCTACACTCGGCTTCGTCCGTTTCTCCTCATAAGGCCGGTTGTTCGCTTGGGACTGAGTAGTATAGAGTGGACGGAGATGAGTTGTCTCCTTCATGGAGTGGGTCCATTTCTAGTGAGTACCAACTCTCATCCACCTATTCTTCTCTGTCCCTGCAGTTGAAAATGACCCGTACGAGACAAACGTACGATACGAACGCTGTAAGAAATCCAGACGGGAGTCTGGTACATCCAAGGGTCCCTTATGACCCAAACAACGTGAACTCACAGACTAAATCCACCACTAACACGGCCTGTACTGGAGGCACTGGATGCTCGGTGGTCAAAGTGACCGCCGCTTTTGAGGAGCGCCAAAGAACACAAGGCGTTTCTTCTTATGGGGGTGCGTTCGGGCAAACCCCAAAAAACACACCCTTCAAATCTTCAATACTGAGAGGCTGCCCAACCAAAAGACGTGCCAATGTTGAAGCTTGGGAGCTGCTCCTATGGTGTCCGAAGCCTCTGCTTCTTCCTGCGCCATCCATTGTTTTACTCAACTTCAAGTTCTCTTACCATTCAAGGTAACCCTTCTTCTTCTTCATTCTGTACCTCATTAGCGAATTTCTTAGTTGATAATCTCGGTTTCTCCAATCATCAATCTCTCTCCATTTCCGCTAAGTTCAATAAATCACGGAAAGTGGGAGATACTACTGAATTCGATTTCTTTGAAAATGTTGATTCTGTTGTTCAATTCTTCAAACAACTTGGGTTTCAGCAATCTCATATTCAGAAAATCATTACTAATGATCCACGGTTTTTAGTTTCTAGGGTTCATAAAACCCTTAAACCCAAAATTCAGCTTCTTAATGACCTGGGTATGTCTGAGTCTGATATAGTTCAAATTATTGTTAGAAATCCTAATATATTGCACCAACGTTTGGGTCCTGCAATTCATGCTCTTAAGACTGTTTTGCGTAGTGATGAGAATGTTGTTACAATTTTCAAGAAATCAGGTCGGAACTTTCACTGCGCTGCTAATTATGTTATTCCCAATGTTGAATTATTGCAAAAGTATTGTGGTATTTCCAGTGAAACGATCCAGAAACACATTCTTCGGCAGCCTAATTCTTTTATATTGAAAACTGATTTGCTTCGAGATATGTTAATTAAGGTTGAACTACAGTTAGGGATTCCTCGAGATTCTTCAATGTTCTTGTATGGTGTAAATATACTGCTTTGCTGTGGTGAGAAGAATATCAAGGATAAATGCGAAGTATTTAAGAGTTTTGGATGGACTCAATCTGATGTTATGAAATTGATCCGGCGAAATCCTATGTGTTTCACTAGTTCAGAGGCCAGGATCAAGGAAAGACTAGGCTTTCTGATGAACCAAATGGGTTACAAGCCCAACTATTTAGCAATGCAGCCTATATTATTCATGTGTAGCATGAAGAAGAGATTATTGCCAAGACATCGAGTCTTACAGATTTTGAAGGAGAAAGGGCTTTTAAAAAAGGATTATCTTCTTTCTTCTGCTATTTCCTTGTCCGAGTCTGTGTTCTTGAAAAGGTTTGTTCTGCCTTTTGAGGAAGTCCATGAAGTTTATGCTCAACTGACAGGTTCTACAGTGGAGTCGCTCAATGTAGGAAGATGCAAAAGCCAATCTTAAAGGTGTTGTTAAATTCTAATGCTGCTTGATTTTAGTCAGTGCATAAGGTATTAGGCAATGTTAATATTGTAATTTTTATCAAAACGATTTTTAATATTCTCGAACTTTAATGCCCCTTCGAAATGAACCAGAAAAGGTTGTAGCACTTGTAGGTCAATGTGATTGGGAAGGTTTCATTGCAATGCCATTACTTTGTTGCTTTGCATTGAGTCGTAGAAGTTAAGTTTAATGATTTTTTTTTTTTTTTTTACTCGTAATAAAAAATACAGGGGATTTTAGTGATTTTTTTCATTATGGTTTGGACTCAGGAACTCATTGTACGTAGTATTTGGTTTGGACTTGGGAACTCATTAATAATACGAGGTTCATATCTGATATCTCTTGTTTTCTGTTTTCTTTTCCCTACTTGTTGTGAAGTGCTATGATGTTACTAGAAAGAGTAGTTTTCTTATAGAATCTAGTTACTTTTGTGTGACTTAATTGTGGACTTGATTTTAATTGGTTAAGCGCACCAACTTGAGTATAATTTTATGAAGATGTCCTGCCTGTTTGCCTCACTCTTGAACATGGGATTTGGTGCTGCAGTTCTGATTTTCATCACACCCACAAAGACTCATAATCTCGATTGTGATGTTTTCTTTTTCTGAGTCGAAGCATTTCCTGCATCTGAAGTTGATAATACAGACGCCTAGTTGAAGTGGTCGACTTAAACAGCTTTTTTGTTTTGAGCCAGAGTGTGTTTGATGACCAATATGGACTTTACGGTGACAAAATAAGTAACACTGACTCTTAACTCATGTTGGTGCTTACCAATGAAATCGAGCTTTGTATTGGTCATCTCTTCTGGTGCTTATCAGGGTAGCTCTCCGAAAGCTTGTTATTGATACTATGAAAGTGTGAAGCTAGTGATGAGAAGAAAAAGAGAAGCTTATAGTTGAAATGAACTTTGCTCTTTATTTTTCTTTACCATGTTTGAGAATTGGGACCTCCTTCTTTCCATCTTGTGGCTGTTAACTCTAATTCAACCTCTTTCTTTGCATAAGGTTTACAAAGTACGGTTAAATATGTATTTTAATGCGATTTATGGGCTGACTTTAATTGAGTTAAAAATGCAACCACATGCATTACCTTCACATGTCTCAAAGGGCAAAGATGTGGCCTTTTAACTTTGGGTAATGATGCACTATGCTAAGATTTTGTTTGAACTTAAAAGTGTTTGTAGTTGGTAAACATTTGTGTTTGAACTAATACTTAATTATTAGGAAAATTTTCATATACTACCTCCATTTTTTTTAATTGACTCATTTTGACTTTAGCACTACTCACTCACTCCCATTTGATTGTGTTTTGTGCTTCATATGTAATGAAAAATATAGTTATGTGGGATTTTTATTAAATTCGTCATGATATATATTTTTTATTAAAAGTTACGCTTGCTATTTTCGTCCATTTTTAAAAAAAAAGCTGCACTTCTTCTTTCATAAATCCCTTAGAATTTAATCCTGGTAAATAGCCTCATTCTCTCTTATTTTATCATTTTTCACTCCTCAAATGGTCTCCGCTCCTCTTACATACTTTAGTTTTTAATAAATTAATAACCCTATTATATTATCTTATAATTTTTTTATTACATTATCTACCCGCTAAAATTTTATTGACAAACTTTTTAAAAAATCGAATGTACAATAAATTATTGTACATCCGTTATAAAGTTACCCTAAGATGAGCAAAAGTTATACCTGAAATGAATAAAAGTTACCCCAATATGCATAAAAGTAACCCAATACAAATAAAAATTAGCCACGCTTTATTAGTAAAGAATCACTTTTTATTAGTAAAAAACCTTTAAGAATTTTTCTTGTAAAAAAAGTTCCCTCTAGGTTTTCCTTGGGAGGGTTTCGTTCTAGTCTCACTGACTAGGTTTTCCTGATTTTTCAAGGTTTTTCTCGATTTCGGGTCGAGTTTTTTGTGATTTTGCTTGTTTCTTTCTTGTTTTTCATATCCAATTTCAATTATGGGAGATAAAAACAATATGCTCTCAATCCCTGGTGTCGAGAGTAATGCTCTTTCAACACTTGAGAATAATAATTGAGAGTTAAAAAATAATAATATTCCTATAGAAGATGTGAATGATGCAATAGACTGAGATGTCGATGGAGAGGATGACGAAGATGGCAAGGGTTGAACTTGCTCTAGTTGGGAAGATTTGGACAGATAGAAATATAAATTCGAATGCCTTTGTTGCTACCATGAAAGGAGTCGGGCAACCAAGAAACGGAGTGGACATCACGAGCATTGGCAAAAATTTATTCTTGTTTCAATTTTATCATTGGCGTGACAAAAATAGGGTTCTTGATGACCATCCATGGCATTTTGATAAGCATGCTTTGATCCTTGGTGAGACTGCTGACTCGGTAAAGCCCTCTAACATTCAACCTTTTCATTTACTTATGTGGATTAGGGTGTATAATCTTCCTCTCAAGGGACGATTAAATTTGAGTAATGTGGAAAAAATAGGAAACAAGTTAGGGGTCTTTGTGAAACTGGACAGTGATGCCAGAGTTGGTATTGATAAGTCGATTCGCATTCGAGTTCTTGTGGATGTGAGGAAACCTTTGGCAAAGCATGTAAAATTAAAATTAAGAGGAGGTATAGAAGAATTTTTCGAAGTTAAATATGAGAAACCCCCCTTGTTATGTTTCTGTTGTGGATAATGGGACATGGGATGAAAGACTGCGAGGTGTACAAGGAATCTGAGAACCCTGTCATCTCATATGGGGCGTGGATGAAAGCCTCACCGTGGAAATACTCTATAGGTGGGATTGAGGAGGGGGCAGGTATGGAAAAGCTGAAAAGGGCACAAGCTTTATTTGTTACAAAACCGAAGAAACAACCACCCAACCCAGATGATGCTGCTCGTGTACAGGAGATGGAAAATATGCTTGGTGATGTTGGGCTCAATAATTCAAGAAGCAAGGAAGATGGGGCTATCCGTGGGGAGTATGAAGAGAGGGTTAATAATGAAATCTTTGTTTTTGGGTCTAGCACTCTGGTGCCTGGGAATAAAGAAGGGAGTGTAGATATAGAGGAGGCTGTGAAAGGGGATGGGAAGGTGAAAAAAGGCTGGAAGAGGTTGTCGAGAGACAATAACCACAGTATGAGTGGTGGTATTATGTTAACAGGTGAAAAAAGAAGTGTAGGTGAGCTCTTGCTAGAGAGTGGAGACAATATGATTGGTGTGGAGGAGAAGGAGAAAAAAAAAGCGAGTATTAGCTACTTCTACTGACAGAGTGGCGAGCCCCACCAATAGGGCTCTCGATGAAAATGAGCTACATCCTTTCTTGGAATTGCAGAGGTTTGGGGAGCACCGCTGCAATTAATGCCTTGAAACGCATTGTGTTTCTCGAAAGCCCCCAAATGGTGTTCCTTATGGAGATGAAGCTGAAAAAAATTGAGATGGAAAAAATTAAATTTAAATTAAAATTTAATTTTTGCTTTAGTGGTGAATGTGATGGGGAAGGAAGAAGAAGGAGGGGTGGTCTGGCCTTATTGTGGAATAATAACAGTGATGTTAATGTGAGATCTTATTCTTTACATCATATACATGCGGTGGTGAGGTCGACTATTCATGGTGAGTGACGGTTTTCAGGGGTTTATGGACATCCCGAAGATGAAAATAAGTATAAAACGGGGAAACTTCTTGAATCTTTGATGGAGGCGAACGATAATCCTTGGCTTTGTGGAGGTGACTGGAATTTAATGCTACACTTGGGTGAGAAACAAGGTGGGAGGGCGTTTGATGTGGAGGAGGCCGACATCTTTAGAGTTACTGTGAGCTACTGCCAACTAGAGGATCTCGGCTTTATTGGGCATAACTTCACTTGGTCAAATAATAGGGGCGGGGAAGAGAACATCCAAGAACGGCTTGATCGTTTCCTCGCAAACCGAGCTTGGAGAGACTCTTTCCAAGGGTCTTTTGTCACGCATTTGTCGAAAAGAAAGTCTGATCACCTTCCTATCCTCCTTTGTATCAAAGAGGCCGTTCCAGTTCAGAAGAAAAAAAAGAAGAAAAGATTGTACCGTTTTGAGGAAATGTGGCTCCGAGATGAAAATTGTGCTAACATTGTTTCTGAGGCTTGGGATTATGGAGGTGACTTGTGCTCAATAATTGCCTTTACATCCACCAGATTGAGTGTGTGGAGTAGGGATAAGTTCGGGGACTTGGTGAAAGAATTAAATGCATACAAGGCTCAAATGAAATTCCTCATGGGTGAAGTACAATCGACAGAGGTGATAGCTCAAATGAGGGCTTTAGATGATCGTATGGATGAACTGGAGAGGAGAGAGGAGATGTATTGGAAGCAAAGGAGTAGGCAAGATTGGATCAAGCATGGTGACAAAAACACTTCCTTCTTTCACCAAAAAGCCAAGCAAAGAGAAACTAGGAACAACATTGCATGTGTGAAGGATGCGGCGGGGAACGCTTATAGAGAGGAAGAACAAATTGCGGAAACTTTTGTTAAACATTTTGAAGATTTGTTTGCTACGAACAGTAACATTGAGGTGGAGCCAATGATTGACAAGGTGAACTCAGTTATTGATAAGCGACAATATTCAAGCCTGGCAGCCCCATTCACCGCAGAGGAGGTTCATACAGCTCTCTTCCAAATGCACCCTACAAAAGCCCCCGGGCTCGATGGTATTTCTGCAATATTTTTTCAAAAATTTTGGGATATTGTAGGGAATGATGTAGTTGGGAAAGTGTTAGATATTTTGAATAATAATGGGGATATAGGTTCTATTAATCAAACTCATATTGTTTTAATTCCGAAAAAAAAGAGTGTGAGTCTACTGTTGATTATAGACCTATTAGTTTGTGCAATGTGTTGTATAAGATTGTTACAAAAGTGCTAGCAAACAGGTTGAAATTAGTTCTTCCCTACATTGTTCATGAGTCGCAGAGTGGATTTGTTCCGGGAAGGTTAATTACGGATAATGTGTTAGTGGCCTATGAGTGCTTCCATTACCTCCGAAAGAAGAGAAAGGGCAAGAAAGGGTATCTTGGGCTTAAGTTAGATATGAGTAAGGCTTATGACAAGGTTGATGGGAATTCCTTGAGAAGATTATGTCAAAGCTGGGTTTGCCGGATAGTTTTGTGAGTTTGGTTATGAAGTGTGTCAGTACTGCCTCCTTTGATGTATTAGTCAATGGTCAGCCATCGAGAAAATTTAAGTCCACCCGGGGATTTCGCCAAGGAGACCTTATTTCTCCATTTTTGTTTATTTTATGTGCAGAAGGTTTGTCCACCTTGCTTAGAGACGCGGAGAACAGGAATATCATTCATGGGGTGAAAATTGGTCGACATGTTAAGCCAATTTCTCACCTTTTCTTTGCTGATGATAGTCTCCTTTTTGTGAGAGTGACGGAGGAGGAAGTTGAAAGTGTACTTGGGATCCTTTCTACTTATGAGATTGCATCGGGTCAGAACCTGAATATGGATAAATCAAAGGTGTCCTTTAGCCGAAACATTGATCAAGAATGGAAAACACGCTTCAGTCGAAGTTATCTTTTAAGGCCGTCGAAGGACATGACAAATATTTGGGTCTACCAACGTACATTGGTGGGTCTAAAAAAACAGGTTTTCCACAATATTCAGGATCGGATTTGGAAAAAACTCAAGGGGTGGAAAGAGCAATATTTGTCCCAAGCCGGAACAGAAGTTCTAATCAAATCCATTACTCAAGCAATTCCTACGTATGCTATGCAATGCTTTTTGATTCCGACAAGTATTTTAAATGTGGTGGAAAAACTTTGTCGACAATTTTTTTGGGGGCAAAAAAAAGAATCACTTTTTAAATGACTAAAAATCAATTATTAGTGATTAAATGTAATCAAATTACCTTTATAAAACTTTTCTGTTGTCTATTTATATAAAAATTGTATTATGTTTAAAGTTCCCAAAAAAAGGGTAAAAAGTTACTCTAAAATTAACTAAAAGTTACCCTTATACGGTTCGATGTACACTAATATTAGTGTAAACCATGTGTATACAAAAGTTTCAATTTTATTTTATTAAACCTCTAAAACTCTATGCAATCTAAACTCTTATCTTTTTTTATAAAAAAAAAAAGGAATAGAGGGTTCTTTTTAAGATAGTAATTTAGTAATTGACAATTTTTTATATTGTTTAGGTGAGTAATTGACAAGTACTCCTTTTGTTTTTGGCGTAGTATTTGATCAAGTGTTTCTTTTTTTGGAGCCGTAATTGATAAATTTTTCTACGGTGTATTTTTTTTACAACATACACTCTCCGTTTTTAAATACTTAGAGCATCCCCATCAATGAGGAGAATTTTGCTCATGAGCAAAAATGGTGAGCAAAGTTGCAATAATAGCTTCCCCATCAATGAGCAAATGGAAAAATGCTCATGAGCATAATTGATTTTGCTCATCCTATGAGCAAAAATGAAGGTGAATAGTAAAATGGTGGGGCCCAGCTACTCTAGTAACTGCCGTTTTTTTTTTGCTTTTGACACCCTCAAAACGACGCGTTTTGGGTTTGTCTTGTGAAGAGCAATCCCCAAAACGACGCGTTTTGAAGGGAGGAAAGCAAAAAAAAAAAAAAATGCAGATGCTGACAGGGGCGCGTCTGTCCAGCCAATGGGAAGCTGACACGCGTCCCTGTCAGCTTGTTCCTCCAATCAGCAATTGTTACCGTTTTGCAACGGTAATTAATTTTAAACGGTAATTTGGCCGTTTAATAATAAAAAAAAAAAAAATCATCAACGGTTATAATTTTTTTTTCTCTACAAATAGAGATCCATTTTGACATATTTTGGTATAATTTCAAAAATCACAAAAACACTCTATATTACTCTTAATCCCTTTCTAGTGAGATTTATTTTATATTTTCTAATATAAAGTTGAGAAAGTTTTTTTTTTTTTTGGTTTATTATTTTTAATTAATATTTTTAGTACTCTAATATTTTTAAAAACGTTATTAAAGATATTTAAGTAGCAATATTTTGTTTTACTTTAAAAAATCCAAAAAACTCTTTATTATTTTTACTCCCAAGTCTAGTTAGATTAATTTTTCATTTTCTAATATAAAGTTCAAAATGGTTCTTAATTTCTTATTTTATACTTTAACTACTTTTTTCCTCAAAAAAAAAAAAAATAGTTAATTACTTCTTGTAGTACTCAAATAATTTTTAAAACGTTATTAACGTTATTTTTATTTTAATTTCGGTGCGCCTCTGAAGTATTTATTATTGTTTTTAATTTATTTATACAATTTAATGGATCCAAACAACCCTAATTACAATCAACTTGCTCAACATTTTTCTGATTTAGGTGATGATTTCATCACTAGTCCAAATTTTCAATTATTCCTAGAAAGATTAGGAAACCCTTCTTCTCAAAATTCCGTTCATCAACCAACACCTCCACAAATTCCTAATAATGAAAACACTTATTTTGAGCAACAAACTCCTTCCGTTACCGAAGGGAGCAACTCTGAGTACGATGTCAGCCAAGAAGAAGTTGTTCCGGAGACACCACAGTACCCTCCACCACCTCCAAGGATTCCTGCCAATCAACCACTTGCCAAAGCGAGTCGCATTTGGTCGGTTGCTGAGGATGAAGTCTAATTGGGTTCTACCTAGAACTAAGTGATGATGCGCTTCGTGGTACGAGCCAAAAGGCATCCGAACTATGGCGAAAAGTTCATGCAGCTTACTGTAAACTACAAGCTGAGAAACCGCATATTCTCCCGCCAAGACCTATGAAGAGTTTGGAGACACATTGGAGAAGAATGGCAGCTGATTTGCTACAGTGGATTAATTGCTATGAGGAGGCGGGCAAACTCCCTGAAAGCGGAAGTGGTTACAACGAAGCCGATCGAATTAAAAACGCTTCCAAATTGTTTTATATCTCCTCTAATTCACAACATAATTTTGCATTTCCACATGGAGTGGAAATGGTTAATAAAGATCCGAAGTGGAGGACTAAACTAAGATGGGGTCTGCCAAAGGAGGAAAGAAAGGGTTGCGGTGCCGATGATGAGGAAGATAGCAGTGGAAGTGGGAAAAGGTCTAGGGCGGAGAGTGAGAATGAAATAATTACTGATGGATTTATGTCCGGAGGATTACCACGACCAGACGGTGTCAAAAAAACAAAGGCTAAGCGTAAGGGCAAAGCAGTTGCTTCCGAAAGTGCAATATTGAGCATTAGTGAACAGATAAAGGCGTGTACTGAGGTTAGAGAAAGGGAGGCGAATTTACGACAACAACGGTTGGAACTTGATAGAGAAAAGGAAAAGAGGAAGCAAAAACAAGTTGATTTAGCAGAGAAGAAGATGAATTTTGATATGCTTCAATCACTTTTAGCAAGGACAACACTACTCACTCCAGCTGAAGAGGCCCACAAGGACGAGTTACTTCAATTAGTCTACGGTAGAAAATGATTGTATTTCTTTAATGAGTTTATTTTTAATTAGTTGTATTATGTGGTTAGATTTTTTTAATTAGTTTATCTTTAATTAGCTTATCTTTATTTTGTTCAAATTTAATTAGTTTATTTTTAAGTAGTTGTATTATGAGGTTAGAGGTCTTTAGTTAGTTTATCTTTAATTAGTTTATCTTTATTTTGTTAAATTTTAATTAGTTTATTTTTAATTAGTAGTATTCTGAGTTTAGATTTGTTTAATTATTTTATCTTTAATTAGTTTATCTTTATTTTGTTCAATTTTAATTAGTAGTATTCCGAGGTTAGATTTCTTTAGTTAGTTAATCTTTAATTAGTTTATTTTTTATTAGTTGTATTCATGTCCCTTGTCTTATTAGACATTGAGTAGTCATATGTCTTTCATGTCAGTTGTCTTTTTGTATTTTGAATAGTCTAGATTCTTTTCTATCTTACTATCTTTAATCACTCATGGAATTGTCAATCATGTTTCATCACTCATGGAATTGTCATTCATATTTTTAACCTCTCATTGAGTGTTCATGCTTATAAATAATAGTGATACCATCTACGCAAAACACAATATAATCCAACTCCTCAAAAATATCCAAACACTCGTAAGTAACAAGCAAACACAATGTTTTCCATTAGCTCAACCTCCAGCTCATCTGATTCTGATCAATACATAGAATTTGATCATTTAGTTGACGAATTTGTCACAACCCATCTACCAACTGTGTTGTATAACAACCAAACACAACCCCAACCCGTATCCGATGTTGAATGTGTTCCAGAGCGTAGAGAGGATACGGATAGAAGAGATAGGGAAAAGGGGCATGTTCAATTATTTAATGATTACTTTGCGAGTAATCCAGTTTATAGCGACAAACAATTTCGGCGTAGATTTCGAATGCAACGACCTTTGTTTTGTAGGATTATGAACAAGGTGGTCGAGGGGGATCAATTCTTCCAGCAGCGTAGGAATGCAGCCGGAAGGCTTGGGTTATCACCGTTGCAGAAATGCACCGCTGCGATTAGAATGTTGGCGTACGGTACCTGTCCAAATGCCGTGGATGAGTATCTGCGCATTGGCGAAACTACCTCCAGATTGGCTTTGCAACATTTTTGTCAAGGGGTTATTACACATTTTGAAGCTGAATATCTCAGAAGTCCCACCGATGAAGATTTAAGGAGAATCTTGCATCAAAATGAAATGCGAGGTTTTCCCGGTATGATAGGTAGCATTGACTGCATGCATTGGGAATGGAAGAATTGTCCTATGGCTTGGAAAGCGCAATACGCAGGCCGTAATAAAAATGCAACCCTCATTCTGGAGGCCGTTGCAGATCAAGATTTATGGATTTGGCATGCATTCTTTGGAATCCCGGGATCTTGTAATGATCTTAATGTCCTTTACCGTTCTCCGGTCTTTGATGATGTTCTTCATGGTCGGGCACCTCCAATTCATTTTACCGTGAACGACCATGAATACAAGTTGGGCTATTACTTAGCAGATGGCATTTACCCAAAATGGCTACTTTTATTCAAGGTATAACACTTCCACAACTTCAAAAGGATAAATTATTTGCTGATAAACAAGCTGTAGCTCGGAAGGACGTTGAACGAGCTTTTGGGGTTTTACAGGCTAGGTTTGCCATTCTACGACAACCCTCCCTTGCGTTTAACGAAGACATATTGTGTGACATAATGAAAGCTTGTATCATTATGCACAACATGATTGTCGAAGATGAACGACACAACTATACTCGGGCCGAAGTTTTAAGAAGGTACTATGAACAAGATCGCCCGCAAATTACAAGACCCACTACAAGTGCTACAGTTAACAACAACGAGCCTTTTGAATTCAATGTTGGCCGACCGCCAAACGTTGATTTCGACACGTACGTCCAGAGAAGAATGTCACTACGTGATAGAGACACTCATGTTCAATTAAAAGCGGATTTAGTGGAACACATTTGGCAAAAATATGGTTCTATTAATGAGTAAAAAAAAAATTTTGTCGTAAGATTACAAATTAATAGAGTCTTATGTAATCGTACGTTAAAAATCTAAGTTCGTTATTGGTTTGTAGTATTAAATGTAGTCGTACGCCAATAAAATTTTATGTTGTATTAAATTTATAATTAATTAGCGATTAAAATTTCAATATTATGAATTAATATTTAATAATTGTATTAAATTAAATAATAGTATAAGTGCAATTAGTAGCCCTAAAAATTCATTTAACCAAAACATAATAAATAATAATAGGGTGATGTGTAAGAGAGAGAAATATTGGTTGGGTATGTGAAAAAGTAGGAGAGAGATTGATGAGCATTTTTTTTTTGCTCACTAGTGGGATAAAATTTGCTCACAAAAAATGCTCATGAGCAAATTTAGTTGGGAAGAGAGAGAAAGTGGGTAGAGAGAGAATGAGGAGAATTTTTTTTGCTCACTAGTGGGGATGCTCTTACTACATATCTCTATGCGCAGGATTTTAGGAGAAATTGGAGAAAGTAATAAAGTAGGGAGGTAGTGGGGTAGGTGGATGAATAAAAAAATTGTAAAAAGCCAAAATAGTGGAGAGAATTGGAGGAGATAGTATGAAATTAATAAAATATGATTCATGATAGGTCCACTAGGTGAAAGAAATTAATTAAATATTGTAAAAGCTTACCAAATAAGAAAATGGAGCAAATATTTAAAAACGGCCGGTAATGAAAAGTGCAACAAATATTTTAAAACGGAGGGAGTAGTAATTATATTACTTTCTTTTTCCCCTTAAAAAATATATATTACGCTCTTCTTCTTTTTAAATGCATTGCTTTGACTGACCTAATTAATCGAGAAAAATACACCAAATGATGGTTAAATTCTCATACTCCCTCCATTTCATAATTACAAATATTAATTATCAATGTTGTGTATTGATATGTATGCAAGTTAAAGTGTAACGAAGTGGATTATGCAAAATTCGACTCCTTTTCTACGAGAAGTCAAAGGTTAAATCTGACTTCGAATTTGACTTCGAGACTCGACTTTGATCCCACTTCAATACTCGGCCTTTGACTACAATTTCGATCCGACCCAACTCCAAGTTTATCTTCGGTTATTCAATTTAATTTGAGAAATTGGACTACTTGGGCCTTCCCACACTACATACATACAATGATCATAGAAACAAAACACTAATTGACTTACGTCGGAGTTGGAGTCAGATTGGATTGTTTTAACGGATAGAACTCGGATTATTTTTTTCTCAGACACGGAGCATAATTTTTCTTTTCCTTAAATCGGTGTGGAGTAGGGTCAAATCTGAACTAAATTACCATCTTTAATGTAAAAGTGTTGCGATTATTATAAAACGAGTAGATTACATTTTTTTTCTTAGTCTGGAAGAGTCCAAAAAACACACCCTTCAAATCTTCAATACTCGAGAGGCTGCCCAACCAAAAGACGTGCCAATGTTGAAGCTTGGGAGCTGCTCCTATGGTGTCCGAAGCCTCTGCTTCTTCCTGCGCCATCCATTGTTTTACTCAACTTCAAGTTCTCTTACCATTCAAGGTAACCCTTCTTCTTCTTCATTCTGTACCTCATTAGCGAATTTCTTAGTTGATAATCTCGGTTTCTCCAATCATCAATCTCTCTCCATTTCCGCTAAGTTCAATAAATCACGGAAAGTGGGAGATACTACTGAATTCGATTTCTTTGAAAATGTTGATTCTGTTGTTCAATTCTTCAAACAACTTGGGTTTCAGCAATCTCATATTCAGAAAATCATTACTAATGATCCACGGTTTTTAGTTTCTAGGGTTCATAAAACCCTTAAACCCAAAATTCAGCTTCTTAATGACCTGGGTATGTCTGAGTCTGATATAGTTCAAATTATTGTTAGAAATCCTAATATATTGCACCAACGTTTGGGTCCTGCAATTCATGCTCTTAAGACTGTTATGAAATTGATCAGGCGACATCCTATGTGTTTCACTAGCTCAGAGGCGAGTATCAAGGAAAGACTTGGCTATCTGATGAACCAAATGGGTTACAAGCCCGATTATTTAGCAATGCAGACTAATTTATTCACGTATAGCATGAAGAAGAGATTACTGCCAAGACATCGAGTCTTACAGATTTTGAAGGAGAAAGGGCTTTTAAGGATGGATTATCGTCTTTCTACCATCGTTCGCTTTTCTGAAATTGTGTTCTTGAAAAGGTTTGTTCTGTCATTTGAGGAAGTCCATGAAGTTTATGCTCAACTGACAGGTTCTACAGTGGGGTCGCTCAGTGTAGGAAGATCCAAAAGCCAATCTTAAAGGTGTCATCAAATTCTAATGCTGCTCGATGTTAGTCTGTGCACAAGAAATGGAAAGCATGGCAGGCTGCACTGCAGTATGGTGTTTTCTTGTACGTAATGATGTTGTGACCAACTCTGTTATACATGTTACTACATATTTTATATCTTGGAGTTTCTGGTAGCAGTAGCTTTGTCTTTACATGTAGGCTTTTGAAGACTTTAATTCTCCGTTTGTTTTGATGGAAATCATTTTTAATGACATATCATTTTTTAAAGAATACAATTTTCAATGGAAAATATGATTGTGAAAAAAGTTTTCCAAAAAAAATAAAAGGAGTGTAAAAGGAAGGAGAGGAATGGAGGAGAGCAAAATAGTGAAGTATGGAGTAAAGGAGAAAAATGTGGCACACCTTCTTTATAGAAGAAAAATGAATTAAATTTTCATCAATGGGAGAATTGCTCTCCACCCTCCAACAAAACAAAGGAAAATGGAATGATGAAGGAAAATCATCTTTTCCACCAAAATAAACAGAACTTTAATGAACGATAGTACAATATATATAGGTCCTATTGGTTGTATTGTTTGTCTCGTGAGTTGTGACTAGTATTAATCCTCCTCAATATCTTGGGTAAGGAAGTCAATGGGGCACATAGGTTGTGTTTGTGTGTGAAAAAAGGGGGTGGGGGTAATATGAATTCCCAACCCACCCATGCTATCCTACAACCCCTTGCTATTTAACAAATCTAAGCTAGTTTGAATGTAACATTTTGTATAATATGATTTGATATAGATGAACATATATGTGAAGTACTCTATGGTATAATTAAGGAACTTTATGTAACTGATGTTAATTTTGAAATTTGTGTTGTATGATTATCTATGATAGATTGATGGTAATTAAATAAGAAGTATAGGAATTATTTCGTTTTATGTCTTCATTTTTGTGTGATTCTAAAATATGTCTGGTGAATATATGTTAATTATCAGTAGATGCACAAATTCTGATAATTTTATTGAATCTTTATCTTAATTTCATTTAAAAGTGGGAACTTGGTCAATTTCTTAGCAATAGTGACCTCAGTCACAAGTCAATGAAGTTTCCTGTCCATAAGCCTTCCTATTCTATTGTTCATAAGCTCCCATATGTGCTGGAATTTTCCTGGTTTCATTTGGCTTCAATTTGGTGAATGAGCAAGCTAAGGTGGGAATTTCTCCATGCTCATTTCCCATTTTCACTCTTTTCCACTCATTTGTTTATGATATCTCAACTTTCCTCTCTCTTCCATTCAAGCTAAGGTAAGATCTTTATATCCCTGATGACGGTT
Source organism: Chenopodium album (assembly GCF_948465745.1). NCBI lineage: Eukaryota > Viridiplantae > Streptophyta > Magnoliopsida > Caryophyllales > Amaranthaceae > Chenopodium > Chenopodium album. Next base: position 54,536,784 of record NC_137845.1, on the reverse strand, counting down.
GATGCAACCACTGGTCGATCAGCGTTGCCTCTGCCGCAACAACCAGCAACGAATCACAATAGTTGCAACATTTCCCTAAAATGGAAATATCACAATAGTTGCAACACACCATAAAAGGAAGGTTTTTATGGTGAAAAATTGTACTATTACCTTTAATTATAGCACATGGCCCACTTGATTATACTCCTAACAACCTTTTAACCCCATTTTAAGTGTATTATAACATGTGAAGTCCACTTTTCTTAAATAGTGTGATAAAGTGTGTGTTGCAACTATAAAGAAACGGAGGAAGTAGATCTTTGTGAGTTTAATTTTTCATTTTTTTTTTGGGGGGGGGGGGGGGGGGGTGGGTTCATTAGTTAGAGTTATCATAGTTGGTTCTAATTGTTTTGTGTGCGTTTTGGTTATTTATTGATTTTCAGATATTGAATGCCAAACTAATGAAGATAGTACCACGAATGAGGACTGGTGACCTGTTGCTTGGGGTATGATCTTATTTTCCACTGAATATCACCAGGGAAGGTGCTTCTGGAATAAGCTGTTGCAATTTTATTTTTCACTTGGTTGCTTATTTTGAGAAATTATATGATTTTTAGGTAAAATTCTGAATTTTGCATAGACTATTAATTAACTGTAATTTTGTGTTATATATGTTGTGTATGTTTCTTATTTAATGGGTTTTAAGTTTGTTTCTGATTTAGTTATGAAAATCAATGAAAAGATTGTTTCTGATTTAATGGGTCTTAAGTTTGTTTCTGTTTTGTGGGTTTAATTTGTCAAATTAAATGTGTATTTTAAGTCATTTTAATTCTGATTTACAAAGAAGACCTACAAATCCCCTAAATTACTGCAACACCCATCAATTCTTCTCACTTTGAAACCCTAAATTCCTTGTAAAAATCACCAATCTCTTGATGTTAATACCCTTCTTCAATGGAATAAAGTCCCTTTTCTCTCTCCATTTTCTTCTATGTATTGCTAAACTAGATATATCTTTGTTGGTTTTTAAATTGAATAGGTTTTGATTTTATTATTAGAGAAGGTGAATCTAATTGCTATTACAGAGAGGAGTGAAGTGATGGAAAGGCAATTTGAAGATTCACTAGCAACTCTGACAAATGAATTTGTAATAGACTAACTTTAGGAAGGGCAATTTGTGAAGTCTAATATTATTAGGTTAGAGTCTTTAGCTTTAGTATAAGAAGATAGAGGAGGGAAAGGAAAAGGTAGGCAGAAATCAATTAAGGAAACCTAGAGAGAGTTATGGCCTCAAGCTATTGTTTGAGAGTTGTGAGCTAAACTCACTATTTGAGAGTAGCCTCAAGCTAATAACCCCATCATTTGTAACCATTCCACCATTATCAATCAATAGTAAAGCTTTAATCATTATTAATTCTTCATATTTACTCAACTTGCAAAAAAAAAAAAAAAAAAAAAAAAAAAAAAAAATCAGATTATATAGCTCACACAAGTGAATCAATATTTTCATCTCTATTTTCCTGTTATTTGCATTAGTTAAGTTAGCAGTAAGCTCAGTTCATTACAGTTGGTATGAAATTCTCGCTGCAGCTCGCTTTCAGTTTTGGCCCATTCAAGAGTTGGATTAGGATTACTGTTGCCGAAGCTATTAATATCATTTGTTTTTTTGTAATTCTCATCTAATCATTATAATCATCATCTTCTTATTAATTTTCTGCCATTGTTAGAGCTGTCAGGCAGGTTAGTTCCTAGCATTATTTGTGCGAGTTAAGTTAGCAATAAGCTCAATTCATTACAGAATCTTACACTTCACATTGCGGCTCTTCGTAGTCTTGTTGATTTCGGAAGCGGAGTTGGGCTTCCGGGTTTGATTTAGCTATTGCTTACTCAGGTATTTGTTAATTTTTAGTTTTTACTTACAATTATATATTGTTGTGAAAATTGTGGGAATTTATGAGCTTTCTTTTTCTTAGTGACAATAAAAATTCTCTCATGTAAAGTGTAATTAGTGTAAGGACTGTGATGAACAGAGTAATTTAGTCACCTAGCTGGCAAACCCGAAGATGTGTTAAATTGTAACTAAGGCATACTACATATGGTTTATATATAAGGAATTAGATTATAACTTCATTGTTTTCAGAGTAATTGTTATGGTTGGCCTCTAAGTTGCATTTTTGACACATTTTTATGCTATGCAAAGTATCAAGCATTTATGTACTTTGGTTTTGTTAGTATGTGACTATGAGTTGCTAAAATTAGAATTTTATAAATTATAAGTTTTTATATATGGGTAGAAAATTTTTGTCACAGTTTTACAAATTTAATCTTAGCTTGAAGGTAAAACTATAGAAAATCACCTGAGCTCCTATAAAATCGATGGGTGTAGCTATTAAGAAATGTTATTGTGTTAGACTAATGCTGATTTGAATGCCAACCAGTGTGGGGTTTTGATTAGTCGGTTTTCTTTTTTGGTCCTATTATGTTTTGATTTAGTAGTGTTACTATTGTATAGGTTGGAAGGTTACACTTCTGGAGTCAATGAACAACCGTTGCTTATTCTTGGAGCATGCATTTAATGTAACTGGTGTGTCCTACGTGCAAGTTTTTTGTGACGGGTCTGAGTTATTTCTTTCGCAATTGCTTAGTGAGCTTTAACTTTTAAACTTATAATGGGCATGTGTGATTGCTTAATTTGAATTGTAATTGCACACAAATTATCCTTGGTTATAGCCTTATAGGGCAGAATTGTGGACAAACATTGGATTTCAATGAATCGTTTGATATAGCTGTTGCAACTGAGAGTTCTAGGTGATGATTAGGCTTTTTTGCCTCTATAATTCATTATTATAGTTGTTTAGTACAAGTGTGAAGATCTTTATACTTGTGCAATGCTTTGATTTTTTTTAATGGTCAACTGAGTATTGTATTCCTTTGGTTCGCATGGGTGGTCTATTCATAGCTGCCAAGGGTGAAGATCCTCGGGCAATCCATATTTTTTTTGCTTGAATTGCCCTATTTTTAACATTTTTTCTTAGTTAATCCTTTTCGGGTATGGTATATTGTTGATTTGTGAGTGATTTTCTCTATTTTGAATGATTATTATTGATTTGTGAGTGCTTGAACTATGATGATTTGATTAATAATCCAACTTTTTGTTAAGTTTGATTGTTAGATTATGGATTTGTTGGGAGTTTCTGATCCGAAATTATGGGGTTTTTTTTTTTAATTGTTTATGTATTTGTATTTTTTAATGTTTGCAATTTTGGTTAGATTTTTGGCTGATTGGACTTCAAAATTGAAATGAATGGATAAGGAGGCGATAAAATAGTGTGAATCATAAGCAAATAAGCTTATCGCCCTTATTGTCAGGTCTCTGTGTGGAAGAATTAAGATACTATATAGATGGCTTGCCAGAAACTTGTGAGCACTGTAAATTGTTTGTCTTAGGATGGACAATATAGATGAAAATTTATTTTAAAGCATACGAGCTTCAAAATAGCTTCTGTAGCAATCCTAATCCTAGCAATATTCACGTTTTAGTGCGTCGCGGCATCCTTGCGAGTGTGAATTGTAGTTGATAAACTCCTCTTCAAATATATGACCCAATGCTAAACTAATTATCTAACATCATCTATTTTAAGATATATGGGGTATTTGTGGAACTGCTCTGTCGAGGATGTGATTATGCAATGGGTGTCGAGCAGTGTTTGAAAAAGCGTGCCTGAGGCGCAAGGCGTTAGAGGTCATGCGCTTTTTATGGTCTAGGCGAGGCGACTTCAATGAGGTGCAGCTAAGGCGCGCCTAGGCGCAGCCTGAGGCGCACAAAGAGCTTTTTTCAGAATTTTTTTATTTCTTATTATATGCGCCTCACTTCAATGAGACGCACTGAGGTGCGCCTTAGGCGCAAGGTACTCCAAAACGCCTTGGTGCGCCTTGAGCCTTTTTATACATTGGTGTCGAGGTTTAGTTCTTGGGATTTTTGTGAGATATACGTCTGCTTTCTCTTTTGCTACTAGGAGTTGTCTTTTAAGATGAACGTGCTTTATTTTGACGTCTCCCAGATAATACAAATTTGGTTGCTTCATATTTTTGTGTAATTCATATTTGATAAAACTAATGGAATTTTCTTGTTAAAAGATTTATTTTTGAGAGCAAAAAAATTTGGATCCTGATTGTTGAGTGACATGGGGATTGAATTATCTGTTCTACTAGAGTTGGTTTTGGTAGACTGTTGTAGTCAATTATATGTTGTTGATGAAGAAATTAGTTAAAAAAGCTGGTTTTTTAGATGATAAAAATGATCTTAGCTGTTCAATTAATCTGTGTGTCATTGGGATTTATGCTAGCCTTGCTTTCATATATCAATTGGCTGAAATGCATGTTTAGCTTAATTAAGCAGCTAATCAAGGAGCTCCTTGCTTATTGTGCTTTTTGAGAAAATTAAGGTATCAATTTTATTAGTTTTGATATTAGTCATTCAGGGGAGTAAATTATTTGATATGTTGCTATGTTGTAGTCAATTATATGTTGTTGATGAAGAAATTAGCTAAAAAGGCTGGTATTTCAGATGATAAAAATGATCTTAGTTGTTCAATTAATCTATGTGGCATTGGGATTTATGCTAGCCTTGCTTCCATATATCAATTGGCTGAAATGCATGTTTAGCTTAATTATGCAGCTAATCAAGAAGACCCTTGCTTAGTCTGCTTTTTGAGAAAATTAAGGTATCAATTTTATTAGTTTTGATATTAATCATTCAGGATAGTAAATTATTCGAAATGATGCTATGTTGGTGTGGAAAAGAGAAGAGATTCATTTGAATTTAAATCTATTTAGAAGTTAATACTGCCGAAATATTTGCTACGATCACGAATGTTAATAGAATTATTTTTTAATTGGTGTAATGTTTGTAACATTTTTGTTTAAATTATTGAGAATTTTAGATTTTTACTTAACCTGAAGCTTTCTGTTTTCCCCTATTTATTATTGTTGCTTAGCTTAATTTTGTGAAATTGATGGATTTGGGGTTCTCTATTGTATTAGATTGTTGTTTAACCTGAAGCTTTCTGTTTTCCCTACGATTCCTCTAATTAACCTGAAGCTTTCTGTTTTTCCCATAAGATTTAACTGGGAAATTGAAGTAGGAATGTGGCAAAGAAAGTATCTGTTTGGGAACACAACACATTCTGGAAAAGAGGGAAGGTGTGATCAATGTGCTCGATAGGATCAGTATATGTGTTTGTGTTGTCTGGCGTGCTCAATGTGCTTGATATGTTCCTTTCTGCTGTCTAGAGTACGTGTTTGTTTGCTTTCCCTTTGATGTAGTAATGGTTATAATCTATACCCATGCTAGCTTAAATTCTAACTGGTTATTCTAATATGGATTTTAAATGTTGCATTCAGCTGAAGCTTTCAGATGAATGACATGATTAAGGTAAATTCTCGCTTATTGCTGGCAGCCAATTGGGTTGCATCATCAAGATACGAAAGTGTATTACAAAGATGAGGAAAGAGATACGAAGGATTTTTTTGCATATTGTTAGGGTGAAAGATAAATTGAAAATCATACTGGTGGAGGGTTCGCTTGCTTAGCCAGGAAAAAAAGTACGTTGAAATAAGGTAGAATGCCAAGATGGAGAAAGCAGCCAAGCCTATTTCAAAGATCAGTTTAGTGGGTTTGCGTGTAAAACGGGGACTAAATTTTAGTATTCTCATAGTTAATGCTTGGAACCATGATATATGTAGTAGGTTATACAAAAACATATTGTAGGCTATTTTGATTAGAGTATATTTTATCACTCTTACTTGTTATAGTCTATATTTTAGCTATTTTCTTATATTATTACTTGTTATTAGCTATTTTGATGGACTCAAGCTGATATTATGAAATTGATCAGGCGAAATCCTATGTGTTTAACTAGTTCAGAGGCGAGTATCAAGGAAAGACTTGGCTATCTGATGAACCAACTGGGTTACAAGCCTGATTATTTAGCAACGCAGACTATTTTATTCACATATAGCTTGGAGAAGAGATTATTGCCAAGGCATCGAGTCTTACAGATTTTGAAGGAGAAAGGGCTTTTAAGGAAGGATTATCGTTTTTCTACCATTATTGTCTATTCTGAGTTTATGTTCTTGAAAAGGTTTGTTCTGCCATTTGAGGAAGTTCATCAAGTTTATGCTCAAATGACAGGTTCTACGGTGGGGTCGCTCAATGTAGGAGGTATCAGCCAATCTTAAAAGTGTCACCAAATTCTAATGCTGCTTGATATTAGTCAGTGCATAAGGTATCAGGCAATGTAAATATTGTTATTAGTCAGTTTAATTTTCTCAAACTTTAATGCCCCTTTGAAATGAACCAGAAAAGATTGTAGCACTTGTAGGTCAATGTGATTGGGAAGGTTTCATTGCAATGCCATTACATTGTTGCTTTGCAATAGAGGTTAGGTTTAATGATTTTTTTTTAAAAAAAAAACAGGGGATTTAGTGATTTTTTCCATTAAGGTTTGGACTTAGTAACTCATTGTACGTAGTATTTGTTTTTTCCCATTGGTAACTCCTTTAAGCAAATCTTTTGAGATCGTGACCTATGCATATCGGTTCTAACTTTGTGACTTGATGTTAATATTGAAGTAATACATGGTCATTATAGTAGTTGTAAAAGTTATGGTAAATTGGTACTCTTGCTAAGTCTGGTATTTTGATGAATCTATACAAATGCCGGAATGTATGGTAAAACTTTAAAGGTTTATTTTTATTTTATTTTATTTTAAGAAAAGGGGGGAGGGGAGTTAAGTTTGAGATACGTCTTGATTCTTGATCATGTCAGTGATATAGTTGCCGGGGGATAGAAATTTAAAATTGTTTGCTTAGATGTATGCTTTTATAGTACTATTGTTAAGCAAAACAATGCTGTCAGGTCAGCAATCCACAAATTTTCTGCTTAATGACTATCATACCAATGTCATCTCATGACTTTTACAGTTCCTATCTGCAAAATTTCTATTATGAGCTTGGGAGTAGAGGCGTGTTTGATTGTGGACTCAATTTTAATTGGCTAAGCGCACTAACTTGAGTATCTTTTTACGAAGGTGGCCTGCCTGTTTGCCTCACTCTTAAAGATGGGATTTGGTGCTGCAGCTGTTCTGATTTTCATCACAGTCACAAAGGCTCATAATCTCGATTGTGTGATGTTTTCTTTTTCTGAGCCGAAGCAATTCCTGCATCTGAAGTTGATATTGACGCATAGTTGAAGTGGATGACTTGAAAAGTTTTTTTTTTTTGTTTTGAGCCAGAGGTGAGTTTAATGTCGAATTCATATGTTATGGATCCTGGGTTGATTTAACGAGAATTAACATTAACTCAACTCTTGTTGGTGGTTAGGAGTAAAAGCAAGCTTTGTGTTGGTAATCTCCACTAGTGCTTATCAAAGTAGCTCTCTGAAAGCTTGTTATTAATACTATGAAAGTGTGAAGCTAGTGATAAGAAGAAAAAGAGAAACTTGTAGTTAAAATGAACTTTGCTCTTTATTTTTCTTTACCATTTTTGGGAATTTGGACCTCTGTGTTTCCATCTCGTGGTTGTTAACTCTATTCAACCTATTTCTTGGCTTAAGGTTTACACAGATACATTCCACAAGTGCACGAGATTTGAAGAGGCAATAGTAAAAAGAATCCTGTTATAAAAAAGTTTGAATGCAGTAATGGAGTAAGTATAGGTATAGGCCTATACATGATAGTCCATACCGTTTTCATTTTTTTTTTTGTTTCTGATTATATTGTTATTATTGATAAATATAATCTTATTGTTGATTTTATACTATTATTTTTTTATTTTATACTGTTATTATTCCAGTGAGGATTCCAATGGATGAAGATGATGGGAATTATATAAATGAGAGAGAGAGAGAGGGGAGGGGGGGATTTTTCAATACCTTTGTTGGTTAAATTGCAACTAACATCAAATTCAAAATAAGAAATCACACCTATGATTAGAGATGTGTTTTAAATTTTAATGCGATTCATAGGTGGACTATAATCGAGTTAAAAATGCAACAACATGCATTACCTTAACACGTGTCTCAAAAGGCAAAGATGATGTGGCATTATAAGTTATGACCTTAAGCCGCTATTGGACTCAATGATCAACTTTTTTCTTGCTCCTTATTGTGGTTATGAAGTATTGGAGGCTCTTTCTCAAATGCACCTGATGAGCCCTAAGCTCGGATGATATGTGTGCTTCTTTTTATTAACTAGTGTGTGCCCCGAGCGATGCCCCACGTTGCTAATTTGTATATTTTTTTAATTTGATAATTACGTTCAACCGTTTGTATGTAGTATGTGGTTCGAGCATTGTCTCGATTGTCACTTTTTTTTACCTTATATGTATTTATATTCTAGTCTTGTGAAAAATAAATGAACTATATTACTTCTAATTTACTTAATAAATGAAAGGAATATATAATATTATATATATGAAATTTGAAACATTAAAGAAAGTTGGTTGATATGGTAAATGTATTACCTTTATGCATCGAAGGTTCAGGGTTCGAATCTAGCTTAAAGCATATATTATTTTGTTAAATGAGAAATAGCAAGCTTACGTGTTATTTTGTTAAATGAGAAATAGCAAGCTTATGTGGCGCTAAACATGGGCAACGGGCCGTGTCGTGCCGCCGCAGGCCGTGCCGCGGTGGGGGGTATGCCGTGCCGGCGCCGCGGCGGGCCGTGCCGTGCCTAATTTTGGCACACCCCAGCCCACGGCACGGCCCACGTGCCTGGCGGGCCGGGCCGGGCCGCGGGCCAAACCGTGCCCTTTTTTTTATTAATAATAAATGTAAATAAAAAACGATATATATATATATATATTTTAGTACAACTTAATTTTATATAAATAATATGATTAATTTATGTTTATGTTAATGTTAATATATTTTGTTTTGAACAACTTTATTTTAATTAAGGTTATATAAATTATTTATCTAATTATGTTTAAGTTTAAATAAACAAATAAAAACAATTTTATTAATTTAGCAAAAAAACAACAATGCATATAATAAAAAAAAATTTACGAGTGCGATAATTCGAAAACACAAAAAATTGAAGAATAACTTAGTTTATTATATGCCGGTAGCCGGTACGATAAATCGATAATACAAATAATTAATGATAATTAAAAATCGTACAATATTTGGTGAATAACTTCATTTATTATACGGAATACGAAGTTCGATAATACAAAAATTGTACAATAGTGTAGAATGTAAATATGTAATAATGTCATTATTATTGTTCGTCTTCGTCTTCGTCTTCTTGTGGTTCAAGGTCATTGGCCAATTGAGTTGATTGAGAAGTATGAGAACTAAAAGAAGTCGACGTTCCTTCATCGTCGTCGTTCCTTCATCGTCGTCGTTTTGTGCATAAGTACGATCTCGAGAACGAGTTTCGGCATCCAACCAATCCTTGAAGCAAACACACATTTCAAGTGTTTCGGGTTTTAGTCTTGTTCTTCTATCGTCTAAAACCCGTCCTGACGCACTAAAAGCTCTTTCGGAGGCAACGGAGGAGACTTGGATAGCAAAAATATCACGAGCCATCGTCGACAAAATTAGATGTTTCATGGTTTGTGATTTCCACCAATCAAGGATGTCGAGGCCAAACTTCTCTTCATCGTCCATGCCTTTCATGAAGTCGTAACTTAGGTACATTTGCAACTCCGAAACATCGCTTTGTGTTCTCCTAGTTGATGATGATTCCGTACCTGAAAACTTGGACATCATGTTAGCAGCTTGTGCAAATAAACCTTTGGCCCGTTTACTTACGTTTTTGGATGTTTGAGAAGGGGCAAATCGAGACACGGTTCCATATTTAGTTTCATAAACTCTATATAAAGAGAAAAACTCATTAGTCACCTTATTTTTAAAAGTTTCAACATCATCTTCCAAATTCATGTTACTATAATAAATATCAATTAATAAAAAAGTGCCATCATATTTTTGCCTAGGATCTAAAATAGAAGCAAAAATATAAATCATAGGAATATCCGTGTAATATTTACGCCATTTTTCCTCCATAGATGGAAGATATCCATGATATTCATATTGTGATCGATGTTCGGCAAAAAGTTGTGCAAGTAAACATGCATTGCTAAGAAAAGAATGGGAACAAGGATTATATACAGAAGAAAAACAATGTGTCATACTATATAGTAATTGTAAAAACTGCATATATTTTTCACAATTAGCCCAATCATCTTCTAGTAAAGCACATTGTGGAAATTTCATATTATAAAAAAGTGTTAAATCAACCTTGTACTCGATTGCCCGACTCAACATTTCATAGGTGGTGTTTCACCTAGTTAGACAATCCGGTGCTATTTTTATAGCCTTTCTCCTTTGTTGCCTACAAAAACCTTTCCATTCTTGATATCTCAAGTTAGAGCTATTAATAGACATAATAGCATTCCTTATTTTGTGATAAAATGGACCAATTGCTTGTGTTCCATCCTTCACACACAAGTTAAGAACAGACAAATGCATCTAATATGAAGTGCTTCTCCATCTAATACTAAATCGGTCAATTGGGGTTTAACCAAATTCGCACTATATGTCATAGAAGTTGCATTATCGAAAGTCATAGACATGATATTATCCCTAAGACTATATGCATCAATGGCTTCCATTAAATGATGAGAAATGTTAAGACTGGTATGAGGGTATTCAAGCATTTTAAAATGAATGATGCGTTTTTGTAACAACCAATCATTATCCAACCAATGACAAGTAACACATAAATAGTGAAGTCCGTATCCACTATCCCATGCATCGGCAGTTAAAGAAACTCTACTAGGAAGATTAGCCAATTCATTTATTAATTTCAATTTATACTCTTGATAATTCTTCATGGCAGCAGATCGAACGGTTTTTCGGGAGATTTTTTTGTGTTTGGGTTGTAGTGCTCGGTTAATGTAGTTGTTAAAGCATCATTTTCGGCGAAAAGAAAAGGTTGTTCGGCATGTACAATCATTCTCCCAAGTTCATCCCTATCTCTCTCACAACTATAAATGAAGCCTTGTGGATGGAAATGAGAAATTTTGGGTTGGGTTGGATCATTAGATGGTCCACTACATCTTTTTGAATGTCTACTAAGGTGTCCCGTCCCTCCCTTGGTATCGGCCGAGAAAATTTTACTACAAGTCCGACACCGGGCTTTGGTTCCATTTTTACTCAATTGATAATGTGCCCAAACTTCACTCTTTCGGTTGGTTTGAGCAAATTCCTCTTCGGTACACCACTCTAATATGTTAGGATTTTGGGTGTTAGGCATTTGGGTGGATTGTTCACTCGACCCGGAGGCTTGTGTTTGGCTACCTTGGTTACTAGGAATAGAAAATTCATGTTGTGATCCGTATAAATGAGGTGAGGAATGGGTTTGTTGAAATCCCGAACTAGGCATAGTCCAAGGAGCCATATCATCCATTTGTTCGTGCCCTCCTGTGGTTTGGGGATGAAAGAAAGGGGTGGAAGTGTTTGGAAAGGGCATGTTAGGGGAGTGAAAGGGCATGTTAGGGGAGGGAAAGGTGTTGGGGGGGGGGGCATTAAAGTGTTTGGGTTTGGTGATTCCCTACGTTTTGACTTGGCTTTTCTAGAGGAGGAGGAAGTGTTCGGGTTTGATGCCATGATATTTAATAATAATAACAACAACAATAATAATACAAATAACAAATTAACAAGAACAATAATAATAACAATTGACAACAATAATAACGATAGCAATAAGAATTAGTAAGTAGTTTTTATATAACTTAAGTTTTCAAAAATAATTATAATAATAGTAGATTACTTAGGTCAATGAGATCCCAGGTAGGAGAGGTTAGGAACGACGTTGTCCAGAGCCCAAGTCCCGCCTTAGACAGATTTCACTAACAATCAAAATTATCCACAATAAAAATAGAAAGTAGTTTTTATATAATTAAGTTGTTCCAACTTCCAAGAAAACAATAACTACAATAACACAATAACTACAACAACAACAACAACAACAACAACAACAACAACAATAATAATAATAATAATAACAATAACAAATTAAAATAAAGTTGAGTTAGATCTTACAATGACGCTTCAATTGCTTTCCCAAATTTATAATTTTCCGATCCCGAATTTATAATTTCCCGAGTGTAAATATAAGAATTTTTTTTTTATTTTTATTTTTTTATAATTTTGGTAGTAGACTAATAAAAGTAAAAATGTAAAATTTATAAGAGAGTAGGAATTTTTTTTTTCTTTGCACAAAAGAGAAAGAGAGTAAGATTGTAGGAATTAGAGAATAAGAAAATTAGAGAATAAGAGAGAAGAGATGAGTTGATGAATTGTGAAAATTTTGGAGGAAGAAATGAGGTATTTATAGGGATTTTAGGTGGGAAAAATGGTCGTTTTATAGCCGTTTTATAGCTGTTGGAAAACGGCTACTTCCAACGGCTAGGCACGGGCCGTGCCGTGCCGTACCGTCGTGCCGTGCCGGCGTGCCTGCCCACATGCCGGGTACTGAGCCGCCCGCCGTGCCATTTTTCCGAACTTTGTGTTCACGGCACGACCCACAGCCCACTGATGGGCCGCCGTGCCGTGCCGTGCTAGTGGCCGTGCCAGGCCGTGCCGGCGTCGTGCCGGGCCCGTGCCGCCCGCGTGCCGGCACGACCCGTGCCCACCTTTACGTGGCGCATATACTTATATACTTTGGATAGTGACGTAGCATTGTGACATAACATATATACTATGAAGAGTGCTACGTGGCACCGTTCCTTTAAGCCCCGGATTGTTAGTTTGTGTATTTCTTTAATTTGATAATTATGTTCAACTATTTGTATATAGTATGTAGTTCAAGCGTTGTCTCGATTGTCGCTTTTTGTTTTTTACCTCATATATGTATTTATATTCTAGTCTTGCGAAAATAAATAAATCATATTACCTCTAATTTACTTAATAAATGAAGGGTAAATACAAGTTAATCTCTGAGATACACAAAATTTGTTTATCACATGGCATTTTTGTAAATAAATTAACAACTTTTTCAATAAAAGCGGGTCCTACAATGATAATGACTGAATTTGTTGATTTATTTGCCAAAAGCATATTTTATTGGTAAGTGTATTACCTTTATATATTGGAGGTTCTAGGTTCGAAACTAGCCTAAAGCATATTTTATTTTGTTAAATGAAAAATGGCAAGCTTACGTGGCGCATATACTTTGGATAGTGATGTGGTATTGTGACATGACGTATATATTATGAAGAGTGCCACATAACGCAATTATGTGATTGATAGAGTTCTTAATATTCTGAATAATGGGCAAATATGTGGCCTTATAACCTTCGAGGTTTGCTATGATATGTACTCCCTTTGTCCCTTTATTTTTGCGCCATTGTTATTTTTTGAGTCAAATTTTAAAAATTTTGACCATAAATTACCGTTAATGTATAAGAGATAATATAATCATGTGATATCTTGTTAGATTTGTCTCATTGTATAGTTTATTGATATCACGTTTTTCTAATTTTTACATGTATGAAAATGAAGATATATATATACATTATAAGACGCGTCTTGAAGACTGTAAAAAGTCAAATGGGGCAAAAAATTATGGACAGAGAGAGTATTAATTTTCTCTAATCTATTTCTAGGCTAAACTATATTTGAGCCACTCATTGGGTAATGATGCATTATGCTAAATTTTGTTTGAGGTTAGAGTGTTTGTAGTTGGTAAACTTTTGTGTTTGAACTTATACTTAGTTATTAGAAAAATTTGTTAATTATTACAAAAAAGTTGTTTTGTTATTAGGCCCCGTTCACTTCACCTTAATTTTGCTAAACTGAAATTATTTTTATTGAATTGAAATTATTTTTGTTGAACTGAAATTATTTTTACATAACTGAAATTATTTTACTGATTTTCTATTATATTTTTCTGTAAGTTTACTGATTTTCACTAAACTGAAATTATTTTTACTGAACTGATATTATTTTTGCTGAACTGAACTTATTTTTACAGAATTAAAATTAATTTTATTGAATTGAAATTATTTTTACTGAATATTATTTTTTTAAGGTGAAGTAAACAAGGCCTTATTATTCTTAAAAACAAATTGTTCTATTTTAAAAGTAAAATATATTGTTTATGATTACCCGTTTAAGGCCCAGTTCACTTCATCTTAAAACAATAATATTTAGTAAAAATAATTTTAGTTCAACAAAAACAATTTCAATTCAGTAAAAATAATTCCAATTCGGTAAAAATAAGGCCCTATTTAGTTCAGTTCACCTTATTTTTACCGAACTAAAATTATTTTTGCTACACTTAAATTATTTTTACTAAACTGAAATAGATTTTACTGAACTGAAATTATTTTTGTCGAACTGAAATTATTTTTACTAATTTTAAGGTATATTTCATATTTAAAATTATTGATTTTTATTGAATTGAAATATTTTTAGTAAATACTTATTTTCTTAAGGTAAAGTAAACAGACTTATTGTTTAGTTGGTAATCATACAAATTACAGTCTTAAAAAAAAAAAATACAAATTACAGTCTTTCAAAAAAAAAAAAAAAATTATACAGTGTACAAATTACAGTATAACTCTTTTTCTTTAACAATTGATAAATTTTCTGAAGTCATTACAATATTAATTTTTTTCTTTTTTAAGTGCAGTGGTATAAAACTATAAATGGAGGAGAAAATACAAGTTTATCTTGATATTTTATTTATCTAATGACATTTTCGTAAATAAAAAATCTCACTTAGCATGACATTTTCATAAATAAGTCAACATTTATGAAACACGCATATTAATAAAAGTTATTCACTTATTTACGAAAATGTCATGCTGACTGTATCATTTGTTGATATATTTACAAAAATGCCATTAGATAAACAAATTTTATCATCGGATGAATAGGGCTCCCATAAATGGAGGAGAAACACACTACGGAGTAGAATTTGAGAGGCTGCCCAAGCAAAAGATTGCCAATGTTGAAGCTTGGGAGCTGCTATTATGGCGTCCGAAGCCTCTACTTGCGCCTTCCATTGTTGTACTCAACATCAACTTCTCTAACCAACCAAGGTAACCCTTCTTCTTCTTCTTCTTCTTCTTCTTCTTCTTCTTCTTCTTCTTCTTCTTGTTCATTCTCTACCTCATTAGCTAATTTCTTAGTTGATAATCTGGGTTTCTCCAATCATCAATCTCTCTCCATTTCCGCTAAGTTCACTAAATCATGGAAAGCGGGAGGGACCAACAAGGCTGCTGAATTCAATTTCTTTGAAAATGTTGATTCTGTTATTCAATTCTTTAAACAACTTGGGTTTCAGCAATCTCATATTCAGAAAATCCTTATTTGTGAACCCCGGTTTTTAGTTTCTAGGGTTCATAAAACCTTTAAACCCAAAATTCAGCTTCTTAATGACCTGGGTATGTCTAAATCTGATGTAGTTCAAACTATTGTGAGAAATCCTAGGATATTGCGCCAAAGATTGGGTCCTGTAATTCATGCTCTTAAGAATGTTTTGGGTAGTGATGAGAATGTTGTTAGAATTCTCAAGAAATCAGGTCGGAACTTTCACTACAATACTAATTATTTGATTCCCAATGTTGAACTATTGCAAAAGTATTGTGGCATTTCTAGTGACACAATCCAGAAACACATTCTTCGGCAGCCTAATTCTTTTATAGTGAAAACTGATTTGCTTCGAGATACCTTAATTATGGTTGAACTAAAGTTAGGGATTCCTCCAAACTCTTCAATGTTCTTGTATGGCGTCACTTTGCTGAATGTTCGTAGTGAGAAGAATATTGAGGATAAATGCAAAATATTTATGAGCTTTGGATGGACTCTGTCTGATATCATGAAATTGATCCGGCGAAATCCTATGTGTTTCACTAGTTCAGAGGCCAGGATCAAGGAAAGACTAGGCTATCTGATGAACCAAATGGGTTACAAGCCCAATTATTTAGCAATGCAGACTCAATTATTCATATGTAGCATGGAGAAGAGATTATTGCCAAGACATCGAGTCTTACAGATTTTGAAGGAGAAAGGGCTTTTAAGGAAGGATTATCTTCTTTCTTCTGCTATTTCCTTGTCCGAGTCTGTGTTCTTGAAAAGGTTTGTTCTGCCATTTGAGGAACTCCATGAAGTTTATGCTCAACTGACAGGTTCTACAGTGGAGTCACTCAATGTAGGAAGATGCAAAAGCCAATCTTAAAGAGTTCTACAGGTTCGAATGCTGCTTGATGTTAGTCAGTGCATAAGGTATCAGGCAATGTTAACTTCGTTATTAATATTCTTGCAATATCATTTCCTTGTCCTGAGTGGCCTTCATACCTGTTGGGAATGAACCAGGAAAGGTTGTAAACCATTGTAATTGCGAAGGTTTGCAATGCCATATTTTAGTTGCTTTGCAATGAGTAGAAGTTAAATTTAATCTCCATATTTTTATACTACCTTCTTTCTTTTTAAGTTGACTGTTTCTTCTTTCACGTTTGCCAACGTACAATTTCAATGATTAATATCTCTAACTATCAACTAATAAATTTTTTAAAAAGTTGATATTATAAAGACAAACATTGAGATGGTTATAACAAGACCCCACATAACTATAAATCACAAAGTTAGTTTACGTAGAGTTTGTAAATGGTGTTAAAATTCAACACATGTCAATTGTGATGGCTTACTTAGAGATTTTTGTTCATAAAGGTTTGGACTTAAGGAATTCTTTGTATTTGGTTTTTCCCATATGTATCCCCTTTATGCAAAACCTTTGAGATCATTACCTATGTAAATAGGTTCTATATTTTAACAGTAAATGATTACTATGTTCTATGGACTGTGATGGAGTGATGGACATTTCTTGGTGGAAGTTGGTGTCGATTTATAATTAAGACGAGGTACATATCTCTCATTCACTGCTCTCTTTTCCCTACTACTAGTATTATAACTTATAGCGAAAAACTTTGCACTAGTTACAGTGCTGTGATGTTACAAGAAAGAGTAGTTTTCTTCTTTATGCTTTTGTGCTATTCAAATGCAATTCAATCTATGATAGTCAGGTTAGCAAGTCTTGAAACTGCAGACAATGGCAATAATCAACTTGCAAAGCCTAGACTGCTTCTGTTCTTTTTTCTAGTGGCAACACCTTTGGCTTCCTGCTAATATTGAAACTCTGTGTAGTAGCAGAACTAATTTAGTAGTTTTGAGAAAGGGAAAACATGGAAGGCTGTGGTACGGTGTCTTCTTGTGCATAATGATTTTTTGACCAATTCTGTTTTATTTCCTTATCTATGTCTTAGAGTTTCTGGTAGCACTGTAGCAGCACCTCAGTCATTATAAGTAGGCTTTTGAAGGCTTAAAATCAATGTTGGTCCTTGGTACCATATAGATACTATATAGTTCTATTGATTGCAGAGTTTATCTTGGGATTGTTATTTGTCCCAAGTGACTATTGTGCAAATTGATTCTCTTATGATTGTGAGGGAGCTGTGACATATGATTTTGAGTATGGCTTGCTGTTGAATTGGTGGAATATTCTGCCTTAATGGATATCCCAGCCAGATAGAGATGATGGAATTAGTTCATTGACAGGTTGAGAAGATGGATCATAATATGGGTAACGACTCTGTTTCTCCTGTTTTTGCTGATTTGAAATTTGTTGTGGTAATATGAATTTAGATGTTAATTTGCATAAAATTTCTGAGAACACAGGATACGATAATTTAGCTTAAGTTGAGGTTGAAGATATTGAAAACGAAGTAAATTATGCTGTTATTTCCTTGAGGCTAATCTTCTAAATGTGTTTGAAAATTATGTTAAATGCATATGGGGTAGATTGCTAGTTGCAATCCTGGCAACTTTCTTCTTTCAAGGGAGAATTAATTTTTTCATGAATTAAATCTTTGATATTATCATTAAATCATATAACTGTCTCCATGAGACTTTTTTTTTGGTATGGAGCCAAGTTGTAAAATGCTAAACTCTTGACCTTGATGTCAATAACATTGATGTCTGTTTGGGTATAATTTGCAGCTGCTCTCACTTCGTGGCTTGCAGGCTGCCTACCTACTCTCGATTTAATTAGATATTGCTACTGCCTTATAGGTGTGTATTAAGTAGGAATTGCCTAAGCAGACTTGTGTAACTTGCAGTCAAGTAGTGGTCTATCAGTAGAAGCAAGTTAAAGGCATGAAATGCTCCATGATAGGATACTCAGCTAATACACTTTTTCTGTTGTTTAACCTACAAAAAATTAGAACATATAATGGTCTCAAAACAACTTACTCAGGTAAAAGATTTCTTTATTGCTTTGGATGTAGAGAAGATGAATGGGAAGAGGTATGTGATGCTACCAAGGTCACTCGTGATGATGTGGTTGTGGTTCCTTTGATTCTTATAGTAAGTTGAATGGTAAGTATGTTGAGGAGAGGCCGACTCCTTCCACTCAAGCATGGATAATTTTGTTTATGAAATGTGGGAGACTCAATGGATTTCATAAGCAACTCGGGTGAGAAATTGTCTTAAGCTATTGATCCTCATAAGTTGTAACAAATATGAAGGCTTAGAACGCTTCTAGACTTTATCTTATTTTGTGTAATGGATGATATATTACTTCTCCACACGGAATAATCAAATTTTGTTCATGTAGCCGATCCTACTTATGAGATTAAGGCTTTGATTGATTGATTGATGATATATTACTTCTAGTTTGGCTGATTGTGATTGTAGAATTTTCTCGTGTGCGGGATCCTTTAGTTATCTCTATGGATGTTACTCGATACTAGTTTTTTTAATGCAATTGATTTGTAGTAGCTTTAATACTGTGCAAGGTTGGTTTTAATAAACTAAGATTTTTGCCGTCTATGGTGCAAATCATAGAACTACACTTCAATATACCATTGATAATATGATGGATTTTGCTAACGAGCGCTGCGGGGCGTTAGATAAGGAATAATTATATTGGTTGAAATGATATTAAGTTAGGAATGCATGACAAAATCACGTGTCGTTCGGTGTAATTAATGTTAATTTTACTCTAATATTTCCACTTTTAATTCTCTTATTTAACGCCCCGGGGACGCTTATTAGCTTTTGCCTAATATGATATACCAACTACAAGTATAAGTTAAATCCATTAGAATATGGTTTCTACTTGTTAATCCGCATGTTTAAATATAAATGCCTCAATTTGACTTTACCTCTTTTTTGACTAAATATAAATTCATTAATATTACTTGTTAATCCGCATATTTAAATTATTTCGGTGTTAAATTTAATACTACTAATAAAATTACTCACGTAAAGGAACAATCAGGAATTTCTTCAAAAAAAAAAAAAAAAAAAAAAAAAGGAACAATTATTTTCATATAATATCATACAAGACCTAACTAAATTAAAAAATATACTTGTAGAATGCAAGAGAAGGTGTAATCTTCAACATGTTTGAAAAGCTATAAAGAAGATAATATATCAGAGTTATAGCAGTGGTTGTGTATGATTCAGGTGCATATAAGATTAGTTATAAATATGGTGTGAGGCTGTGGACAGTCAGTGAGCCCGAAGCACATTTTTTTTTTTTTATTTATTTTCAAAAAATAAGTTATGCTACCCTCCTTTATGATTCTATTTGCGAAATTTTTTTATAAAAATTACAATTACTACAAATCTAATAAGACCTCACTTGATATATTATACATAATACTTTTTTTAATAAATTAACGTAAATTTTGATCAAATTAGACAATTAGACTATATTATATCAGATGAAATCAGATAAAACTTGTAAAAATAAAGTGAACTTACGACGCCTCGGTCTTAACCATTTGGTCAATTCCTACTCGTAATTGATAATTTAGATATCGCATTTGTGCACTTTACGCAGAAAGCTCCACCAACTCCTCAATATTCTCTCTCCTCTTTTCTCCACTTTCTTCCACCACCTTCTCTTCTTCCTCATCTCATCAAATTTTTAATCGATTGCGATAGAAAACCTTAATAAATTCAACTAAGCGAAGAATTAATCTTCAGAATTAGTTTCGTGATTATCATTTCCTATCTTCTCAACATTCGATAGATTCCCACTACCATGGCAGGTGATTTTACTGATTTTTTTTTTTAATTTTTTTTTGGATTTTATTGCTTCTAATGATACAAGTTTGAAATTACTGTCAAATACTCTTGCAATGGTGCTGTTATAGTGTATATATTAGTATTATTGCTATTGCAAATTGTGTGTTTGTCATTTTAACATTGTGGAATCATAGCTTACATTTTTGTGATGGTTGAATTATGTTCTTATTGAGGATATATGATGTAAAAAATAATTGGAAAAAATGCTCCGACAAGGCGACAATGCCGAGTAGATTAAATTATAACCGTGTTTTAAATCCAAGCTAATTGCTTATAAGGGGAGTTGTGTTGTTAATGTTGATGGGTTAGTATTAATTTTGTTAGTATTAATTTTGTCATTGATTTGCTTCAAATGAGCTAGTTTTGGATGTATCGTGCAGCTGTGATTGTAGATATGAGAGGGTGTAAAATTAAACGGTTACACGACTTACACCCGAGTGTAGGAATCGCATTGTGCTTGCGGATGTTTTTATAGTATAGTCAGATGGGACTCATAAGAGTGTAATTATATTATCTGCTGCCGTATTGTATAATAAAAAAAACAAAAGTATGCTTGTGATGGTTAAGCTATAATGAGGAGAACAAAACAAGGAGGATAATAGACAGAAATTAAAATCACTTATAATTAATTTCTCTGCACTTTGACTGCATAGAAATGGAATTAATTCACTGTGGTTACTGATTTCGGTGTTAACGGAATTGGCACCTTTAACGTATAATCTGGAACACTTGATTCTTGTGGGAATTTTCTTGTTTGTAGCAATCAACTGTTAAATCTACATTTCTACTGGATTCATACTGTTGTATTATAACCTTCTCTGGTTCAATCTGATAATAGGCAAAGTCCCACAAGGCATGTCAAGTTCATAAAATATACCTATTTAAGAAGAACTTAGAAAACAAAGAACCTGCCACAGTCATTATCAAAGGTTTAGAGTTCTAATTCTGATACGCATTGTAAATTTTCATGCAGCGGTGTCAGGGAAGATTTTTCAAAATGTTTCTGTAGCACACCACTGCCAACAAAATAGACAATTCCACAGCCAATGCAGCAGAGACTCTTTTACTTCAAACTTGCGCAACTTCCTTCCATTAAAGGGAAGGAAGTCAGCATGGAATGGTATATTGGCCATGCAGTTGCGCACTTTGTCAATGTATCAGAACAATTTTGTTAGTCGAGGAAGTATTTGCTGCAATGGTCTGTTCTAGACTCTCATTACCAAGATTGCTATCTAGTGCGACCGTAGCGCTCTGGCAATCTTTTTAGTTTTTTTGGGTTTTTTCTTGTTATTGTTTGACTTGTTCCATTATATTACCAATTTATTTTTTTTCTAATTTTTTTTGGCTGCTTTCTTACTTTTGAAGACTAAAATTACTCACACTTCATCTAGATTCACATTTTGTTATGCTCTTGCAGCTGCTTCATCTTCCACAGCAGTTCGATCCCTAGAAAAGAGTGACTTTCTTAAACTTCAAAATGGCAGGTAAGAGAACATTATGCATCATTTGGGCTGTATTCTTCCGACTTATCAGTCTACTTGAAATCCAGTTAAAAAATATTATACTTTTCAACTTCTTAAATGATGTGATTTATTTATATTTGTGGCTTTGCAAATTTGAGGTGTATGGTTCCTTGTTTTTATATTTGAAGGTGAACAACTTTGAAATAGAAAACTTTCATATGCTTAACTGGTAGCTTGTTTGGACCCTTGAGTTTATTTTTTCTTCTTTAAGTACATTTTTTTATAGTCAGTTTTTGATCAAAATTCAGAAATGATTGATATTTATGTTGCTACACCAGAACTTAACTTTTTCATGTCCAAAATCCTTTCATTTATCACGGTATCACACCTTGATGTCATACTTCACACCCTGATGAAACCAGATTTAACAATTAGTTCTAAGCAAGAAACTTAAAGATTTTAGCCCTGGCACTATACATATTTATAATAAACAATTAGGATTTTACACCAAATTACAATGTCACCCTTAATATTACTCTATCCGATTTCATACCTACAGACTGGTTGCAAATTCACAATTTTGGGAGGTAGTGCTTGATGTGTTTTTTTTTTTTTTTTTTTTTTTTTTTTTTTATTATTATTTTTTATTATTTATTTATTTATTTTTAATAATTTTTAAATGTGTTGGTTTTTCTTTCATATCTTGATCGTTTATGTTTATAGATATAGAAGTATTGGGATATTGAGACTTAATGAGATATTGTTAAGTTGTGGAACTGTAGTAGAGGTTAGAAAAAAGTATCAGAAGTTAAATATTGGCATTATAATGAGTATAGATATACCGTAGCAATATGGCATATTGTTGAATGCTAGCTTAATTTGTTATTAGCTTATTCAATAATGTAGTAGTCTATCTTTAATTATTTGAGGATTAATATAAGCAGTGCAAACACTAATTTTTGGTAAAGACTAAGTATTGAAGAGAAACAATAATAGCTAATAGGTTGTAGCAGTCTTATTCAACATACTAATTACATCTGCAATCTTATACAAAAGAGCGCAACATCGGTGCATGCTGTAGACTTTAACAGTGTTATGTTTACATTTTTGGGAGATGGCTACAATTACATAAGTATCCTTTATTAGGGAGACGGCCAATTACATAAGTATCCGTAATTAAAATAGATGAATTTACAGTTATACCTCTTTCCTCTGGAATGGAGATGGCGAAATTCCAATTCCCCATTAAGAAGCCTTTTTTCAAAATTTTACTTGGGCAAAGGGGTTTGCATCGCATAGATCTCGTTGGGACACCCAATTTGAAAAAATAAAATAAAATCGGCCAGATTGGAACCTTGGAGCAAAGTCACGACCTCCTGAAGTTTTCCCTCCATATTTCTGAATTCGGGCCTCGGGAACCAATAAAGGCCCATGCCTGCCTAGTAATTAGTGGTGGCCTTTTTCTGTCCGTCTGGAGTGTTGGAGTTTATCTCATGTGATTTTGAATTGATGCCACTTTGATTTCTGGGCTTTGGAAGATTGAAAAAGATGTGGTGTACTACAGCTTTTTCTGGCGATTCTCTAGCCCTTATAAGTGCAGGATGCTCGTGTTTTCTGGGGGATTGTGCTAACCTCTGCTAACTAGTAAAATGCTTTAGGATAGAATAACTTATCTAGCATTTTTTTGTCGGCTTTGGGAGCGGGGGCTTTTAGCAGTTAGTTTGGGAAATTCAAAGATACTGGGGTAAGTTCTAAACTGTTCTTGTTGCTAGGAGGACAGCTTGTCTTAACTTTTAGTAATCTGTATCAGCTGGTCCAATTTTTTCTTTGTCAATATAATGCAATTTGGAACTACTACTTTTTCAACACTAGTATAAGCTTTAAAGACAAAGATCATTGTTGATTGTGCTGGATATATTAGACCAATGAAGTTTAAGAAACTCATTTGCACATGATCTGCCACTATTATAGTAAATGTGGATAAAGTAAAGCATTTTGTAATCATTTTGTTGGCAAATAACTTTCCTATCCTAGTAAACAGAATTGGCTGAGTGCAAAAATTCTGTATCTTGTACTGCCTGCGCTTCTTTCTTTTATCAGCATAATGGAAAAACAAAAGACAAGGACCAGAAAGATAAATGGTTGTTTGTAGAAGATCAAAGTATCAAATATTGTGAAGATTGCTGTCATATTGCTTCAGGGAATTGGGTTATCATGCTTTGGAGGCTGGAGATATATTTTGTAGATTTTGTCACTTGGATTAGTTTTGGTTAAAGTATAAACTAATTTGAAAGGTGCATTTTAACTAATGGCCAACTTATGGTTTGCTGATCAACAACCATTACTCATCTTTTGTTTATAAAAATGGCAGCATTTGTTTTACTAATGTGTTTGATTTTACTGCTGGAGTGGGGACTATGTAATTATTCCTTATAACTAAAATTTTGGTGCTGTACTTGTGTTTTCGTTTTTGATACAGTGATATCCGAGGGGTTGCTGTTGCTGGTGTTGATGGCGAACCTGTTACACTTACAGAACCAGTATCAGAGGCAATAGCTGCTGCATTTGCTGCATGGCTTTCTGATAAAAAGAAAGTTGATGCTTCTACACCCATGAGTGTTTCCATTGGTCATGATTCTCGAATTTCAGCCTCAATGCTTCAGGTTAATTACTGGATTTTAAATAAATATATTGTAACTACCTTCTTTAAATCTCATAAGAACAATTAAGCAATTGTTTGGTTTGATAAGATGCTGAAAATCTTGCAAAATGTGTTTTGACTACTCGTCTCTCTATTGATCTGGAGTCTTTGATTATGATACAGCACATGCGTATCAAGAGTTTGCTGAGTATGTTTGATAATAACGAGTGTCAAAGTTTACGAGAAACTCTCTTTTCCTGACAACATTGTTAAATTTTATGATTGGTCTCTGAATTGTTTATCGAAAGATCATCTTGAATGTGAAGCTATGCTCCAAAAGCCTCCTTAATAATGACTAGTCGAGAAATGTTGACATACTAGCAGAAAAAGGCTCATTAAGGGCACTTTTACTGTTCTAATTTTTTTATTGTGTCCTACTAGATAAGAATTACAATGCCAAAGGGAACCGAGAACATGTGGTCTCATCCTTTAGATCTTTTGAATTAAAAGCTAGAGGTGTCTAGAAATTTACCACTATACTACTATAGCGATGTTGTCTATGATCCATCGATGTCATCTCTTCCTATTATTGTGAAGCCAAATTCACTAGTTGTTGAATTTTTCACCCACCAATAGGGTACGTTAGCTTGGTTTAAATCTTGTTACCCAACCAGTGTCTCAATGGTAAATCAACCTAGTATGAGAGGAATTGTTGATTCACAAAGTTGGTCATCACATTTGGTTGTAAAGCTAGTGGCGCATAGGTAGTGAGTTTGCTTCGTTATCCACTAAGATTCAAACCTATGTTTATGCGATTCATCCTCCACCTTATTTGTATAAACAGTTATATTTGTCTAAACAAGTGTAGGATTGTGCCTTGGTTGCTAAAACAATTACTAAGTGTGTGGGCCAAGTCTAACTACATGGGGGCCTCCTTGAGCATAGGGTATGTGCCAAAAGCACAAGCACTAGGATAAAGCAGAAAAACACCTTGCCTTAGGGGCATTTTTGTAGAGGCATGACATCAACTAGAGCCAAGCCAAGGAATGAGCAAGAGGCAAGGCAAGGCAAGGTGTGGTTAAGAGTTTAAGACATCTTAAGACTTGATTATAAGGGGTGCAAAGTCATGGGCCAAGACATGAATTAGGTGGCTCCAGACACCATATAGGCCTTTTGAGGTTCTTTGCACCTAGATGATTGCTGTGCGTAGACTAAATTTGAAGGCTATAATCTACAAAATTAGACAAAATGTCAGAGATATTGAGAGCCAGTGTAGAAATTCAAGTGATGGCGGGGGATGCATCCTAATGTCAAAATATGTTGTTTGGAACCATATGCCCACTAGTTGATCACATAAAAGCATAGGGTGTATGGAGTTTATAATGGAAGACGTGTCCTTAAGTGGCTAAACTGATAGCTAAGAGTCAAAGTAGGCAACTCAAACCACATAAGTGGCCTCCAGGGGTTTCATGGGGGGTCCATGAGAAGCACTTTGTCCTCCTTCCTTTTTGCCCTGAAAAGTAAAAAATTCTCTACAATTGAAGGCTTTAATCCATGCTGTCAAACAGTTTAGGAAAACTTTATTAATCGGATGTGTGTGTGTGTGTGTTTAGGTGGGGGGGGTGGGGGAGGATTGTTTCATGGGGATATAAAAGTTGGTTTGGATCCATAACCATCCTGCCAATAGGTTTAAACTGTCTTAATAATGATATTTGGTTCAATAATATGACTATCTCGATTATTTGTTATAGTGGTAATCAATAGCTGCAACAGATAGTTATAAATCTTATAATCACCAACTAGGCATCCGGTTCCTAGTAAGGTGTCGATAATACATCACTAGGTTATTACACCCACCCACCTTTGTTGATTTTGGTTGTTTACCATTGTTCATAGTAAAGTCTTTGTGAAAGAATCCAAAAAGGGATATTATGGAACTTTATGGTTGGTAAATCAGTATGGATGGAAATTATTACACTTGTTTTTCCCTATTTTATCAAATAAATTACATAAATTAATATTAAATTTTATAAATAAAATAATGGTTTATAAACACAAGCTTGTATTCAATGCCCCTCATCACCAAAACAAATAACCCATGTACCACCACCGTACCATAATTTCCCATGCCCAATTCAATACAAGCCCCAAAATTCCAAAAACGAGCTCTCCTTGACCCCATGGGACCCCTAGGAGATCCCAAAGTGTGAAATTCCCGTCCCAATATCTTTCACAAGGTTTTCTTATATTTAGGATTTTTTCTCACATTTTTTTTGTATTGTCCCCCTTTTTACCCTATTTTTCCCATTTTTCTCCTTCAGCCTTTTGATTAAAGTGTAATGGTCTATTTAAAGCTGAAGAGCACTACTCCATACTCTACCAGAGTATGTGCATTCAAAATTAATGGTTGACAGATAAAGTTGCATCTGAACATAAAACACAAATGTGAAGTAGTAACATTCCATGCCTTCGTTTTATCATTAGTTGCCACTTTAATGCAGCCTATTCAGGCCCTCAGAGTTTTTAGCTGAATTTTAATTTGATACAGCTTTCTTGTTCAGAAAAATGAAATTTTGATGCATCTTTTGCTTAAGAAATTTAATGTGACTGACATATGTGCTTATCTTTGTCAGTTAAGATTTCAAATGATAAGTTTCCTGTGTGTTATCTTTGACATTTTATTCCTCCCCCCCCCCCCCCCCTCCCCCCACCAAAAAAAAAAAAAAAAATACTACCTCCGTTTTTATTAGTTGACACATATTCCTTTTTGGGATGTTTTTTTTTAGTTGACACGTTTCTATTTTGGGAAAGTTTTGTATGATACATTGTCAAAATCACCCTCACTCATTCTCTCTTCTCCCTTCCTCTACACAAACCCACTTTGTTTTTTCTCTCTCCTCTGTCACACATACAACTATGGGAACCCCAATTATTTTCTCTCTCCTCCCAAACAACTACCTCCATCACCCATTCACCCCAATTTCAAGCACCTCCCTCGTTTACATTCTCTATCCTTCCTCACCGTCGGCCGTTTCCTGTTGGTCCTTCCCAACGCCTTCAACCTCCCTCATTGCCAATCCAATTTTTTTTTTCTCCTCCACGGTCGGCGGCATCCTTTCCCCTCATGGGCCTCATTGATGTTTGACTGGTCTTTTACCTCAAATTTTTTGTATAAAATTAGTTATTCTCAGACATTATAAATTATTTGGTTACTTATTTGGTGTATAATTTGGATTTTTTTTTTCTCTAATTCAATGATTGTTAAACATGGAGTGGGGGTGAAAATTTTCCGGTAGCGATTTTAGGCGGTAGTGGTGTTGTGGTGATGATGATTTTGTAGTTGTGGTGTAGGTGGTAGTTGCAGCGGTGGTGGCGGTATTAATTCATGGAGGAGACTGATGTGTGTACTGGGTACAGTGAGTGGGTAATGGGTAGAGGGTGGGTGTTTTTTAGTCTTTTGTCTTTCTTTCCCATCCTTTCTTAAAGTGTGTGCCAAAATCAAATGTGTCAACTAATAAGAAACGGAGGAAGTATGTTTTTTTTTAAGCAATGATGATAAACTGTTCTTTAACGATATTATTTTTCTGAGTTGCTTTCTGCTGCATTGTATTATGTTGAATTTTCCTTTCAAACCCTGTAATCCTGTACTAAATGCTGTATCCCATGTTATGAAGTATGGCTTCCTCTCCACAAAATTGTAGAGCAATTTCAGCCTTCCATATGCACTGTTTAGCTGATAATAAATGGTTGACATTCTATTGTTAGGATGCTGTGTCTCGAGGCCTGATGAGTTCTGGTGTCAATGTTTTGCACTTTGGGTAAGCTATCTCTATTCATCTTATTTTGCTTTCATTACAATATTTGTTTATGCTAGACTAAATTGCCTTCTCACCTATCTCTATCTTTTCCTTAAAGAAACCAAACAAAGGAATACTAATATTCGCTTGAATCTTCCCTTGGAAAACCAATTCCATAAAAAGTTGTTTTCAGTTAAACATGTCTTTCGTTCAACCAAACGAAGCCTTAATCTTTTTCCCCGTATGAAACAAATTAATCATTTTGATATCTTGTCTTTATAAATAAAAAACTATTGAGAAGTTATTATACTCCTCTGTATCGTAATTAGGTGATGTGGGAATGAAGCATTCAATTATAATATTGATGACTCACAACTTTTGTTTGTTTTAAACAATTGCTTGTTTCTCAGGGTGTATACTTAGATTTAAAAGTTCTTGGACATAAGTTAAATCCATGAATATGATGGTTCACATATAATTGAGGAAATTCATATCAAGTCTTAAAATATCTTGATCTCATTGTAAAAAGACATTATGTTATCCTTATTGACCAAGTAATCAGATAGGTAGCTATCTTTTTTCCATTCCTGTTTCTTGAATTGAAAACCATGTATGGATCCTAGCAATATACTCTTTTTAAATTTCTCATGTGCACACTATGGTTCTGTTTAATGATTTGAAATGAGCCTTTTTAACAAACTTCAGATACTACATGCAGGCTAGCTTCCACACCTGCAATGTTTAATAGCACTCTCACTGAAAATGAGGAGATCAGGTGTCCAGTTGATGGAGCTATCATGATAACAGGTAGTCAATCATTTGTATGTTAATGGCATTAATGATTAATAATTTCACTGGTATTGTGTTGGAACTTGGCAAGTTGAAAGTAGTACTGATCCACTTTTTAGAACTTGTCCTAAATTCCAGTTACTATAGTTGCATACTGAACTAATGCCTTGTCATATCAGCTAGTCATCTTCCTTACAACAGAAATGGGTTCAAATTTTTTACCAATGCTGGAGGTCTTGGTAAAGCAGACATCAAAGATATTCTGGAGCGTGCTTCTGATATATACAACAAAGTAACTGATGATGGTCTCCAAGACTCACAGGGAGCATCTTCTGCATCTGTTAGAAGTGTAGATTACATGGCTATCTATGCATCTGATCTTGTGCATGCCGTTCGCAAAGCAGCTGGAAATATAGGTGATCTTGCAACTTCTGTGTCTCAAATTTTTCATATGTGTGTGTGTGTGCGCGCGTGCGCACGTGCATGTGAGTGTATCAGTTATTTATGCAGGTTTAATAACTAGGGCTGAACATGGGTAGGTACCCGAACAATAATGCTATCAGGTCAGGTACTCGATAACTAATAAAACCATGAATGATGCCCGTGAACCGAACTGATAGTATCGTATACCTAAAATTGTCCTTTTAAATTTTTGTTTATTAATAATTACTTTTTATTACAGACAGCCACAGTGATGTATTTTATGACCTTTTTTTTTCTTGTTGAGAAAAACCAATTATTCCACTTTCCACCAAGAGTTTTAAAGCCTTAACTTTTAGATTTAGACGAGCAACAATAGCATCAGCATCTTCGACTAATTAAACTAAGCACATTTGATAAAATTCCTTAAAAATATTTCTTCATTTCCTTTTATATATCAAGTAGGTCATGGCAATTTTACTCCAAATTATGGGTGTTATAATGAAACTATTTTAGTGTAGAGAGTAGACATATCTATTGTTAGGTTATTTGTTGTGAAAAGAGCTCATATCTGCTCTCTTAGTATCTCCTTATTAGTTAGAACCTTGGACTTCTTTTTCTGCTTTGTAAATGTTTGAAAATTTAATATAAGACCAGCAAAGATATGAATGTTGTCATTTTCTGCTGTCATCTGTTTCTTCTTTAATTTGCTTATTCTCATTCCTTTTTTTTTTTCCTTGTATCAGAGAAGCCTCTAGAGGGCTTTCATATAGTTGTTGATGCTGGCAATGGAGCTGGAGGCTTTTTTGTTGTAAGTATTCTTTTGTTTTGCGGTATCCGTTCTTGACTAAACATCCATTTATCTATCTGTCTATATTGAACTTGAAAGTGTGTCTTCTTCTCTACTTGTATCTTAATGTCAAATCTAGGAACAACATGACTTCTATTCTTTGTTTTAAGTACTCTTCTTTTGTTAGACTAACTTGTGACATCAACTATATTCTATTGTTTATACTTGTACTGTTTTCCTTCATTTTTTTTGAATTTTTTCTGAGGATACAATTACCTATCATTGCCGAGCTCAGTGCTTGGAGAAAAATATTCCCGCTTCATATTATTGTATTATATGCTCTCTTCTTCACGATAATGCTCATGATTTTTGCGAGGCTTTTATGGTCTACCATATTAAGATGGGTTATAAATGAGGCTTGATTTTTCCCTTCATGTCACAATACAATAACCTGCAGAGTTCTCTAACTTCTCTCTATCAATTTGATAGATCTAAAGGGTGTGGTGTTGTTGTTTTGATTCATCTTGATAATTAACAATGAATTTTGAAAAAGGCATGGTGCCCCTGATTTCTTGATACTCATCTGCTCAATAACCTTTCCCATTAGCGTTTTTACTGGAGATGACTGAGGTCCATTCGCTTAACCAATGCTTTGCCTTCAATCTTTTCCCTGCCATTACAAGAAGCTCTTTGGTATACAGTATTGGAAGGTAGCTCTGTTATATCCTTCCCTTATTAGACAGTCTCTGATACTCTGACACGGTTCAGAAGGCCTTTACTATGCTGTTAACAATCCTACATGGGATACTATCCTGCTAAGGTCTCAGGGAGGATTTGGCTCTACAACACTTTCTTTATGCAATTATAAGATTTTTAAGATCTTCTTTATGCAATTATAAGATTTTTAAGATCTAAGACTTGGATTGGAAAACATACTTTTGTATTAAAAAAGACCATTCACAACAATACTTACATAGGGGCTATTATTCTTCAATGTGATGTGTCCCAAACAGCTAAGTTATTGAATTTGTACTGATGATCACTGGTGCACCTTTTGGAATTACATTATTTTCTTTTTTCGATATCATTGAAAATTATTGGCGAAACAAACCATGTTACACCTTTATATCATAGATTTTGAAGATTTTAATTATCCAAAAATTATGAGAAACGAGTTTCTTAGTGAATTACCTTATGATAAAATTTCTTGGAGCCCCAATGATGATTTTTGCCAATATTTATCATAGTAAGGAGAATATTATAGGAAAATTAGTTGTGAAAGCTTTTTTGTTTGCCAGTTTTTCTATAATAATATCGATGACCTTTTCTTGTGAAATAAAGTCGGGCTGGGTATTAAACTGTAATAATGGCAGATATTTTTGTCAATGTGGTATGTTGATTCTGCAACATCTACTATGAATTGGATTTTCATATCTAATGTTAAGGTTTGGTCTTCTTTTGAATTACTTCTAGGACAAGGTGCTTGAGCCTCTGGGTGCTGTCACAAGAGGCAGTCAATTCTTGGAGCCTGATGGTAATTCATGGTATTGATGACTTGTTCAAGCGAGTTTCCTGTCCCTTCCTGATGCTTTTCTGACTAATTTTATTTGCTTTAGGTATGTTTCCTAATCATATACCAAACCCAGAAGATAAGGCTGCAATGAGAGCAATCACTGAGGCAGTTCTTGATAACGAAGCAGACTTGGGCATCATTTTCGATACTGATGTGGATAGGTAATAGCTTTCTTATGACATGTTCTTGCAGTTTAATGTGTTTAGTTATAATATTTTCCTTTTACAGGTCTGCTGCTGTAGATTCTACTGGCAGCGAGCTCAATCGAAATCGTTTGATTGCTCTAATTTCTGCAATAGTCCTTGAAGAAGTAAGAATTTCTGCTTGTACGCTTACCAATTTCTGTTTTATACAGAGTGTATTGTTTAGTAGAAGGAACTTCTAACTTCATTTATTTTCCGACAATATATCTACATTAGCATCCAGGGACAACAATTGTCACCGACAGTGTGACTTCAGATGGTCTTACTCAATTTATTGAAAAGAAACTTGGTGAGTTCAAGTCCAACAATCGATCAACTTTATGTTCCACATTGGATTTGATCTGGTTTTCTATATTGGTATATACTTTGAGGACTTGTTATTGATTCTGTATGAATAGGAGGAAAGCATCACAGATTCAAAAGAGGGTATAGAAACGTAATCGATGAAGCTATTCGGCTGGTAAAATTTATGTTTATCATTCGATAGATTTTTAGATGCTAGCAAATATATATAGAAAATGGTACTATATTATTTTATCATTTCACCTGTCCTTTATGTTGACCTCTTTTTTTTTTTTTTAATTTTATTTTTACCTTATGTTTCCTTGATTCCTGTCATAAGGTTTGCATATACTGCATATGTTTTTGTTACATATTAGAGCTTGAACTTTGATTTCCTTTTCTTTGCAAGTTATAATAATCGCATTTCAGTTGGTATAGATCTTGAACCATGTAATTCAATCCTTTTTTTCCTCATTTGTGGCATTGGATCAGATATGGAACATCATTTTTCTATTAAAAATATATACTCAACTTATAGTGCTTTCTTGATAGAACTCTATTGGAGAAGAGTCACATTTGGCCATTGAGACCAGTGGCCACGGTGCCCTCAAAGAAAATCACTGGCTTGATGATGGAGCTTACCTCATGGTAGCCAATTTCTCTTACTACTGCCTTCCCTTTTTAATTTTCGTTTGGATTCGTTTATTCTGTAAGTAAAGTATGCCTTTTGCAGGTTAAGCTCCTGAATAAGCTTGCTTCTGCCAGGGCATCAGGAATTAAAGGTGGCAGCAAAGTGTTGACTGATTTGGTGGAAGGCCTGCAAGAAGCAGCTGTTACTACTGAATTGAGATTGAAAATTGATCAGAATCATGTAGATCTGAAAGGAGGGTGAGCAATGGTGCCTTGACTTGCTTAGCATCTGTTCACTTTGAATTGGGTTTCATGTCATGACCTATTATCAATACATTATATATGGGCAGATCCTTTCGGGACTATGGAGAGGCTGTGCTGAAGCACTTGGAAAATGTAGTGGATTCAGATCCTAAGCTCATAAAGGCCCCAGTTAACTATGAAGGCGTAAGTTTTCTATAGCTTCATCCACATGAATGATATCTTAGTCATAAACAGGCTCCATATCAAGTACTGGTTTTATTTATTTATTTTTTTTATTTTTTTATTTATTTATTACTTTTTTTTTTCTGCTTTCACTTCTTTAATTTAATCTCATATGAGAGTTCGCTTACCTTATATCTCTTTCTGAATCTTTCTGTGCTGGTGGCATTTTAAGTCGTAACTATTAAATGCTATTTCTTCCTTAGCAATGTTAGTATGCCACTCTAGACCTCTAGTTGGTTTCCAGCAATGTATGTTTGAAAATAAAATAAACTACTTGTATCCATGGATAGCTCACACAATGAATTAAATTGCTCACGTAGCATATATTGAACAAATGCTGGATGTAATATCCTTAAGTATCCACTTTGCTGCTATTGATATATAAATAAATTTGAATAAATTCTAGGAAAAATTGGCCGCAACAACACCAACTATGATAAAGGTGCGTGTAGCAGCACAACCTTTTAAGGATGCAGTCTACAGCACAAACTATGTAATTCGGTGTACATATTAGCATAAATGACACTAATGAACTAAGGTTCCATGGAAAAAAAGTGGAATCTTTATTATTTTATATAATTGTTTAAATATTATTTAAACTAATATGATTTTCCATCATACATGACTAAATTAGACTTACCTTCTATTTATTTTTTTCATTTAAGCATTTCTTAACCTCCACCATTTTATTAAGCGGATTCCTTCAAAAAAAAAAAATTGTGCTATTATTTTCCTTTGTTCGCTTCTCCAACTACTTTTTCTAATATCGATCTCACATGATTGACTTAGTTTCCTTTCCCTTTCCATTTAGTTAAATATTAAATCCGTTTAAAAAAAAAAAAAGTTAAATACTAAATTGATAAATAAATAAATAAATAAATCATTTCAATACCTTTATTCTACAAGATTTCAAGATACATAGGTAACTTTCTAATACCAAACCCCAAGAAATGATTTTAAATACTTAATTCAAAAAATAATTTTAGAATTGGATTTTAGGATATGCCAAATTGATTTTCTTGTTTTTGATGTACAACACTTAAATTGTGGAGGTTGAGAGAGAATAATTTAAAGGGAAAAAATTAATTATAATGGTAGAGGAAACTAAGTCAATCATCACATGAGATGTAAAAAAAAGTAATTGAAGAAACAAACAATAGAAAATAATGGCGAAAACTTTTTGAAACAATTCAATTTAATGGTTTACTTAATTACATGTGATGGAAAATTAAGTGGAATACTGGAATTAATCAAAAATATATTTAAACAAAAAAGCATTAAAAATATTTAAGATTTCACTTTCAGAAGAAACCTAAATTTTGCCAATGTCATTTATGTTGTTATGTGCACCCTATTGCATAGTTTGTGATGTTGAGTGCACCCTCGAAAGGTTGTGCTGCTACACGCACCTTTGTCATAGTTGGTGTTGTTGCGGCCAATTTTTCCTAAATTCTATTAACAATGTATAGTGTATAGTCTTTATTTTTCAAGCATAGTGCTTGTTTTTGTCCATAAAATAGTAAAAGAATCACATGGATAACTTTTTCATATAAGCAATCAGGAACGGTCTTTTGAAAGCTAAACTTCACAAAAAAATAAATAGTCTCAACTAGTATTCTTATAGATACGGTTGGATTGTCTTAATCAACTACTATTGAGACATATTCCCAGTATAGCTTCTAGCCTTCTACTCCCTCCAATCCATATTGTCATTCAGTTTATTTTATTTGACCCAAATTAATTGCTGTTTTAGGCTTCTAATGCAATGTTGAATGTCCCTACACAGTATCCACATATAACATTATAAGTAAGTTTACAATGTGGATCAGAAAGAATCATATAAAATTATTTTCTTCTCTGTACTGTCTGGATGTCATCTGATACAGATGATCTTAGGAAATTTTGGAGGTTCTTATGGTCCTGGATTTTACAAGTTTATCCTTTTCATTTCTAATTTGTTTTTCTTTCTTTTTTATATGTACTACTTCCTTTGTTTCTTTTTAGCTGACATGTTTACTTAGCCGTATTTTCCAATGCACAAATCAAATCATTATACTTTGTATCTTTAATGTCCAATAAGTACGAAGTATTTAGGTTTATGCAAGGCAATCTTTTCTATACCCCTCCCTGTACAGGAATATTTACCAAGCTTGTGTTTTCTCTCATGAACAGGTTAGAGTTTCTGGTTTTGGTGGCTGGTTTCTGTTACGACTCTCACTTCATGATCCTGTTCTACCACTTAACATTGAGGTAGATAAAATCTTAACTTTTTGAGGCACCCATTAATATTGTTAAATATGCTGTTTATATATAAAGGATTATTGTAGGCACCGAGCAACGATGCAGCAGTGAAACTTGCTCTTGTTGTGCATGAAGCTGTCCGAGAGTTTCGAGCTTTGGATACATCATCATTGGATAAGTTAATCCATGGCAATTGAGTTTACTAAGGATGTTCCTCCCAGGCACTACATTGGTGGTCTCTTGGACTCCAGCTTCAGAGCTGTATACTGAATACTGAATACTGAATACTGATCATGGTGCCTATGTGCTTGCGAAAAAAGGGAAGAAATTACCCCAGAGGTACAAGGATTTGAACAATTGAAAATTTCAGAGTAAGGTAAACATGGTAAGGCAAGCAAGGTTAACAATTTCATATAAACTTATTACTTCTTGTATCAGGTTGTAAATTATGAAAAATTTGAAGTTTTGAGATATAAAAATTGAGAAGTTACTGATATCCCAGTTTCTTTGAGAATTTTTGAAATGGTAAGGAGTACACGTTTTTTTTTAACTACAGTCTGCTAATTTTTGAGTCTTGTCAAAATCATCACCAAAGGTGGTAGATGGTGTAGACTATATACTAATATACCAAAACCCGAACACACCATGGCTCAAACTCTGCCTGGAAATAGGAAGCAAAACTGGGTTGTGTTGTGGTTTCATTCTACATCCCAGTAGAAAACCAAGTTGTCGGGCTAAAATTCTAAAACGTAGAGACTGCCAGGGAATTGAATTCTGAAACATCTATATGCTTTACTGGCCTCCACAGGGGAATGGTTATGGTTAGGTCACCATTTCTGCATTCACTAGTGTTGAACGCGATCTGAAGAAATGGTGAAGATGACAATCATTTCTACTACAATAGAAATGTGCAATAAGAAATCAACAATATTAAGGGAAAACAAAATCAAATAAAAACAAATTTATCCATGTCCCTCTAACCATTTTTGTTTCAGTATTTCTTACTCTCTATAGCTTTCATCCTAATTTTGAAGAACTCAAACAACCAAATCTCAAGCATAGCAATGCCCTCAGTAATTTTACTTCCTCGTCGAAAAGTGACAAAAACACTACAAGCTAGTACATCTAGCAGCCCAAACCGTGAGTTCATGATGCACAATACCATAAATTTTGGGTCACAGCTAGCACATTGGTGGCATGATATATTGGACACAAAATAGAAATATAAGGAGTGACATTAGAAGATCGATAACCTATGAAGTTAGACAATTTCACCCTAAAATTAATTGTAGGAGAAATTTCTTCATTTGGTCAATATTCAACGTCAACCAATAATCACATTCATACAAAGTATATAAGCATACTCTCTTTCACATCGATAATTGAAAGATATATTAAAATATACGAAGTATAAAGTATAATAATGTTTAATTTGGACCCTGATAGATTATTTCACAAACACAAGTGATTATGAAAACGCAAAATTACTTGTACAACACAGTCTTACATTATTATGTTGCTACATATTACTCACAAATTACAAGTTTTAAGATACATGTATATATGAACTATGAAGAGGTTTATATGGAAAGAATACAAGGGTAGCAAACTTTCACATTCAACCACCGCCTCCGCCACCACACCCTGCACCTCCTCCGCAGCCACCGGAATTGAATCCACCTCTACCATGATTACGACCATAGCCTTTACGATGTTTTTTTTGTTTATCTTTACCATCATCAGCACACGAAAATACGAGCATGGATATAACTGAAATGGACATGACAATTAAACCAAGCAACACCATCATACCACCAAGACTTCCGAGCAGCTCGAAACCGCCAACTCCATATGGAAAACGCTGAACAGACCTCAATAACCTCATTACTTAACCTTCTTCTTGATCTTTCCCTTTAGCTCTTTTCTTAGGACTTTTCCCTCCAAGAATTTCAGGGTCTCCTCAAAGCAAAAGGTCAAAGTATTTGTAGGATATATAAGTACAAGTATTAATAATTAATCTCATCAAGTTGTTATCATTAGTTGATTATTGATGATAATTATTTTAAAAATTATTTAAGCATAGTTTGTTTATTTAGCGACGTGCACATCAATACATGTTGGCTTTTGACAAGCTTCTAAACGGATACTTCATACTTATATATTTTAGTGTTGATTATCTTGACTTTTCAAGACTAATAAACAATTTTAGTGGAATAGTTTCTTTTAATCCATCTTGTAAGAGAAAAAAAAAACATACATTAATTAAATTATTAATGTATGATGGTATTGCATAAGTCTTAAGAAGAACTATTGACTTTATCAATAACCAATCTTTAAAGGAAATTGCCGGTATGAAGTACCAAAATACCAATTTTTTTTTGTTAGGTATATGTAAGAACAAATATAACTATATATTACTGTATATTAGATCTTATTAATCAGTTTTATCTTGAAGTTTCAAAATACTTTCTCCATTCTTTTAATATCACATCATAGGAGTTGGACACAAAGTTTATGATTGTGAAAAAAAAAAAAAAAAGAGAGAGAGGAGTTGGACACAAAGTTTATGATTGTGAAAAAAAAAAAAAGAGAGAGAGAGAGAGGTAAAATACAATATTGCCCATGTAATTGTTACATAAATTAAAGAATCAATCCTTTAAAAGTAAGGGCTTAAAAAATAAAGATATATTAGGTATTTACAGTGTGAATAAAGATATTTATTTACCTAAAATAGATATGGTGTAATATTTGTAAAACTCCCTTATAAAACAAGTGGTGCACTGGTGCAATTATTAAAAAAACAGAGGAAGTATCAATCTTGCTGTTATAAAATCATGAAAAAAGGAATATATCAACTAAAAATACAGATTATATACTTCATCCGTTCTTTTTTTGCTA
This sequence comes from Chenopodium album, assembly GCF_948465745.1. Lineage (NCBI taxonomy): Eukaryota > Viridiplantae > Streptophyta > Magnoliopsida > Caryophyllales > Amaranthaceae > Chenopodium > Chenopodium album. The sequence goes on along the minus strand of NC_137845.1, from coordinate 54,498,422 downwards.
TTAACATCTCTAATTATACTTTATTAAAAATTTATAAAAAATTGATATTTGAAAAGTAAATTTTGAGACTAATCTAACTAGACTCCACATGACTATGTTTTTCTTTACCGAAAAATCACAAAAGATAGTCAAAAAAGATTATGTAAATAGTGTAAAAGTCATTATGATGTAATAAAAGAAAAACGGATGAAGTATTATAATTTACACATTGTCAACTTATACACAATAATATTTTTTTCACAATGCAAAATCATTTGCACAACACAGACTTAAACTGCTACATACATAGTCGGTACAAATGATATTCTTCACAATAGTCACAAATTACAAGTTTTACAACACACGTAGTATTAATGAAGAGGTATAGCTAGCTTATGAAAACATGAGAAGAGACGAATGAAGATAAATACTTTAGCTAGCTTGAATATGTACGTTTAACAACCACCACCGCCGCCTCCGCCCCCACACCCGCCTCCACCTCCATAACCACCGTAAACGAATCCACCACCACTAATATGACTACGACCACCACTCTTATGATGTTTTTTTGGTTTATCTTTACCATCATCAGCACACGCAAATACGAGCATGGAAATAATTGAAACGGACATAACCATCAAACCGAGCAATGCCAACATACCACCAACACTTCCGAGCAGCTCGAAACCGCCAACCGCATACGGGACATGCTGAAAAGAGCTCAATAGCCTCATCACTTTATGTGATGGTTTTTTTCTCTAAAAGAATTTCAGGGTCACCTCAAGGCAAAGGGTACATGTATTTGTAGGAAAAGTATTAAGCACTCATAAAATTAAATCAAGTTGTTATTAATAATTACATTACTTGTATGATTACATTTCTTAAGTGATTAATTAAGTATAGTTTGTTAAGCGACGTGTGCACCAATAAAAATCTACTTAGACTGAGGTAGGGTTGATTTTTCCACAGATTATAGTGTTTCGGATAATTTCAGAATGCCGCGTTGAAGGCATGGATGCTTGACTGCTTGTGGTTCTTCATTCCGGGTTATAAATGGTTTCATCAAAATGAATTATGAGCGAGCCTCTAACGCCCAAGTTAATGCCCAAAAAATACATGTTTAGAGGGAAAGGGTAGAACATGGCTCCAATCCTAGTATTTGGACTAAAATAAATAGGTTCATTTTGGCACCCAAACATATATGATTGCGACGCAAAATTAGCAAGGAAAACTGCTTACAATTATCAATAACTTCTACCTTTTTTGGGGGAATTTACTAAGTCAGATTGAATGAAGTACAAACTTACATAGAATTTCCAAGTTTGATTATGCAACACATGGTTAGGAATAATGACTTTTTCTAAGAACTTAAAATAACTACATATATGGACCATGTAATTATTAATTAATAATGCAATTTACTTTTAATTTCAATGACCAACTAATAAACATAACTTTGATCCGAACAATTAACAACTTCAATAAAACGAACAACCATCTTTCACAAAAAAAAAATGACTTGGAGGTTATCTTTGCTAATGAATACGTTAGTAAAAAATAAAAGATAATATTTACTCACATTAGTAATATGTATGACTTTTCAATTACAATGTTGACCAATTATGAATGTCGATTCATGCAAGATGAGTTCGAGTCTCTAGCGCCTAATTTTATGAACATATACGAACGAAGTTAAATTATCATCTTTCCATATCATAGAGCTATAACATAAATTTATCATAATTAATATTTCTATTGTCATATTATTACACAAATTAATTTTTTATACATACGAAAACTTAGGCACACCAAACAAAATAAAAATTAACCTTATTAAGGTTTTGACGACTAAGCATGTAGCAACCACCACCTTACAAACACTTCCACACAAACCGAAAGTACTTATTGATATATCTAAAGACAGGTTTATAGAAAAGAAACTTATTATTGTTGACTTGTTGAGTCTAAGTTTGATGTTTAATACTTTTAGCAACTGCCACCTCCACCTCCACCTCCACCACACCCTCCACCTCCTCCGCCTCCACCTCCGCCACAACCTCCACCTCCTCCTCCGCTGCCTCCACCACATCCACTGCCACTTACACCACTAGTAATGAATCCAGCACTGGTAAAGGTACCACCAACATAACCACTACGTTTTTTTCTAGGTTCATCACCACCATCAGCACACACAAATACAAGCACGGATATAATTGAAATGGACACAACCATCAAGCATAGCAACACCAACACACCTTGGGCGCTTTCAGATAACTCGAAACCACCACCCCCAGACGGTATATGATCGCCATTTAGAGAACTAAAAAGTCTCATCACTTCACTCCAGTAGTGAGAACTGCCAAATTTACAAGAGTGATACACTAGGTGTTGTGGTTACTTGGTTTACTTGTAAAAAGAAAGGTTTGCAAAGTGAAGAGGGCGTATACTTCGTACAAAATATATAATAGGATCCCCTAGAAAACTGAAAGAAACAGAGAAACTATAGAATAAATCAGCAATACTATTTTGGACCAGTCTCATTAATTGTACTCCTATTTAGTGTTTGCAGAAAAAAGGTTGCTTTCTTAATAAATTTCAAGGGAATAATATAAGTTCAGAGCAAGAAATTTCCCTAATCGCTAACTTTTTAATCTAAAGACAGTAAAAACTTAAAACGCTCTATGTCTCTAATTATTTGTTCCACGCCTAAATGGAGTAAATGTCATGTGAAACGAACTTAAAAGAAAAGTGGAGTACGTAAAAATCTCCTTTGTTTCTAGAGTCTAGACACTAAAGAAAAGTCTCCCTAGCACATTACTTAGCAGAAGATGTTGAAGTTGAAGTTTACTGATCTTATCCTAGGATTTGGACTGTATCTTGCTTCTAAATACATCAATCATTTTCACAAATATCCTATTGCAATCTCAAAAGAACTTTGAGCATAATTTTCAAAGATATTTGCATCAATGATCAAACCCCTAAAAAAATAATGATGCAAAAAATCTCAAGAAGTGAAGGTCGGACAACACCGTATAAGCAGAACACCCAAAACAATTTTGACATATCAATCATGCATTTCAGACACATGCTCAAGCATAAGAAGCTCGTGAGCGAACACACACGGACACATGTAGCAATCTGAATTCTCATTCATTTTAACTGTTCCTCCATCATAACGTAATAAGATGCTATCAGGTAGATGATCATAGCAGGCAATTTCATCCATATTTCGTTAGGACATAACAGCAATTTCAGGAACAAAATACGTACGAAGTACTCGTAGTACTTAAACTGCATAGTTCAATCAACTTATATTCATTTTCCTTTGGATACTCATAACAGCATTCTACAACATGCGTACATATAACAGGATTAACAGCTTCTGCAACAATTTACAGTTAACACATTAAGAGTTAAACTGCATAACTCATGCAACTTAATTTCATTTTCTTTTGTCCGCTTGCAGCATTCTACATACAGAGGTGAGTATCCATATCATCAATCCATCTATCAAAGATGGATAGGTTTCTAACTAGACAATGATTCTGTAAACCTTTTCTTTTCTACATGAGGTTTCAATCATATTTTTTCTTAAGAACTAAGAAAATATATTTTTAAATGCTCTATTTTTATTTTATTTTTTTTGACAATTAATATATTACTTCCAATCATATTATTGTTATCAAAGATTTTCAACTTTGACCTCATATTTGTTAATAGGAAGAATTCTAAGAAACGGAGAAGCTATAAACTTAGCATATTATACAATGTAGGTCGTTATTACATTACTATGTCAAATTGTCAACTAATAATTAAAAGTCAAAAACAAACTCACACCAATACTTTTGTAATTTATATCTTATACTTTGTCAAACAATGAACAATGATCGTACACATATCATGTGTTCCATATCACTCACAAAACTAAAAGATAACATATTATAGTATGCATTATATTATTATACACAATAATTTTTTTTACAGTAATCCCCCCCATCCTATGGCTTATAGATCAATATATTTTTCACACAGTAGATGTGAATTTGTGATCTTCATATTCAGAAATGGGCACCCAGCAAGTAGCATCAGCCACCTTACACACAACATTCACGCAAACACAAACAAACTACTCTTATGTTAGTATGTTACAATGAATCTGATGGTTCAAAGAATGGGAGGTTATGGAATATAAACTCTTCTTAGAAACTAAATAGATGTTTTAAGACTACTCAGTCGTAGATTGATGTATTACTATACATTAACAACCTCCTCCACCGCCACCACATCCTCCACCACCACCACATCCTCCGCCTCCTCCACCACATCCTCCACCACCTACTCCACCGCCACCAGCAAAGAATCCACCACTAGTATAGGTACCACCACCACTGCGATTACTTCCAGATTCACCATCATCAGCACACGCAAATACAATCATGGACATAATTGATATGGACATAACCATCAAACATAGCAGCACCAACATACCTTGGGTGCTTTCAAGTAACTCAAAACCACCACCCCCATAAGGAATATGCTCGCCATTAAAAGAACTCAAAAGCCTCATCACTTAAACCTGTTAGCAAGGGCTACGGAATTTATAATTGTGATATACGCTAAACGAATGTCACAAAGGTGTTTAGGAAACTCCGGTAACCTATAAAATATGTAAGGGAATTAAAATAGAGGACATTGAATAGCTATATATAGGATAAGTAAACATCTCAATGAGATCATCAAGTTATTTTATATTTTCTGAAGAACATACTACTACTCATAATTTCGGCTTATGGATGAGGCTCACAACAAGTTTCTAGTGTTGACCTTTCACGCCTTAGACTGAGTACAGATCGTTTTATTGACTTTACAAAAGAAGTTACCCCTCACGGCAAGAAATCTCCCTAATCACTAACTTTGTAAGAAAAATAATTTAAACTCTGTTTTTTCACTTTAAGCCTAAATGAGACTATTATCAATACGGACCCAACAGAAAAGTGGAGCAGAAAACTAGAATAAAGAAAAGTCTCCTTAGCCTCAATCTTAATAAATGTTGAAAACCAACACTTTTGGACAGTATCTTGGTTCAAAATACATTTGGTTCATATATTCTGATAGTAATATTTAAAGAACTTCCAACAATTTCGACATCAAACAATTTCGACAAACCACAAGTTTCCAACGTAAAAATTGCATCAAACCATAACCAAACAATACGTGTTGTGCATTAGTGCATTGGTGGTCACAGGCATACGCGCTCAAGCACAAATGCCATCAGGTAGACAATCATCACAGGTTTTTACATCATTTGCCTAATAAGACAAAAATTTTGGTAACAAAAGATTTTGATTGCATAGTTCATTAGTTCTGCCACTAATATCCGTTCTTTGTGTACTTGCAGCATACTAAACATTCTGCATGTTGAAATGCGATTTCGGACTGTCTTTCTTCCTTGACTACTTGAAAACTCTCCTGGGATAAACACACTGCAAAAGTTATATCCAGTTCACACTTCCTAAGCATAGTCTGTTTAGCGACGTGTGCAGCAACTAATGCTGCTTTCAACAAAACTTAGACTGATGCAGGGTTGATTTTTCTGATCTTTCAAGACTAATAAACAGTTTTTCGTGGGAATGTGTTTAGGATATAATTCAGGGTGACACATTGATGGTGTGGACGATTGTGGTTGAGTACGGGTTCCGAATGGCTTCTGCAAGATGAATTTTAAGGCTCTAACGTCCAAGTTAGTGCCTAAATTGATGTATTAATCTGAAATTCTGAACTTTATTTGTTTCTGTTATGTTCTGAGAACTATAGTTGCTAAGGCCCATAACCTGGCTATTCAGAAAAGGATCCTAGCTTAGAGCTAATAGAAATTTTATTGTAGTTTATATCCATACTTTCATATTATACGTAATAATTATTTACATAATAATAATGCTTAGGGTGCACCAAAATATATATATATATATATATATATATATATATATATATATATAATAACGTTTGAAAGCCTAGCAAGTAGCAACAGCCACCTTACAAACACTTTCACACATATAAAACAAAGTACATATATAGTTGTATGTTACAATATACTTGGTATTTCTACTAAAAAAAGGTGCAAAGAATGGGAGTTTATAGAAAAGGAACGAAAGATTATTGAGTCGAAGATTGATGTTTAACTATGACTTTAAAAACCGGGAGTTCATAGAAAAGAAACGGATGATTATTGAGTCGAAGATTGATGTTTAAATGTACTTTAACAACCGCCACCGCCACCGCCCCCACCACCTCCACATCCTCCACCCCCGCCGCATCCTCCACCTCCTCCTCCGCATCCACCACCACCACCGGTATAGGTACCACCACTATAGCGGCTATGCATTTTTCCAGGTTTGCCACCATCAGCACATGCAAATACAAGCATGGATATAATTGAAATGGACATAACCATCAAACATAGCAACACCAACATACCTTGGGTGCTTTCAATTAACTCAAAACTACCGCCCCCATACGGAATATGATCACCATTTAGAGAACTCAAAAGCCTCATCTCTTCATTCTAAGAGCTGCCAAATTTACAAGAGTAATAAACTTAATTTAGAAGAATGTCACAATGGGTGTTTGGTTACGCGGAGTACCTATAAAAAATGGCTTGTGAATTTAAGAGGATTTATATAATAGAGGAATGTCACAATGATACGTAAAATTTGTGTCGCTGTCACTAATACAATCTCGGAATTTTCCTTCATATTTGTTTCTAACTTTCTACTTTCTAGACAATAAAGAAAAGTCTCCTTAAGAGGAAGACGTACATAGATTTTGAAGCTAACCGATTATATTCTACAGCTTTTGGACTGTATTTTGCTTCTAAATACATTATTTTCCTATATTTCCTATCGTAATCTCTGAAGAACTTTGAACATAATATTCAAAGAATTTGCATCAAAACCACTAACAACATGATGCAAAAAATCTCAAGAATTTAAGACTCGGAAAACACTATAAAAGGAGAGCACCCAATGCAATTTTGACCATCAATCTTGCATTACAGATACATATGATCATCAAGCATAAGACGTTGGTGAGTGAACACACAGACAAATAAGCAATCTGAAACCAAGCTTAGCTTGGTCAAGTGGTAAGGATTGTACATTCAAACCTTGAGCCTGAGAGTTCAATCCCCACTAGAGGCACTTTGAAGGTGGGGATTCCTTACCCTTCCCCCCTCACTCTCAAAGTGTCTGACCCGTAAATACTGGACCAAAAAAAAAGTAAGGGTTGAGGTTCGGTCAGGATCCTTACCGTTAAAAAAATATTAGAAAAAAAAAAAGCAATCTGAAATTCTCATACATTTTCACTGATCCTCCATCATAACTTCATAAGATGGTATCAGGTAGATGATCATGACAGGCAACTTCAATTATGTTATGTTAAGGACAGCAATTTCAAGAACAAAGTATATTATACTTAAACTGCATAGAAATCATTCTCCTATTTGTACATGCAGAGCATTCTATATGCATTACATACAACAGTTACTGAAACACTTATCACAGTTCAAACACATTGCGGAAGTGAATTTCAAATAATTCCAGTCCATACTTCCTAAGTTCCTATGTCAAATTGCCAATAGTTTGGAAATACGGCCTTCACTCGGTCAAGCGGATCTATTTCATGGCAGTCAAAGAACTGTTATTCCCAATTAGTAAAAAGAAAGAAGTAGATGGAAGATTGGAAGCTAAAGTTATTTTAATTGATACAGGCAAGATATATAACTAAAAAGCTACTCATATATAATTAAGTTGGTAAACTTCATGGCATTAAGTTCATCTTATACAATGAAAGACATGCCAAATCAATCAATATACTTACACATCATTGACGAACACACGGCTTCAGATATCATCAGAAATCCATGGGAATTTGTTAAAATCCACAATATCAGCAGTGTTCAAAACAGGATGATAAATATCCAACTATCAAAGATAAACAGATTTCTAGCCAGACAATGTCTGTCAAACCTTACTAATTAGAATAGCAAGCTTTTTATCATATTTCAATTTTTGTTGAGAACTAATAAAATGTTAGAAACGATCCATATTTAAACAATTAAAATTTGGCAAATTTGTTTAAAAAAACCTTTTAAATGCACCATTTTACGAAAAAAAACCTTTTAAAACCTTTATCGTATAAAAAAACTCGAAGTTAAAAAATTTTTGTTTAAAGAAACCTAGTACTACTAATTCACTTGATTAGCTTCTAATATCTTCAAATTACTTTCTAACTCTCACTTAATAATTTAATAATTAAATTAATTTGTAAATTAAAAAAAAAAAAAAAAAACACCACCACCACTCTAACCACCAGCACAACCACCCTCCTCCCTTTCCCCCTTCCCTTGGCAACAACTTCCACCATCAGCAACCCAACTCCACCGCAACGAAACCCTCCCCCCTCCCATCTCCTCCTCCGTTCCGCGCGCCATTGATGGATCTCGAAGCTCCGTCAATGTCGTCATCTTCATTAATATCACAACTCCGTTATTCCCCTCGTCAATTGTCCCCTTTCTCCTTACCTTCTCAATCAAACCCATTATCCCCCTTCCTCTAATAATCCCCCTTACCTCTGCGTCGCCTCCAATGGCGGAGACGGTAGCGTGTGTGGGATCAATTGGCGATGATTGCATAGAAAGAGGAGGAATTTGGAACTTTGGTGATGGCGGAACAGAGGAGGATGTGGGTATTGGGTAGGGAGTTGTCGGGGTTTATGGAGGGGGGGTTGCAGTGGAGTTGGGTCACGGTGGTGGGGGCTGCTGCAAAGGGAGGGGAAAGAGAGGATGGTGGCTGGGTTGGTGCGGTGGTTAGAGTGGTGGTTTTTTTTTTTTATTTATAAATTAATTTAATTATTAAATTGTTAAGTGAGATATAGAGAGTAATTAGAATATATTAGAGGTTAATCAAGTGAATTAGTGGTACTAGGTTTCTTTGAACAAATTTTTTTCAACTTCGGGTTTTTTTGTACGATAAAGTTTTTAAAAGGTTTTTTTTTACAAATTTGCCTTAAAATTTTACTTCCAATCTTGTTATTAACAGTTTAAAACTTTAACCTTGTGTTTTAATGGGAAGAATTCTAAGAAACGGAGGACTTATAAACTTCACAATATTATATAACTAGAGTGTACCCGTGCAAAATGCACGGGATGTATAAAAAAAATATATTTAAAATGTGGAAAGTTGGATTTAATGTTGTAATTTAGACTTGAGCTGTAATTGTCGCTTTTGGACTGGTCGGTTCTGTTGAACCTTGTTCTAGCTTTGCTCTAGTGATTTTGGGGGAAATTGATTGGAGATTATACTTCGATGCTATTAAATCATCAAATGGGGTTTGCCCCCAAACTAATCTCCTCTGTTAATAGACTAACAACTTCCCACTTCCCTCTAACAGATATTCCCCTTCTTGTTCATTTTACCTTATGACAAAAACTACTGTGCCCGTCCATATACCCAATAGAATGCTAAATACTCGAAATAATTACCAGAAAAGCAGAGCTTCAGACCTAAACTTCACATAAATTAACTTCAAAGTCTCTTGTAGACGTACAGACTTCAGAAAATCTAAGATATCAGAGGGCAAATTCTAATAGAAATGAAGGTTTGGTTATGTATCCCTTTGATTAAAATTTCATTGTAACATCTCATGGTGATTAATAACTCTTTTCAAAAAAATAAATAAATAAATAAATAAATAAATAAGTCAATCTTATGATCTTATCAACTTGCTCTTGTTTTCCTCCCAAAAAAAAAAATAAATAAGTTAATAAAACACTAAACTAAACTAAAACTATTTGCCCTTGCATGAACTTTTTCCTCCTCTCGCTTTAAATAGACATATACCACCAAAATTTCTCTAGGACAGACCAAACTAGTTGTGGCATAAATCTTCGATGATCATTTTACTCTAAAAGACATTATTATCATGGATAATTAAGTTACAACTCCTTTCTAGTGTAAAGAAGATACAAGCTTGGAAACATGATACTCATCACAAATGAAGCCGCAGGGAAGAGTAGATTACAAAAGGGAAGGACTCCTATCACTGTCAAAGCATCACTCATCTAATAAATAGAATAAGGTGTCTAGAATAAGGAGAATATAAGAGGTATAAAATTAAGCCAGATTGTAGGATGGAAAAGGCTAAAAAATAGAGTTTGAAAAACACATCTATGCAATGGAAACTAGCATTGATAATTACATATGCTGACATAATACATTGCAAGTACTTATGAGTTCCAGCTCGCTTGCAGCTTGTCAGTCAATCATCAGCCACTAGCAGAAATATACTCTCTATTGTAAGTTGAAAATGTAAGCTTACAGATATTAAGTACTCAGGTTTTTATTAAGTACTCGAGTATAACATAAACAGGGAAAATTATATGCGAGTAGTTTCTACACAAGAAAAACTATACATGTTTTATTTTTCGCTAGATTCCAATAGAAATTTTTAGAACCATTCACAGGGGTATATACGCACACCAGCACGAGCACTCACATAACACATATATAGACGTATATACTATGAGGGTATACTGATATTTAACAACTTTTTAACCTCCACACCCTCCGCCGCCTCCACCCCCACACCCTGCACCTCCTCCATCACCACCCCCACACCCTGCACCTCCAGTGCGATGTTTTTTAGGTTCACCGTCATCGGCACACGCAAATACGAGCATGGATATGACTGAAATTGACATGATAATCATACATAGGAGCACCAGCATAACCCCAAGACTTCCACGTAACTCGAATCCATCACCTCCATATGGAATCTGCTGAACAGAACTCATTAACCTCATCACTATACCCTCCCTTGTCTTCAGTTCTTTTTTTTTTTTTTTTTTTTTGGAGGGGAGTTCTTTCTAATCATGTTTCTCCTCAAGAATTTCAAGGTCTCTAGGAAACAGATAAGGCACATGGTACATGTATTTGTAGCATAAGTACAGGTCATCATGTTGTAATTAGATGACGCAACTTTGTAAAGTAAATGCATACTTCTTACTTAGCATTTTGTGCAGCAATTCTGTGGTTGACAAGTGTCGCAACAGATATTTTAGTTTTGAACTTAGACTAAAAAAAGTTGCTTTCTTGACTTTTCAAGGCTAGTAACTTCACAGAAACTTCACATCAGCTATCTTATTTGCTACTACATCTATTACATAATGTAAGGCAAACATGGTTGTGCAATTTCTTTGACCACTAATATCTCTTCAAATAGGTTGAGACAAAGTATTCCAAGTCATTGATCTCTAGCAACATGTTTCTTAAATCAATGGCTTCCTAAAATATCTCTTACGTTCTTGGAGTTGACTAGGAGCATAGAATATTATTTTTTCTGCAATTACATAAAGCATTGAACATGTTCCCACACATGAAAACAACCACATAGAAACATGTGGCAGGTTTTTCCATCCACCTAGAACAAGAGGCAGACTCAAAATCCAACAAACTTTGTTTGGTTACAAAGTTCTAAGTTCTGTATTTAAAGTAAATTTTAGATGCAGAAACCATACAATTCAATTACGAAGTACTGACAAAGCACATGCACACGCGCACACACACATTTAGAAGTATAGTATCCCTTCTTTGGAATATATCATGACAAATGAATGCCCAAGTGGCCAAGTCTTTTTAATCAGAAAAGTTATGCGTAAAATGTTAAGAGAACCAAAAATGAACAGTATAACCTAATAATAATAGAGTAATGAATGAAGATACGTACAACAGTTCAAGAGATGAATTGCACAAAGATAAAATACCTGTTCCACATAGTCTTGCAGCCATTACAACGTATATTTAACTCCAAAATCTGCACAAAAGAATATGGAAGTTAAAGTTTAAGAAATACAGGCAACAAATACAAAGTTCTTGCTCAACCTATAATTTTCCAAATCAATCAAGTTCATTTGAGCACAATGAAAGCATGCCAATCTATGAGCTTACCGCCATCCAGACTTCAAACATATCCTTAGATATCCAGTTCATTCCACAACTCTGATCTTTATTAGTGTTTATGGGAGGTGGTCAGAACTCCAAAATATCAGCAGAAATTAATTAGGAGTAATACTTCCAACGCCATTCAAAGCAGAAACCTTCATCACGCTGCATTGATCATCAATCCCTGTCAAAAACACCATAGAACTCAGACAGGACTATCTAGAAGCCAGTTACCCCAACTTCATTCAAAATCTAGGAAAAATTAAGCACATGCCTACAGGCGCTACACATCAGTTTAATATGGGTCGGAAAGTTAACACACAGACATGATAAGGATGAAAGCTCACATTTTTTTCCAAATATATTTGATTTAATAGTCTAAACAATCTGACATGATCAAAATAATGTCCATGAACTTGTAAGTGTCAATGTAGTCCTTGCAACAGGAACAAAAAATGCCTAAAAAACCTCATACTTGATCCAATATCAGAAACACAGCAAACACAGGTACAATATATGGTGATCAAGTACCATACTCAAGTTATTCAAAAGGCTGATGAAAGCTATAACTCTAATGTCTAATTTCCCTCAAATTAACTCCTTTTCCTTCTATATTGTAGTATCAACGCACCCCCTTACAAAAACAATCACCTAAAACAAGATAATACTTAATATTGAACAAGAACAAACCTTTCTCGCTTGATATTAACCAAGAAAGGATTTAATTTGCTTGCTAAATAACAATTGTCTAAACTCTGAACAATACCACTAGATCTTCTACACAACTGCGATTTTTCCAACAATTCAAATAATTGAACAAAAATACCAAAATCGTTTCAATCATTACAACTCATCACCTAACATTACAGAATTCAATGATTGCATCGAAAATTTCCTAAGAAAACGTGATCTATAAAAAAATAAAAAAATAAATAAATAATAAAAAAAAAAAACCTAGAAGAAACCCCAGATCTTAAATTCAATAACCTTTTCAATTCATCAATATGCACTAGAAAAAATCAATCAAATCCATCGTTGAATAAATCAGCGAATCAATCAAATTAGGGTTCGAGCAAAGATCTAGGGTAACATCAAATTGTTTGAAGAATAAATAAATTGAAACGGAATATTTAATCGATAGATTGAAATCGCAAACCTTCGTTAATCTTTGAGAAATGAATATGCCTGATGAAAGTGAGCTTGGTGGGAGTGGAGAGAGATTGTTGCCTTAGTTTTTTTGGGGGGAAAACAAGCAACAATCTCTCTCCACTTCCAACACGCTCTCTCAAGCAGTAATCTTGGTAATGATCAACCATCAAACAAGAATTGCACCTACTGAATGATGAGGAAGTTTTTTTCAGATTTGCAGATTTGATATGAACTGGTAGAAATTGAATGTAGGAGTTGAGAGTTGGTGAACGACTTGAATGAAAGTGACTGAGTGACGGAGTAAATAAGAGACTTCCCAAGTGTATGACTTCATGATTTGGGCTTCCAAAGTGTAGGACTATACCAGTGTATGATCCATTCATTGAAACGATTCTAATAACTACCCTAGGTTGCACGAGAATGGGTATTGACACGGGTACGGGTACAAAACGGATATAGAAAAATGTCGATCTTAAAATAAGGGACATGAGTACAAATGTCAAAATTCATACAGTATAATATACTACCTTCGTTTCATAAAATTTGCAACATAGTAGCTTGCACAATTCCCAAGACAAAATTTCTTAAACAAACACTAGGAAACAAAGGGGCATGTGACTAGGGCTGTTCATCGGTCCAAGACTGGGCTGGACTGGACCAGACCGAAGACTGAAAATTAGAATTTTAAGAACCGAAAACCGGACCGATTAAGCAAGGACCAAACCCGAACCGGACCGAAAGAATCGGTCCAAAACCCGGACCGGACCGCTTTGGACCAATTTCAGAATTTTTTAAAAAAGAATTCTAATTTTTTAATAATTATATGGAAAACTCGAAAAAAGTAAAGGAAAGTCTACACTAATCGTCTTTTTTTTTTTTTTTTTTTGTATATTTAGTACAAAAAACCTCATAAATTTAAAGTTTTCTAAGCTTATTAAGAATAATTTTAACCATTATTTAAGGTTTCACGCATATTTTTAATAAAAAAAATCGGTCCGGTCCAAAACTGATTTTTATAGGGTTTTGGGCCGGACCGGACCGAAGACCAAAAAAATACATTTCTAGACCCGAAGACCAGACTGATTAATTCGGTCCGATCCGATCCGGTCCAGGGTGGTCCGGTCCATTTTTTCGGTCCGGACCGATTTATGAACACCCCTACATGTGACCATATATTTGTCATTCCATCCCCTCATTAAATTATATTGTATCATTTTGACGATGAGCAGTTATATATGAAGGCACCTAAATTATTTAACAACTAGATTAGCTCCCGTGCGATGCACGGATATTATAAAAATAATTTATAATTGTGTACATTTTTAAGTCAAATTATCACTCAAAATATGTAAAATCTTTATATTAACATAAACAAAACTGCAAAAATTAAAATAATATAATCAAAAGAAAATTTATGTGTACAATAAAATTTAGTGGATTTTGTAATTAGAAGCAGTAATCACATAAATACATGGTTAATATTTGCTCTCTTTAAGATTATCTATGTGTAACAATATTTTTTTTGGAAAGAATATAATATAACTTAAGATAATGTATTGTATAAAAGTATGTTGTAGTTAATATTAACTTTTCAAAATAAAAAATAAATAAATAAAAATTAAATAAGTAATGAAAATTGGAAGAGAAAAAAAAATTTAGGTGGGAAAAAATTGAAGGAGAAGCCGACACGTGTACAATTTGAAAAAAGGGATAATGTCAGCGGTTGTTGTTTTAATATTAATTAACTAGATTATTGCCCGTGCATAGAACGGTAGAAACAATTTTTTTCCATAATTAGTTTGTGATATAATATAAAAAATGAGGCAATTCATATGAAATATACAAATGCAATGTGTATAAGAAAATTGAAATAATAAGGCCAAAATTATTAAAATTAAATTGAGAAAAAAAATATTGCTAATTAGTTATGTTGAAAATATTTAAAAGTAGTATACATTATACATTACATTACAATAATGATGCATGTTTTTTCCAAAAATAACTATACAACATACTTTTAAAAATACGCTAAGTAGATTAACATAAACCAAAAAAAAAAAAAACGATGACATCATATATTCTTTTGGCGGGAAATTTTTTAATGATAGTTTGACATGTGTCAAAAATGATGTAAGCATGTTCTGTTTTAGTATCAATTAACCTATACTAAAAGTGAACCTAAAATGACACTTGTCACAATGTCATTAACAATTTTCCCGCCTATTTTACTTTCTATTTTTAAGAAGATTCTTTAAGGAAATTATTTCATAATAATGAATAATATCTTTCTTCCAGTTAAAATTCTTAACAATAATAACTCTCCATATAAACCCAACTAATATATTTTTATATTTACTTTTGAATTAATATTATGTGTATAATTTTTTTATAAAATTCGATATAATAATATCTCTTTAAAAAATTAATAACAACCGTGCATTGCACGGGATTTAAACTAGTTAGTTAATAGATTATAGATTAGCTTATTTATCTTACTTTACTTGAATTCTCTCATTAAAAAAAAAAAGTTGAACATCCCATATCATAGTAGGATATGGTCCGAGACGTACCGTCGTGTGTTCCACAAGTGTCGGTATCTGACACGGTGTTCGACACGGACACGACAGTTGGATGAAGTGTCCATGTATCCTAGCAAGTACCCATAAGGCTAAGGCTATAAGTTTTTTTTTCTTTATGTACAAATTACAAACATTAGTTAAAAATTAACAAGTAAATAACCCTGCGTGTACGGTACACCCGGGTGTACAATACAAGTGACGTAGGAGATTAGCTATTCGGTTCGACGAAGAAGTGCAGTGTCGTAAAGCTTGATTTTAATAGTAATGATTTCTACTAGTCGGGCTCCCGGAGTAGTTTTTCATAATTTTCATGATTTTGTAATTTTTGATAATTTTGTAAGTTTGTGATTGTATAATGCTCTGCTTATTTGAATAATTTGTTCGTTTGGTTGAATTGTTTGCTCAACAATGTTAGTAATTAGCATTATAATTTTGTAATTTTTCATAATTTTGTAAGTTTGTAATGTTATAATGCTTTGTTTATTTGAACTTAATTTATATATTATGATTCATTTTGTTGTTTTAACTTTCAAATGTGATTATATTATGTTGAAATTTTGTAAGTTTGTATTGTGATACTCTGTTATGAACATTTCGGAGGTTTAATTTCTTTGCTCTGTGTTTTAGAATTGTGTGTTTTTGTTATGAACATTTCGTTGGTTTTATTTCGTTGGTTTAATTAATTTTAAAATTGATCATGTGTTGTTTTATTTTTGAACATTTTATTTATTCATTATTGTTCATTCCTGAAACACTTTATGTTCATTTATATTGTATATTTAAACTTTGTGCAGTGGAAAAAAAGTATAATATTATTTATGAAGAAGCATCAAAGTCTGAATTAAAGGATAAACAATTTAAATCTGAAGATGAAGCTTTTGATGCGTATAACGAATATGCTTTTAGGAAAGGTTTTGGAATTCGAATTGGGAAGAGTAAAAGAAGAAGAGATGATTCATTTTTGATGAAAAGATTTGTTTGTTGTAATGAAGGATTCAAAGATGATAAGTGTAAGAATAAAAGGGTTTATGAGAAGCTGGATATTCGAACTGGTTGTTTAGCTTTTGTGTAGTTTCATATTGATCATTTAGGTGTTTATACATGTACAAGACATGAAATGGTTCATAATCATGATATGATTCCTCCTGAAAAAAGGCATTTGATAAGGTCTCAAAGGGCTGTCAATAACGATTCACTTCTTTTCATTTCTACAATGAAATTGAACGGAGTCAAAGTTACTGATTCTTTGAGGGTTCTAAAGAAGGAGGTTGGTGGATCTCCTAATCTTTCTTTTACTGCTCTTGATGTGTACAATGCATTATCATCTGAAAAAGCTGTCAAAATTGAAGGATGTGATAGTAACCAATTGATTAAATATTTTGCGAAGAGACATGTGGATGAGGCAGATTTTTACTATGATTTTTAGCAAGATGATAGTGGTGCTTTAGTTAGCTTTTTTTTGGCGTGATGGTAGGATGATGAGAGATTACCATTACTTTGGAGATTTGTTGGTTTTTGATACAACCTATAGAACTAACAAATATGGAATGATATGTGCTCCATTTGTTGGGATGAACCATCATGGTAATAATGTCATGTTTGGTATGGGTTTTATTCTTAATGAGCACACCGAGTCTTTTGATTGGTTGTTTGATACATTTCTACAGTCAATGGGAAGGAAAAGTCCTATTACAATTATGACAGATCAAGCACAAGAGATTGCAGCGGGTATAAGAAACATTTTTCCTTCAACCGTCCATCATCTTTTATGTGTATGGCATCTTGAACAAAATTCGAAGAAACACATTGGATCATTGAGAGCTTTGGAAGGCTTTACAGATTTGTTTGGATATCTTTTGAAGTATTGTGAAACTCCTCCTGAATTTGAACATTTCTAGAAAAGGTATATTATTATTTTAATATTTATTTTTGATTTTTATTATGTGATATATTTGATTATTATGCATATGCATATGAACATTTAGTGTTTACATATGTTCATACATTTTATGTTTTTTGTATGTTATCATAATATTTATTAGTGTCCATGTTGTTTATGAACATTATTCTTTATACAAATGTACATATATTAATTTATATTTTGTTCAAATTTCAATTAATATATGATCATTGTTGTTATACAGGATGTTGGATAATACAAGTGTGAAAATGTTGATTGGTTATGTGATTTGTATAAAATAAAAGAGATGTGGTGTCCTGCTTAATCTAAGAAGTATTGGTCTGGTGGTGTTTTGTCCTCTCAACGTAGTGAAACTACTAATAAGTCAGTTTCACAACGTCTTAATAAGACCCAAGGTTTATGTGATTTTTATCATGTTTTTCTTGATGTCATTTCTGAGTGGAGAAGTAAGGAAGGTGGCAAAGATTATAATACTTTGAGGGGTAATAGGCACCTAGCATTTGCTAATATTGGTATATTAGTTCATGCAAGATCATTGTACACTATTCAAGCTTATGTTCTTTTTGAAGAAGAGTTCATTAAGGGGACTGCTTATGATCATGTTGATAATGGTTTGTGTTTTCCAGAATATTCATATCTTCTTTGGAGACCTGGGAAGGATATAATTAAGCATGAAGTTGTTTTCAATAAAGAAACACATGCAGTTTGTTTCACATGCATGTACTTTAGTGAGACTGGCTTACTTTGTTCTCATTCTCTTTGGTTTTATCATTTGCATTGTGTACGTAATATTCCACAAGAGTATATAATGAAACGATGGACAAAGGCTGCCATGTGTAGTCATGGTATTGAAGAACCTACTTTGAGCACAAATATTGTGGCTACTAGTGTTTGGAGGTCACAAACAGTTCGAAAGTTTGTTAAGTTGATAACAAGTTGTCAGAATTCTTTGAATGCAAGGACAGAGGTTGAGTGTTATTTCAATCTTTTAAAAGAAAAGGTTGAGAGCATATCAGGTGCAATTGATTTTAGTGAACCTGTTGAAAAGGTTGAAATTGTTGATCTTGAGATCAAGAATCCTCCAAAAGCTAGGCCTAAAGGTGAGAGGAATGTAAGGCCTTAGAGTACCTTGGAGAAGCAGTGCAATAAGGCAAAGGGTAATTGGAAGAGGAAAAAGTCAATGTATACTCCTTACAAAAGGGGTATAGGGCAAGCAATTGTACAGGTATATGATCATTTAATATTTCAGTATTGAATATTTGCGTTTTCTGAAATGAACATATATATATATATATATTTTTATAGGAACTTGATGAGAATGGGTGTGCTGTTACCTATGCTAATTCTATCAGTGATCCCACTGAATTGATTGTTTTGAGAAATAAACAATCTCAGGTAAATTTAAATGTTAAAAAAAAATGTTTATTTATATTTTATATATTAATGATTTTTAATTGTTTAAAAATATAGGTTGGATTGAATTCAGTTGTTTTAGAAGAAATTCCTTCTAGTTCTAAGGAATCGGATCAGAGTTTTTCTAATGATTTTGATCAGGTATGTTTGTTTGCTATTAATTATAAATTTATTTTATTTTTATGCATATATTATGTATATAATATTTTATTTATTTTTTGTAGGCTTCTGGTGAAAGCACTGTTCAATCCAGCATATCTGTTGATGTTGGTATTTCATCTCTTGCTAAGGTTTTTTTTTTTTTTTTTTTATTTACGTTTATATAAGTGTTTGTAACTGATCATATATAGTTTTAATAATGATCAATTTAATTTTTTTACACGCGAAGGATTTAAATGTTGTTGAAGGTGCTTCTGCTGTTCAATCTCGTTCCAATGTTGGTGCAAATAAAGGTGCTGCTGGTGTTAAAACTTATTCTCAAGTTAATTCAGGAGTTCCAATTCATATTAGTGCTTCAACAAAATCTTCTACTGGTGTTCAACCTACGGTTCCTAGGATTGTTCAAACTGCACCTCAAAATTGTTCAAACTTTAATCTAGAAATGTTCAAATCCAATTCTAGAAATGTTCATTCAACAAATGTTCAAGGTATTCCTCCTACAGTTCAAAGAAATGATCAAGGTTCTCGTATTCAAAATGTTCAAGTTATTTCTCCCACAGTTCAAAGAAATGATCAAGGTGCTCGTGTTCAACCTAGTGTGTCAACAAAATCTCCTGCTGGTGTTCAACCTACGGTTGCTAGGATTGTTCAAACTGCACCCCACAATTGTTCACAATTCAATCCAGAAATGTTCAAATCCAATTCAAGAAATGTTCATTCAACAAATGATCAAGGTTCTCGTGTTTAAAATGTTCCAAGTTATTCCTCCAACAGTTCAAAGAAATGATCAAGGTTCTCGTGTTCAAAATGTTGTCAGAATTTTTCACCGAAGTACTCTTCTTTGAAGTATTCTTCTCGAAAGTGACTCTACAATAACAAAAAAATGAACAAAAATTAGGTTTCATACATAAAATCGCACTACAATCGCCATCGCAAGAAAATGAACAAAATTACTTACTCCTTAGTTACATTTTGCTCCGATTTTACAGTTTCATCTTGCATGTTCTTCTCTGAAATGTTCTTTTGCAAAATCACACTACAATCGCAAGAAATTGAACAAAAATGTTTCATTCATAAAATTGCACAACAATTGCAAAAAAATGAACAAAATTACTTACTCTTTATCAAAATGTTGTTGTGATTGTTTAATTTCTTCTCGAATATCAGACATTTTAAGCAATTTTGGATTACTTTGAAGCAATTTAGCAGTAATTTAAATCGATTTTCGTTGGGTTTGATGAGAGAGAAATTCTAGAGAAATGAGGAAGATGGTTTCTAGAGAGAGAAAATGATTTGAAATATGGAGGTTTTTTTTTAATGTAAATATATATGTGGGGTAGGAGCGGTTATTTTTTCATTTACTACGGTTAGTGGGGGGGGGGGAGTGGGTAGTTACTGATGTTATGTGGGTTAGTGGGGGGTGTGGGTAGGATGCTAAACGTTGCGTTTAGAGGGGGGGTGTAGGGTGTAGTACCTAAACTAGGGTCTAGTGTTCACTTATTAGCTATGCCGTGATCGACAGGCTTTTTAAGCCATCCGAGTTCGTTTAGGGCCCGAAAATAGCGTTTAAACATTTTTCGGATTTTAATTTTGTTTTATTTTCGTATTAGGGTTTTGTTTAGACTATTTAAACGCTTTAGCCATCTTTAATTTTCAATTTTGACATTTTAATAATATTCTCAAGAGTTTTACTCTTTTCTGGTGGATTCCGGAGTATTTTTACAAATTTATCGCTTGTAACTATGTTTATTCGCAAAGGATTAGCGCTTGCTTTTCTTTCTACCTTTCCAACTGCGTCAACAAGTTCTCAAGGGAATTAGATAACAAAAGAACCCTATCTTTTTTTTTTTTTTTTTTTTATTGTTTGGGTAAACTCAATTCATAGTCACAAACAACCCCATTACTCCGATATCACAGGTTCTACCAAAGTCTCACACGTCCAAATACACGTTCATGGTATGTAACATAAGTGAAGAAGATTCGTAAACATACCATTATAAATTGTAAGTCTTCTCAATAGTTGTGCATCTCTTTCAATTTCCAATATTTTTACAAATTTTGCAAATAAAGTTGTTAAGGAGAGATTTTTTTTAATCAAGTGATTTGTAAATTTTCTTTGTTGTTGGTAGAATTTTGTTTTTATTCATTCCCTATTCCTTCTTCTTTGGATTATGATCATCTAAATAAATTTGTTAAGCAATCAACTAGATTAATTATTGAGAGTAAGGGATAGCTTAAGTAATTAGAGCTCCCTTCCAGAGATCTTGGGATCGATTCTCACCCTTACTCTTGTGGCTTTTTAAACACCAAAAACTAGGTTAATTATTGTAAAGTTTTGAAGGTGGTATTGGAGACTTGGAGTTATAGGAGCATTATTTTATTATAGGGAGGTTAATTGATTCGAATAACCGATAAGTTCAGGCATTAATTATAGGAGATCATGTATTGTCTTGCTATTCCTTGTAGAACATAAATACGTTGTACCTAATAAAAACAAAAAAAAGTTAATTACTAATTATGTACTTAAATTATGTCACTAATAATTCACTGGTAACATAATTATTCTACTTAAATTTCGATATCACTACTTTGAAGCTGTTATTATACTAATCTCATCATACAGACTAGTTAATTGGTATGTAGTTCAATCAAACTTCCTTAGTTGTGATTGGTTATTTGTATTTAAATGCAAACTTCTGCTCTATTTCCTTATGTATTGTGTATGAAAGCTCGATCAACTCTCTTTTCTCTGTACACATGGAAAGAATGCACGAATAAAGATTGCGATTTTATATCCATGTTTTTAATCTGTTGTGTTATGATGGTGGTATAATAGTTATCAATGAAACATCAGTGATTCAACATGAAGAGACGACGACGTAAGCTAAGGTGCTCGAAGAAGAACTGTAAACTAGGAGGAGGAATAGACAAGATTAGCGATTTGCCAGATCATTTATTGGGTAATATCCTCTCTTTGCTTCCTATAGAAGATGCAGTTAAAACATGTGTTTTGTCATCGAGATGGAGAACATTATGGACGAATTTAGTAACTACTCTTGAATTTATTTGGATTGAAAAGAAAGGGTTAAAGAAGTTTGAGGGATTGGTGGATCATGTTCTTCGCCATTGCAGATCAACAAACTTAGAAAAGTTTCATTTGTTTTTCCCTGAAATAAAAGACACCTTGACTCGTATCAATGGATGGATATCTTCTGCAATTTATAGGAAACCAAAACAACTGATTTTGGAGATGGGTAGCAATGTTATAGATTTCGGACTCATTAATGTTGTTCCTACATACCCTGAATGCATTCTCAATTATACCACAATGGTAGTCCTTAAATTGAAGTCATGTTTCAAAGTCGAGATCATTGACTCCTTGGTTTCTTTCCCATGCCTTAAGACTCTTCATTTTACGGGGTGGTTTCCTTATCATAGCTCTGTCGTACACAAACTCATCTCTTCTAGTCCTGCTTTAGAGGTACTACACCTTAGAGGAATCCTTGAACCACAAATCTATTTAACCTTTAACATATCTGTTCCCACTTTGAAAGTGTTGCACTTGGAATTGAGAACGGATGATATTGAAGTTCATGAGCACTACTTCACCATTGATACCCCGAAACTTGAAGATCTTTGTATCATAGATGAAACACTCCATGCTATTCCTTGAAGAACTTGGATTCTATAGTTAGTGTTCGTGTTGATTATGATGTTTCTTGTATTGAAGATTTAGATGAACTTGTACATGTCAACCGGCTGTTTGTACGTCAAATTTGATTCATTTAAGGGACGACAAGATGAGCTTCAACTAGTAGAGTATCTGTTGAACAATGTTCAAGTGTTGGACGTTATGGAGATCATTACTCACCCCTATCCTCTGGCAAACGAGTTGGCAGAGAAGCTAGAGACATTTGTTAAAGCTTCTAAAACTTGTAAAGTCTACCTTTACAAGATGGATAAGAGGAAGATCTCTGGAAAAGATATGGACAAAATGGTTGATTGAGATATTGTGAGTACGACCTTTTGTGTTTTTGTGATGTAATTTTTTTTTTTTCCTTCATAACAACCTACATTCTCTTACAATTTTATAAGTAATATTAAACATATTCTTTGGATTTGAACAATGTTCTTTGTTCTCTAATGTTCTTAGGGAAAGGCGTCACGTTTTATGTTTTGGAACTGTCTTTTAGATAAGGAGCATGCACTATGCAGCAAGCGTTGTACTAGTATACATATCTATTAATCAACAAATTTTTTTCCACTCAAATTATACAATTCTTATTGTATAGATTAGTGAGAAAGAGGGGTGCACATTTCCACATTGACATTGCAATATATATTGTTTATATATAGTGGCAGTGATATTCCAGACTTCTAATGTCAATGAGCTGAAAAGGCCATCAGAATTCAGAGCTAACAATACTCCACATCTAATAATGATTATGAAATTAAAAAATGACATGCAATTGTGATACATACTCAAAAAAAGTAAATCTAAGAAGCTACCTGTAGAAACATTCTGAAAAGAGATCATCAGTCTACCTAGATTCCTATACTCTGCGGATGGGGTGGCATTGGCTGTCGCAATGGTATGCCATCATTTATCAGAGTGAATGGTTTTGAAATTTTATATTGTTTTTTTTTTGGCTAAATTATATTCCAAACAAGCAACATTTACAAGATCTTTCGTTCTTATAAATTAATTGTGATGTTGTGTGATAGATTCTGCAGCTGCGACTCCAGAGGCTAAACAGACTGGTAAGGAAAATTTTAATATGTTATACATACAATATGTTAAAAAGAAAAGAACAAACTCACAAACTTATAAGTAACTGTTGAATGGCTTACTTCTTTGGCTTCACTGCACATTATAAACATGACTATTCTAGTTTCCTAACTCGTCTTAATAAATACCTATTGCCCGTTAATCAAATATTTTCATTTCTGCAGGAAAGAAGAAAGTAATTATTGCAGTCATTGTTTCGTCTGTCACATTCAATCAATCAATCAAAGCCTTAATCCCAAAAGTGGGGTCGGCTAACATGAACCAAATTTGATTATTCCGTGTAGTCATCAACATAAATCTTTCTCCTCCATCCCTTACGATCCAAAACTTCATCCTCACGTAAATCCATGCACTTCATATCCTTCCTCACTCCTTCCAACCAAGTCATCTTTGGTCTCCCTCTTCCTCGTTTAATCCCTCCATGGTCCCACTCTTCCACTCTTCGCACCGGTGCACCCTCGGGTCTCCGTCTTACATGTCCAAACCAACGCAGACGATTTTCCCTTAATTTATCTACAATGCCCGCCACACCTACTTTCTTGCGAATAACCTCATTTCTGATTCTATCTCTTAAAGTGTTTCCACACATCCACCTTAACATGCGCATTTCCGTAACCTCCATCTTTTTAATATGCTCTTTCTTAGAAGCCCAACATTCTGTACCATAGAGCAACACTGGTCTTATGGCAGTCCTGTAGAATTTTCCCTTCAACTTTAAGGGAATGCTGCGGTCGCATAGCACTCCCGTGGCCGCTCTCCATTTAAGCCACCCTGACTTAATCCTGTGGGTCACGTCTTGATCAATGTCACCATTCTTCTGGATGATCGACCCTAGGTACTTAAAACATTCACTCATGGTCAAATCCTTTCCATCCAAACTCACCACTTCATTGCTTGTCCCCCTCTGAGTGCCAAAACGACATACCAAATATTCAGTCTTACTCCGACTTAGCTTAAACCCTCTAGATTCCAACCTTTGCCTCCATTGCTCCAACTTGACATTAACCCCATCCTTAGTCTCATCCACCAAAACGATATCATCTGCGAACAGCATACACCATGGAACCTCATCTTGAATTGGTCTAGTTAATTCGTCTAGAACCGTTGCAAAAAGAAAAGGGCTTAATGCAGACCCTTGATGCAATCCGATTGTAATAGGGAAATCTTTTGTCAACCCTCCGCATGTCCTCACATTTGTTGACACATCCCGATACATATCCTTAACTAGGTCTACATACCTTCGTGGGATACCTTTCTTCAACATTGCCCACCAAAGTATCTCTCTTGGCACCTTGTCATATGCCTTCTCTAAATCAATAAAGACCATATGAAGATCTTTCTTCTTTACCCTATAAAACTCCATCATTTGTCTTATCAAATGGATTGCCTCCATAGTAGATCTCCCAGGCATAAAACCAAATTGGTTATCTGAAATGCTTGTGCATGCCCTCAACCTTTGTTCAATCACCCTTTCCCACAACTTCATAGTATGGCTCATAAGCTTAATTCCTCGATAGTTAGAACAATCTTGAGCGTCTCCTTTGTTTTTATAAACCGGGACCAAGGTGCTCTTCCTCCAATCTTGTGGGATCCTTGTAGCCGTCCATATCTTGTTGAAAAGGTTTGTTAACCAATCAATACCAATCTTACCCAAACACCTCCACACCTCTATCGGTACCCCATCAGGGCCAACCGCCTTCTTAGGTTTCATCTTCCTCAGTGCAATCTCCACCTCTACTCTCCTAATCCTTCGCACATACTCCATGTTGATTTCTTCATCACTCATAGAGGTATCTCCTATCACAACTCCATTACTTCCATTAAATAATTCATCGAAGTACCCCTTCCACCTGTCCTTGATGCCCTCCTCTTGCACTAGGACCATTTGGTTCTTATCTTTGACACACTTCACCATGCCAATATCCTTCCTTGCCTCTTGTCTTCTCTTTGCCATCTTATAAATGATCCTTTCTCCCTCCTTGGAATCAAGCTTTTCATAAACCTCCTTTCGTCTGTCACATTAGTGGTGCTAATTGTCATAGGCATTGGCATCTATAGGAGTAACAGGACAACACGAAAGAAGACACATGCTGTCAGTGGCGGAGCCACCCTTGTGCATGGTAGGTCACGTGACCTAGCACAAAAACAGAAAAGGTTTAAATATTAAATATTGCAACTAGTAATGATATGTACTCCATAGTCCAATGGTGGAAGCTTCATATTTTTAGACTAAAGTTACTGGTTCGACTCCTAGGGGAAGCTACTTTCCTTCCTTTTTTCTTGCATTAAGAAGATGTAATATATAAACATTTAACAATGCAATTATACAAGTAAGTGCTTAGTGTTGTAATGGTGGGAGGCATTGTACATTTTTCCAAAAGGTTATGGGTATGACTCCTAAGGACAACGTTTTTTTTTTCCTTTTTACATATATCTACCACTACCTACTTAGTTCTCAAACTGGTACATTGTTAAAGTCATTGTTCGAAATTTTTTTGGTAGTTTCATTAGTGACTTGTCATTATCCTTCTCCTTCCCCGTAATATTTAATATTTTTGGAATGTCTTTTTTTAGAATATTTTTTGGTAGTTTCATTAGTGACTTGTCATTATCTTTCTCCTTCCCCGTAACATTTAATATTTTTGGAATGTCTTTTTTTAATTAACTTTTAGAATATTAATGCATTAATTATGATTGGTATGTGGTCGATGGGTAACGGTGACCTAGCACCCGTAAAATCCTGGATCCGCTACTGCATGCTGTCGCAAATCCTCAAAATGGTAATTACCAAATTAAACTCCAGGCCAGTGTGCTTTTTCTTTTTTTTTTTTTTTTTTTTTCTGAAGTCATTAGAAAATGATTAATTGTAGTTGTTATCTGATGAGCAGCAAGCAGCAAAGATGTTGATAATTTGATAACAGCTGAGTCTTTACAATATGAATTGGTCACACTGGAAGCTGCCACTAACAACTTCTCAACCAACAACAAGATAGGCGAAGGGGGGTTTGGTGGTGTATACAAGGTACTTAAACACATCCCTACTCTGTTTAAAGGCATAAGAGACAGGGATTAAAGACGTAATTTCAAAAAAAAAAAAAAAAACATTGTTTGTTAACAAAGCATGAGATTTTTTGTTAGGATTCGGATGTATGGATTCAAATCTTGAAGGCCTTAATCGCACCAAAATGATACTTTGTATATGTATGAGTCTATGAGAATGAATATGCTAAGTTTTAAGACTAAGCTTGTCAATGTTTGCAATCATCAAAGGGTACCTTACAAAATGGTCAAGAAGTAGCGGTGAAAAGGCTGTCAAAGACCTCTGGACAAGGTAACAAAGAATTTGAGAATGAAGTTGTATTTTTAGCAAAGCTTCAACATCGAAATCTGGTCAAGCTATTAGGATTTTGCTTGACAAGTAAGGACAAGTTGCTTGTTTACGAATATGTGCCCAACCGAAGCCTTGATTATTTCCTTTTTGGTACAGTACATGTAATGCAATTATAGATGCATGAAGTTGTTAATAAGCTGTTTTACAATTTATTTCAATGTGTATAAAATACATGCTTATTTAACAGATCAGGCTAAACAAGGCTACTTAAATTGGGCAACGCATTACAATATAATTAAAGGCATTGCTAGAGGACTGCTGTATCTTCATGAAGATTCTCGGCTTAAAATTATCCACCGTGATCTTAAAGCAGCAAATATTCTGCTGGATGTAGAAATGAATCCAAAAATTGCAGATTTTGGCGTTGCTAAAAATTTTGATGTCCAATTTACTCAGAAGACTACAAACAGAATTGTTGGGACTTAGTAAGTCTATCTCATCAATTACAATTAGAGCTCGGTTTTGGTCAGGAGAGTTGTGTTTTAATCAAGAAAAATAGTTATGTTTAGTGAAAAGAAAGAGCCTAATGATTAGAATTACCTTTTCAATTTCAGTGGCTATATGGCTCCGGAGTATGCAATGCATGGACAATTCTCGACAAAATCAGATGTTAACAGTTTTGGTATACTAATATTGGAGATTATAAGAGGTCAAAAAATTAGCAGCTTCTATCAATCAGGATCTGGCGAAAGTCTTATCAGCTTTGTAAGTATATGCCTTTGTTAAATTAGTACGGAGTAGTGTTCAATTCACATGAAGTTTTCTTATATTATCTTATTAGTCTTGTAAACTTATCTGAACCTATTAGTCTTTATATTGTCTTATAAGGTGACGAGAACATAAGCTTTGTTTCCTTGTGAAATCTATCACGTTGGTTGTTTCCCTGTCATATTCACTTAATATGAGAATGAATAACTTGAGGATATCGCAAACTATGTCCTGCAGCTAGAATCAGCATTGACAGCATCATGTACATGATGATATAATAATTGAGTTTGGGCTAAAACAAAACATAATCTTTGGTTGATGAATCTGATGATCAATTGCAATTTGTTGTTGGCAGGCTTGGAAAAGTTACAGTGATAACAGAGCATTAGACTTTATGAATCCAACATTAAGAGGTTCATATGTGAATGATGAAGTCACAAAATGCCTTCATCTTGGATTATTATGTGTTCAAGACGATATTAGGAAGAGACCACCCATGTCAACCATAATTCACATGCTTCACTCTAAATCCGACTCATCTATCTCTTTGGTGCCTCAACACCCTTCATCGATGTATCTGATAGATATGGACCAAACAACATCTACTACAAAAAGTGATACTGGCTCAACACCGCCACATTCTCATATGCAGGAAGCATCTACCACTACTGCTTGTACACTTCCTAGGTAACAGAGATCAAATTTGTAATTGCATTGGAGTTGTAGTGAATGATCAAAGTGATGCTGCCAACTCTACATGGAAGCTCAACATGAGTAATTAAAGATATATTTTATGATCAAACATGTGCCTTGGAATTGAAACTTTGAAAAACAAATTTAAGGAAAGTATTTTTGGCATGAATAGAGAGCATTACATACAAGGCATTTACTATTCAAAATGGGGGTGTCTTCTCTTGGCTAAAAATAGTGGAAAACGAGCAGATACATATCAAGGGCTTTTTAATTTGGTAGAATCTGATAGATGAATATGTATGTTATGAGTATACTTGTATATCATATATATCCAATGTTGTACGAGTAAATTCAATGACTAGATGTTGTATCAAATGTTTTAATTGACCACTATATTCTTGTTTTTTAGGCCAATATTGAAGCATAAGTATTGCATACAATATCACAAATGGTGTATGTTATTTTTAATAAGTTTGACCAACAAAAAACATAAATAAAAAATCAGTCAATTAAAACTGAGTATAGTGGTCATCATGTCAGGAAGACTGTTATAGAATTTTCAAGAGTGCATAAGCTGAAAGGCGTTACTCTCCTATTGGTGAGAGTTAGTTGGTTACAAACTTACAATCCAACTAATTTAAACTTGTTTTATATATAGTAATGGAGGTAGTGAAAGTATCATCAATTTCTGTAAATTGATCCAAAAAGGAGCCTAACTCACAATCCTCGCATATTACTAAAGTATGTTGTGGAAATCCTTCCATTTACTCAATCTACTCAAACAGGCTGCTATGCCACAATCATAGCTATAGAAGACATTAAAAGAGAAGCACAAATTTGAAGTTGAATGTTTGGCACTGTTTTCGGGCCTTCTGCTGTTGGCGGGCTTGGCACCTTAGCTGCTATGAGAGGATCTTCACGCACATCAGATACACCAATGACTGTTGCAGTGACAGGTGTGCCTTTTATATCAAAGATTTGTATCACGCGACCAGGTTGAACTGGTTGCATGTACGTGACGTTCATCTTCAGGCATCGATTCTCTGCATAAATAATAAATGATTAAAACTTGAACAATAGTAAAAATATGTTGGCTAACGTAATTTTACTGGAGTATCACTATCCTATCGGTCCAAAACTTCTCCCTTATCAACCTGACACAGGTTAGTGCAGAGATTGAGGAGGAAATATAAGGGAATCCCCGCCCTTAAAGTACCCCCTATTGTTGATTAATGAACCTCCAAATTTCAAGGTTGAAAGGTCCTTTGTTTACCATTAAACTACAACTCATATTCCCTCTATTCTTAAATAATTGACACACTCAAACTTGACACACATGTCAATGCACTAGTTTGACCTTAAATATATATAATTAAATATTCGTATAAATTATTAAAAAAACTAATAATATAAATCTCTTTATATTAATACTTTTATATACATACATACATATATATATATATATATATATATATATATATATATATATATATATATATATATATATATAATAGAAGTTGTTCATTTAAAAAATAAAAAAAGCAATGGTTAAAGTTAGTATATTAATAGTGAAAAAAGATTAAATGTGTCAATTATTTAGGAACGGAAGGAGTAGTTGGCAATATAAACATAGATACATACAGATTTTAACAAGGTAAGAAGATGAAGGGAGCCTTACTCCTATAAGCTGCGGCTGTTTTGGGGAAATCAGTCACGACACCATCAACTTTAGCTGCCATGACATATGTATTGATCTCGACAATTGGGTCCAAAAATATGTCAAATGCCTTGCTCAGATGTTCATTTCTGAGAAATTCTACATACACGGGTAGCCCATATGAATGAAACTTTGATACAACATCAGGCATACTTGTAAGGAATCTCTCGTCTTTTAGATATGGAAGTACGGATTTGGTGTTGAGAATCACGGAATCAGCGAAGGTCTTTATATATTCAATGGTATCATCGTCAGCCCCACGAATAACCTCGTCAATATCATAAACAAGTTCGTACTTCTTCCCCATCATTGCCATCAGGACTGAGCTGCTAGTAGACTCGATCATAACACGCTTTGCTGAATAACGGCTATAACCAGCCTTGTCTAAGGCATCCAAAACTGGGTCAACTATGTTCAAGCCCTGGTGTTCTGCTAGGTATTTCGCATTCTGTGTAATGACATCATGATATATAAGATGGAGTTTTATTGAAGTTTCAAACATGTAGCCTAGGACTATACAAGATTCCGACAAGAAGAATAGGAAAATTTGCAAGGAAAGACTTTTTAAGAGGAAAACTTTGTGAAGAAAGATCTATTAAGATAAAAGTTGTGAGAAAAGACCTTATAATTAAATTACGTGAGGTTATGAATGGTAAACTTTCTCACCTCTATCTTGATCAAAACACCCGAAATTGAACGCGCATTTTTTGCAAGGTCCAAGAAGCTGGCCAAGGACAAAATTTTACCAGAATTCTTGAATTTGGGATTACTGTACAGTAAATCATTGGAAAATGGGCTTGATATTTCACCTGAAAAAAAAGGGATACAAAACATGATATAAATGGAAGTATATGCAAAAGATATACTTTCTCCGTTTTTTTTTACTTGACCCACTTTGACTTTTACACTATTTGTAACCCCTGTTTTGACCATCTTTTGTGAATAATATGTAAGGAAAAATATATTGATGTTGGATGTTTTTAAATTCGTCTTAATAAATACTATCATATTATGTAACTTTTATAATTTTTACTTATGGAAAATTAAAGTTATTGATCGTTAAAGTTTTGCATTGGCAAGCGTGATAAAAGAAACAGGTCAAGTAAAAAAGAACAGAGGAAATAAGATGTAAATTGTATAACAAAACGGGCAAAACAATCTTTTTTAAAATAAGCTAAAAGTGTGAGCAATATTTTTTAACAGACATAATAGTATAATACTACGTACTAACAATAACATACCCAAACCAGTTAAACAAAACCATTCAAAATAAAAAAAAAAATGCTCTCTACCAAAGACCTCCTTTTTCCCCAACCCGCGACTTCTGTAGAAGAACAGGATCTGATTTCTCGTTCAAATAAAAAATCCAATAGAAAAATTAATCATATAATTTTTGGTAATCAAAACAATAATGTTGATCTGGATGCTGAGATGGAGGATGGTGAGAATCATGTAACAGGACAGCCAGCACCTGTTGCACCTATCTCTTTTAGGGATCTAATTCGAAGCCAACAACAGCACCATCATATGGATGATGTTAATCTAAGTGATGATGATGAAGTCTCTGATGATGACATGGCTCCAGAGGATGTTCTGCAGGATCCTAGATGTCCTGTTATTCTGCTTTCAAAGGAGGAAAAACGAAGAATGCGCAAACCATGGAAACTAGCTCTCATTATCAAGATGTTCAGTGGAAGTGTTGGCTATATGGGTCTCATGCGCAAGTTGAAAAAGAAATGGAATCTCAAGGGAGACTTATCACTGACTGATATTGGTTGTAAGTACTTTATAGCCAGGTTTACCAATGCTGCTGATTTCAACCATGTCCTGACTCAAGGCCCATGGATGATAGATGATAATTATCTTACAATCAGGAAGTGGATCCCAAATTTCATTCCAGATGAATCCCCTATCAAAGTGCTAACAGTCTGGGTGCGTATCCCAAACCTTGCAGTAGAGTACTTTGATGCTGAATTTTTGCACAAGGTTGGTGCACAAATTGGCAAGGTTCTTAGAATTGACAAGACTACTGCTAATGCTGAAAGAGGCCAATTTACTAGACTGAGTGTAGAGATTGACCTGTCTCAACCTTTGCTATCGAAATTTTGGCTAAAAGGAAGAATATGGAGGATACAATATGAGGGGATTCGTATGGTATGCTATAATTGTGGTAAAATGGGGCATTCAGCTGACTCATGTGAGCAGAACAGAGCTGATAAGGATGGCAATGCTATGGAGTTTGATGAGCCTAATCCAATGCAGCAAATACCAGACTCTACATCAATAGAGAAACCAGAGAACGTGGAAAATTTTGGTTCCTGGATGCTTGTCAAAAAGCCTACGAGGAAAAAACCAGTGAAACAGGACAAGGTTCAGCATGGGGCAAAAACCATAACTGGTGGTCCAGTCCCGGAGGGTCAAACTCCGATTAGAGTCAATGGAAACAATTTGAAAAATGGTCAAATTTCCGGCGCAAATCAAGGACTGGGATCAAGATTTGCCATTCTGGATGCAGCAAATCAATTAGAAAATCCGATTTTTCAGGAAGAAGGTCTTGAGGGGCGTATAGTTAGGGATGTTAGCTTGCCTATTGTTGAAACGATAAATCTTGGGGATAATTCTCAATTATCTCATAGTATTGAGAATAATCCTAACTCCTTCAATTTAGGTAAGCATACCAAGAAAAATACGCAATCAAAAAATCTTAACAAAAAAGCCCAAGCTGCCACTACCGAGATTCCAAAAAAGCCCACACAAATTTTGAAAGAAATCAATATGAATATTCCCAAAGATAATGTGATGACCTCTTATGCTATCTCAAAGCAAGGCAAAGAAAACACTGAGGCGATTTCTCAAGCTAGCACCTTTGTTCCCGAAACACCTATTTCAAAGAATACAAGTGAGAGTCAAGATGAATTTGCTCTCACTGCACACAGAAATTCCACCATCCTGGAACCCAGAGGTCATAACTTTGAAGGTCCCGACAGACAAGACCCTCTGTATGGGGAGACCTCTGGACGGTCCATACATGGTCATAGCGACCCCCCTGACACACATCTTGGAAGTCAGGATGGACACTCACTTCGAGCCGATCCCGGAGCCCCCGGAATTAGTGATAACATTGTTACTCCCCAATGATATCACTAGATTATTGAGGCTAATGCATCAAGCTTTTGCGTCTGTTTTCCCAAATTCTGTTTCTTTAATGGAAGATAATCTCAATTTTTTGGCTGCAAACTCTTCACCTATATCTTGTATGGTGTGGAACGTTCAAGGAGCGGGTAGCCGTTCGTTCATCTCTTCGCTCAAAGAGATTGTTAGAGTAAATCAACCTAATGTTCTCACGTTAGTGGAAACACATATGGGAGGGGATCAAGCTGAAAAAATTTCAAAAATTTTGGGATATGGAGGTCATACTCGTGTTGATGCTCAAGGGTTTAGTGGCGGTATTTGGGTGTATTGGAAGCCGGAGTTAGTTTCAGTTGAACCTATTATCAAGCATGAGCAACATATCACCATGGATATCAAGCGGATTGGTGGTCAACCTTGGTATTTCTCGGCAGTCTATGCTAGCCCTGACTCTATTAAGAGGCAGGATTTATGGAATGATCTAAAAAATTTTGCTGCTACTCACAACAAACCATGGTTAATCGCTGGTGATTTTAATGACACAAGATTTCCGAGTGAAAGAAATCGCTCATGTCCAGAAACAGATAGGAGATTAGCCAAGTTTAATGAGTGGATCAATGATATGGAGCTTATTGAAGTTGAATTTGCAGGAGCCGCTCATACATGGGCCAGAGGACTCTCTCCCGAAACTTGGACCTCTGCCAGATTGGACAGGGCTTTATGCAATGCTGAATGGGGCCTTACTTTTGATTCTGCTAGTGTCAAGCATCTCCCTGCTATTTCCTCAGATCACTGCCCCCTGTTTATTAATCCGAATGGCTTTGTTCCTTTGCAGCAAATGAACAAGCCTTTCAGATTTCAGGCCACATGGCTTACTCATGAGAAATTTCATGATTTTTTGGAAGAATAATGGCAGAATTCGGATCCCCTAATTCCTGCTTTGTCGAAGTTAGCAGGTGAACTTCAAAACTGGAATAAAGAGGTTTATCACAATATTTTCAGGAAGAAAAGAACCTTATTAGCACGCATTGCTGGGGTTCAAAAGGCCATGACTGTTGACCCTCACCGTGGACTAATTAAACTTGAGGCTACCTTGAGAAGGGAGCTCGATGAAGTGTTAGATGAAGAGGAGGTTTATTGGTATCAAAAGGCTCGTGTCGAATGGGTTAAAAATGGGGATCGGAACACATCTTTTTTCCATTTAAGCACTGTCATACGTCGTTGGAAAAACAAAATAGTTGCATTGAAAGATGATGATGGTAATTGGATTCATGACTCTGATGCTGTCAAAGGGCGTGTGGTGAATTATTTTTCTCAGCTTTTCACGGATGATGGATATAATGGCCCTTTCGAAATCCCGAATGACGTTTTTCCTCAATTGCCTGCCAAAGATTGGGACCTTCTCTCGAAGCCTTACATGACAATCGAAATTGATGAAGTAATTAAGTCTATGGGGTCCCTAAAAGCACCTGGACCTGATGGTTTTCAGGCGTTATTCTTCCAAAAAAATTGGGATACTGTCAAAGGGAAGGTGTACAAAGCAGTCTTGGATGTTCTTGAAGGTCGTGCCATCCCAGATAGCTTGAATGAGACTCACATTGTGCTGCTGCCGAAGGTGGATACGCCTGAAAATCCTGCTCAATTTAGACCAATTGGCCTATGCAACGTGGTCTATAAAATGGTTACTAAGGTTCTTGTTAACCGTATTAAGCCTCTTTTACCAAAGTTGATTTCCAATACTCAAGGGAGCTTTGTGCCGGGACGACAAATCACCGATAATATAGTTATCGTGCAGGAAGTAATCCATACCATGAGAAAAAAGCAAAGTGGTAAAGGTTTGATGGCGATTAAAATTGACTTTGAGAAAGCGTACGATCGTCTCCGTTGGTCTTTTATTCGAGACACCCTCCTTCAAATGAACCTCCCTTATTTGGTTGTAGAGGTTATCATGGAGTGCATCTCTTCGGCATCTATGAAAATCTTATGGAATGGGGAACCTTCAGCTAGTTTCACTCCGTCTCGTGGTATTAGACAAGGGGATCCTTTGTCTCCCTACATTTTTGTCATGTGCATGGAGAGGCTCTATCAAACTATCGAAGAAGCAATTATAGCAAATCGATGGAAACCCATCAGTGCGAGCAGGAATGGTCCTCTATTATCCAATTTGTTTTTTGCCGATGATATAATCTTGTTTGCTGAAGCTTCGGTGGAGCAAGCCTTGGTTGTTTCAGATTGTCTTAATTGTTTTTGCAAGGCTTCGGGTCAAAAAGTTAGCCTTGCAAAATCCCAGGTCTATTTTTCTAACAACCTTGATCATTCTGCTCGATTGGAAATTTCCTCAACCTTGGGCATGGAGACAATAGATGACCTTGGTATGTACCTAGGCATGCCTACAATTTCTAGCAGAGTCACCCGTGCTACCTTTAATCATTTGTGTGAAAAAATTGATAGGAGGTTGTCGGGTTGGAAAACAAAATATTTGTCATTGGCTGGGAGAATTACCCTTGCTAAATCTACTCTCTCGTCTTTAGCATATTATTCTATGCAAACGGCTAAAATTCCGAAGGCAATTTGTGATGACATAGATAAGAAAACGAGAAGGTTTATTTGGGGAGGGACTGATGAAGGGCGTAAGGTTCACCTAATAGCTTGGGAAACCTTGCAAAAGCCAAGAGCTCAAGGAGGGATTGGTATAAGGTCAGCTCATCAAGCCAACGCTGCTTTCTTGGCCAAATTGGGTTGGAGATTGCTTACTAACCCAGATGCTTTGTGGTCACGAGTGTTGCGTGCTAAGTACTGCAAGGGAAGGTGTGATTCGGATATGTTCGAACCTCGTCAAGGTATGTCAAATGTTTGGAAGGGCATATCGGAAAATGCAAAGTACCTTTGTGAAGGGATTCGTGTGGCTGTAGGGAATGGTACCAAAACTCTTTTTTGGGATCACCGTTGGGTTTCCTCTACCCCTTTGATTAACCTGGCTTTGCAACCCATCCCCCAAGAAATTTTGGGCTCGACAGTAGAAGAAATGTGGGAACCCGGGCTTGGCTGGAAATGGCATCTCTTCGGCATTTACTTCATCAAGATACTCTGAAATTAATTCAATCTCATGAGGTTAATGAGAATCCTGATGTTGAAGACTTATTGTTTTGGAACAATTCGACAAAGGGCAAGTTTTCTATCAAATCAGCCATCCAAATCATTCGAAGGGAGCAATCCAGTTTTGATGAAGAAGTTTGGAATTTGGTGTGGCAAGCTCCTGTTCAGCAGCGAATTAGAGCATTTATGTGGCTAGCTTGCCATGACAGATTGATGGGAAATGTTAATAGATTCAAGCGCAAACTCACAAACTCTCCTACCTGTTTCACATGTGGAGGAGCAAATGAGTGCTCTCTTCACATCCTTCGTGATTGTCCTGCAGCAAAGAGTGTGTGGAGAAGGGTAGGTGGTCGTAGCAACTCCCCTGCTTTCTACTCTGGCAGCCTCAAGGAATGGTTAACTGCGAACTTAGAAGAGAATGTGGAAGATGATGAGGAAGGATGGCCTACCTACTTTGGTGTGACTGTTTGGTGGCTTTGGAGGTGGAGGAATATAAGAATTTTTGAAGAGGGCAAGGACATTCCTGTAGATGTTGGTGCATTTCTCAAGGTTCGTTTTGAAGAAGCATGGCACAGCCTATATGAGGATCCTATTGCTAGCACTCAAGGCAACATTGTTGGCAAAGTTGAGAAGCATATAAAGTGGATCAAGCCTAATTATGGCTGGTATGTGTTAAACACAGACGGGGCTGCTAAAGGTTCACCAGGGGCAGCAGGGGGTGGAGCTATAATCCGCAATCATGACGGGGATTTCATCTCTGGTTTCTCTGCTAACTATGGTCGTTGCACAGCATTTCGAGCAGAGGTAATGGCGCTTGTTCGAGGCATGGAACTTGCACGCAATCTACACATTAGCAAACTCCAAATCCAACTTGACAATCAAGCATGTGTTCAAGCATTATGTGATGATTCTACTAGCAGAGGTGAGTGTGCTCACCTATTTACGCGCTGCCACGATTTGCTTAATAAAGACGATTGGGAGGTGGTTGTGGTGCATGTGTTCCGTGAGGGCAATCGCGCTGCTGACTGGCTTGCCAACCGTGGAGTGGCTCAATCAGATAATCTCATTTTTCTAGGTAGTGCTCCCATGGAGCTTCGTAGGATTTTAAGCGAGGATGTTCAAGGTGTGGCCTTCCCACGCTTTGTTCCTCCTTGATAGGTTTTTTTGGTTGTTTCTTTATTTTTTGTTGTTTTCTTTTTCTTGGTGTATTCCTCATTAGCACAAAAAAAAAAAAAAAAAAAAAAAAAAAAATAATAACATACCCAAACCATGTGGTACATTAAATACTTCATATGTACGTATTAGTTACGGCCACAAACAAGAGCAAGTTTTTATGATCTTGAGATTTACAGAACACAAAATTTTACTAAATTGAAACTAAAATTCTATATACATATTGCAGAGTACAGAGTACTTCTAAAAGACATAGGTTCCACTAATAATAAGTTACTACCTAGTACTTCCTCTTTTTTTTAGTTGTAACAAATGAAATTTTTAGATCTCATAAATATACATATAACAAGATTAACAACTTAAAAGAAACGGAGGTAGTATTTAGATTGTCCATGTAGTGGCTAGAACTACTAGTGTCAGGGGCGGAGCCACGAGGGGTAGAAATGGACATATGATTCGGCCCATTAGCAAAGAGGTACCGAGATTGAGACTTATTAGTTTGTTTTTATGCATTCAACCTTTCTTTTTGTTAATTTTGCAAAGTTTCTATTTATTAGTTTTGTTTATTTTATTTTTCCAATCCTTCTTATAATAATTTTCTCCATAATCTTAATCTATGTATAATATTATCTTAGTTAATATAAATCTCGGCCCCCATAGAATTTAATCCCTGGCTTCGCCCCTGACTAGTGCTACTGGGAACGAAGAGGGTTAGGCGGCTAGCTGCCAACTTCCATATACATAGCACACCAGTTTCTCCATGCACCAAAAGTTGACTTGTAATTGATGAGCGAAAAATAATAGAATCAACTTATTAATATTAAGTGAATGACAAGACCAACTTACGTTGCGCATCTTTAATCTCTTCCCAATTCAGACTAGATGAAATAACTCCAGAATTATTTGTATTGGAACAGAAAGGCACCCCGTCGTTTGATAATTGAGCAGGGCAGTCAATCACATCAGCACCATCTTCGATAGCTTTTGCGTATGCTAAGTCAGTACATGCAGGGAAATCTCCACTCGCCCCAAGATGTGATATAATCAAGAGCTCAACTAGAAAACAATTTCAAATAAAATATTGTCAATCTAGCAATATTAGAATGTTCCATTAGTTTTAAAATAATTATATCAATTTGATTTACACACTTATAATTTACCAATATAGTCATCGTTGTTTAGTTATTTATAGACAGGGTAAAGTACTAGATAAGTTCAAAGGAAAAAAAGCTACAAACCTTCCGATGATGCATTTGTGCCTAGATGAGCAAAGCATTCTGTAAAATGAATTTATAATTAGTACTTACAAGTTTAAAATAATAAAAGGTTAGTAGGTTACCAATCTCACTATTTATCCAATGTTTATTCAACCCTAAATTTTTACAAGTATTATCAGAAATATAATATATTGTGCACTATAACATGATGTGAAAAAATCAGAAGAAATAGTTGAGGTAATCTTTAAGGGACGAAAGGAGTATATGGGGAAAAAGAACAAATCTCACCTCTAGCTTCAGACGCAGTTATTGGGAAATCAGACAACACACCGTCCACAGAAAAGTTTCCATTGTCAATGAAAGAAAGATACTCAGCAACTGGGTCGTAACTATGATTGTACCCAAAAGGAACATCATTTGCAAAATCTGCCGCAAAAACCTCAAGCCCAACTTTGTGAGCATCTGCAACTAAAGAAGTATGAGGTAGCAGGTACAATGGTTTCATCCAGGGGCCATATGTACGTCTTCGGGACAAGGATTCCAGCAGCGAATGTTTTAATCATGGTAAGATTCTTCAAGAGAGAATCGTAAGTTTGGTTCGTTGAAGGTTCTGTTGAATCTTTGTCAAGAAATCGAAAAACCACCTTTGTTTTGTTTGATGCCGATGGTAGTATAAGTGCAAGTTCTCGTAAGAATTTAAGCTCAGGTGATGATATGTGACTAATTTGTATGTTCTCTAATACATTAAGGACATAATTCAACATGCTCAAATTATGTTGGGCATAGAAAATGTTGAATTATGACACATCTCCTCACGTGTAACTGTGTAAGGTCTCTTTAATTCTGTCACATTGTGATGTTTTATGGGGCCAAAGTGAATTTTTTAATTCCCCTTCACATGGATAAGTCGGTCTTGTGTACTCATTACTCAAGTCATTAAAGGTCTCAACTGTGGGACTAACTCTAATAACATGTTAAATACATGTTTGGCCATATATACTTGCAAGTTCGCAACCAAGAGAGAGTCTTTATT
The DNA here is from genome assembly GCF_948465745.1 of Chenopodium album. Taxonomy (NCBI): domain Eukaryota; kingdom Viridiplantae; phylum Streptophyta; class Magnoliopsida; order Caryophyllales; family Amaranthaceae; genus Chenopodium; species Chenopodium album. The sequence goes on along the minus strand of NC_137845.1, from coordinate 54,458,280 downwards.
TCACATGACCAAAAGAGGTTCCATTTGATATTGTTTGAAAATGTAAGGAGTAGCTCGTGTTTAACTCTATTTTTTTCAATATGGAACACTTACATGTACATTTAGTTTGAAAAGTTTACACTTAAACATAAGATATGTTTTCAAAGTATGAGTTATGATCATATTTTCAACAATATCAAATCTATTCAAATGTATTGAATATTGATGATCAGAACATGTATTGGAGGATGTAACAGAGCGTAAAAGAGTTAGAAATTGAGTATTTAGATGTACTACTCGTAGTTGTTAATAAAATTTGCAATATACACTTATATTATACCTGAACATTTAAGCAGAAACCTGTTGCAGGTTGGGTTTTCATAAACGCGCCTTCAACAGTCTCAATTTGGAACAGATCATCAAAAGCTGAACTTCTAGAATTAATTCCTTGAGTCACTGCAAGATGTGGGAATAATATAGAAAGTTACGCATAACAACAATGTGTTGACATATAAAACATTGAAGAATAATTATACCGCATTATATATGCATGTCTTGATTCATGGAAGGCAGAAGTGTTTGGCAACTTACAATTAATTGATGATAGTTCCTCGAGAGTAAAATCGATGGTGAAACACCCTTCTCTTTCGACACCATTCACAACATACGTATTCGTCCTATCTTGGTATACGTTTAAAACGTCAGAAAAGTTATCTAACTTGATACGAGGGAAGCATATACCAACGCTGTCCTTTGTCAACTGGACATCACACCATAACTTCACATCCGGCACACTCAATGTCGTTGCCAATTCGTATGCGTTAGCGCTAGAATCAGGATAAAACCCTGAAAATCCATCGCGAGCTATTACTAACGGCGGAGACCCTGCAAAACATTTTGTCTCTCCATTAGAGGTCAATCTATCAAGTTGACATAAAACTTAACACCTTTTTGTCATTATTCATTAAAAGCTCTTAAATAATAAACATGGTTCACATTATTATATCGTTAATTAACCACTAATATTATAAAGGTCATAAGAGGTTTATTTGTTTTTTTTTAATAAATCCTAATTTTGATATTTGTTGTGACGGTATTGTCACATTTTCTAACCTAATCACTTTTTTTTTTTTTAAACACTTCTTTAGAAACTACCATTTGTTCAATAAAAATGACCCGCAAATAGTAATTTGTTGTACTCATGGACTCTTTGGCTCTTTAATTAATACCACCTGATAAGAGAGTGCATACCATCGAGTGTCAACCAAGTATGGTTAGGTTTCTGGGCAGAAGCAAATGCTGAGAGCTGAAGAAACAAAATTCCTGCAATAACTATAAGTTTAAAACCTTCCATTGCCTTCTGCGTTAAATCACACGGCCGTGTGGCTTCGAGCTGAAATAATAAAGGAAGTACGGAATATATCGGAATAACATAATTAAAGGGAAATTTTTTGTTTTTTTTTTTTTTTTTTTGGATAAGTTAACATAAAGGGAAACAAGAGTGAAGATGACTTTGCAAGTTTATCAATCAAATTTCTTCGTGTATTCAACTAATGAACTAATGAATTATTCTTTTTTTTTTAAAGTAATTATTATTGTTATTTTTAAGAGAAATTATTTAGATACTTCTACTTGTAAGAGAAATTATTTAGATATACTCCTACTTGTATGGATAGATTATAGTTTTGTGCCGGAAGAGGTAGTCGTGCACTAATGTCCCTGAATAATTAAGTGGATATACCAGACTATCTTCCTTGATTCTTGAATAATTAAGGGACAATTACAAATTTACAATTATCAATAAGAAACCCTCTAGGAGCACCAATTATAGACCTGTAATCATCACTAAGCAACAAGTCGTAACATACAGATATATGGAGATTTGGCTAACGAATACTCCCTCCATCCCTTATTTTTTGCCCATATAACTCGTAAAGCTCTTACAAACAAGTGGGTTATGGAGCCAATTAAACAAAAAGGGACTGAGAGAGTACATGATACACAATGGTAACAAATCAAAATTAGCAAGTGAGGACTAAGCTGGTTAGGGCTTTCCTCCCGATTTCAGGAGGTATTGGGATCAATTTTCATCACCCACCCTTATGGCTCTCATCACACCAAAAAAACAAATTAAAATCATATTACTCGCTCTTTTTAATGGTCTGTTCTCTTCAGATTATTTCAATAGGTCTTAGCTAGTGCAGCTAAGATAGCTACAACAAGGGGAGGCCCAAAACGCGCAGCCCAAATCAAATAACCCAGACAACATGTCAGCGATCCGCCCAAATCAACACCACGCTCTATAAAATGAACATTTAGCTAAAAAATATGAACATGAAATAAAATGAACACGTAAAAAATGAACATTTTATACTAAAAAGTGAACATATTATAAGAAAAAGATTATTTATTAAAAATGAATATGATTATCATTTAATAATAAACTAGTGTAAATCCCGTGCATGCACGAATAGTAGTAAGATCTTTATTAACTTATTAATTCAAATATTATCATAATTAAACTTTGAAATTAATTGACACATAAGTATATATGTCTTGCTTTTTGAATTTATAGTACTAACATTAATTTATAAGAAATTATTGTGTATAATATATTTCTTTTAAGAAAAATTGATTTTAGTTTATACATTTTTCTTATTCTTTGATTAATAGAAATTTTATAATCTATTTTATTATTGAATAACTTTTTCCAACTTTAGATTTGTTGTAATATAAAAAGGAAATTTGTGGTAATATAAAAAGAAAATTTTTTGTTATTAATAGTTAATGAAATATCGTATACATACTTATCCTTGAAAATTATAATTTAAGTTATGGTAAGATTTAGTTAAAAAAAAATGGAAAGTAAAATTAGGCGGGAAATTTTTTACCACAAAAAGACACGTATCATTTAAGATTCGCCTTTAATATAGGTTTATTGATGATTACTAGATTAATCCTGTGCGATGCACGATTTTAAAATAAGAATTGAATTATAGACTTTTAACACATAGTGAAAGAAAATAACTTCCTCACTTTTCCTAATCAATTTCTAATTAAATATGAATATAAAATTCTCAAAAGTGCATAATTTTCATATTTAATTAAGAAATTTCAATTAAATTATATTATTAACTATTGTTAACAACTCGTAAAAAACTAAATAGCATAATATGTGTAGAAAACCCAAAATTTAAAATTTAAAAATTCAAATGGAATATATTTTCAAAGCTATGTTAAATAGGGTAGCTTTAAAAAGAAAAAAATATATGACATCATCCTTGCATTTTGGAGGGAAAAAAATAAATAAAAAAGTGACACGTAGGCAATGATGACATCAGTGGTTGTTATTTTAGTATATATATATATATATATATATATATATATATATATATATAGACTTGCTAGGGGGGGCACCCTAGTTGCTCTTCTTGAGAAACAAGAAGAGTTTCTCTAGTGGCAATTGTGTAATAAAAATGCTTTGGGAATTGTAAACAAATAGTATTATAATCTGAATATTTGTTGGCTATGGGTTCCACTGATCTGGTGAGGTGGACCATTGTAGACAACATTAGACGGTAAAATTAATAACGTTTGTTCAACATTTGTCAAAGTTATTGTTACCCACAGTAGAAATTTCATCATTCATATTCAACTATTCAAGGTTATTTCTCAATGTCACCGGAGCAAACCAACAAATCTGATCGGAGGATCAGTCGGAGAAATCGAACAAAATTGCTATGTCGCTGTATGTAGTAGTCTCCAGATCTGGAGGTTTGTCTTTCACCTCCACCGACAACACCATCATCTTCCTCTTTCGTCTTTCACCTCCACCGACAACAAACACCAACACCATCTTCTTCCTCTTTCGTCTAAATCGTCTCCACCAACGACAACCACCATCATCGGCAGCGAACATTGGCGGCTTCGCCGCCAAAATCAAATTAAAAACCCTATAAGAAAGGGTAAAATTTATGGCATGGTCAAACCAAAGCGTAAGGGTGACCATCCTCCATTGAAGCTTCGCCGCTAAAGCTCGAATTCCTCCATTGAATGGCGGCTTCGCCGCCGGAATTTAAAGAAAAACCCTAAAGAAAATATTGAAATTAAGGGTATGTTTTACCCTTTATGGATAGGTGTTAGACACTTCTGAGCTTTCCCTCCTCCATTGAAGCTCCTACATACGAAGTCTGGATCACCGATGCAAATGGCACCACTTTGGGTTGTCCAAGTTTTGCAAACAGAGATAGACCTCTGAAAGGGAGCTAGTAGGTAACAAGGGGGTAAAAACTACAAGTTAAAACACTTAAAATTCAGTCAAAATTGAGACTTAACGGCTTTTGTCAATGAAAATATGCAGTCATACGAAAATGTCAGTTATACCCTCATATCCCAGCAAAAACGGACCAAATTACCCCCATGAGAAACACTCCTTGTTTATCAAGAAGAGAAACAAGGAATTACCCATTTGCTAGACCACGACCTTAAAAATGAACATTTAGTTAGAAAAATGAACACACATAAAAATAAATAAATAAATAAATAAAAAATATTCAGTAATAAAAAATGAACACATAAAAAAATGAACATTCAGTAATAAAAAGTGAACATGTCAAAAAAAATGAACATTTAGTATATTAGAAATGAAACTTTATCATACAAACATAGAATTGGGATCATATACTTCGGAAATTCTCCAATTTAAAGGCAAATTCATTGTACATAAATATCATATACTTCTTCATCACTTCTTACTTGTTTCTTCACTAATTCAGAGTCTTTGTCTTCCACAAATACAATTAATCTGTAGTCACTAAAATATAACAAATAACAACAAATAATCAAAATTTTCATAATCATCACGACATATGTTCATAATAATTATTTGGAATGTTCATAATATATAATCATCAATACAGTGGTTAAAAATATAAATAAGTATCACTCTATATGTCATATTTATTCCTAATCAATAACAGATATATTCGTAATAAATAACAAAACATATATATTCATAATAAATTGTTCAGATTTTCAACACTAAATGTTCAGATAATTGAACTTTCAACTTATTATATTTCACTTTCAACCTAATAAAAATGAACATTTCATAAAAATATATGAACACTTTAAAAAAATGAACATCTAGTATTAAAAAATGAACATGTAACAAAAAGTTATGACATTTAGGATATTAAATTGAACATGATTCTCATATAGGTTCAAATTCGTTGTATATAATTATTAACTAAAAATAAAGATATAATAAATTGTTGAAATATATGTTCATTTTTTATGTACTAAATGTTCATTTTCAGTGTACTAATTGTTCAGTTTGTACTAGATGTTCATTTTTAAATTACTAGGTGTTCATATTTTTTTACATAACTCAAGTTCAATTGTAATTATTCAAACTCTAAAAATATAAATATAGTCAAATTAATCTTGATTCATCACAGAGAAAATAATTGTTGATTTATCATAGAGAAAATAATTATTGATTTATACATGATTGGGAATCTAAAGACTACCAACAAATAAAATCAGAGAGAGAGAGAAAGAAGAAAGAAAATGAGTCCAAATTAAGCAATTCAATTAATACTTACATCAAAATCATACATATGAATTAAAATTATAAAATCGAAAACGAAATTATGAAGAGTAAATTGAAAGTCATCAAATTCATCAAATTATAAATTCAAAAGCAATTACAAATTAAACTCATCCAAAGTCTAACTTAATTAAAATCAATTATAAACAAAACAAAAACTAACCTACATTAATGATCTCATTAGGATTAACAACCAAATCCATAGTGATGCAAATAACAGAGGGGAGAGAAAATGTCAAATGAAAGAGAAGAAAGGGGAGAGAGAAAATTTCGAATGGAAGATGAGAGAGAGGAGAGAGAAAATTGAGATCAAAATTATTACTATGAAAGTGAAGAAAGAGAATAATAAAAAAAGGAAGCTTGAAGAAGAATATGGAGCTTGTGTTTCATTCAGTGGAGGCTGCGTTTTGCCTTGATGTAGCTATCTTGGCTGCATTAGAATAATGCAGCCAAGAACTTGTGAGATTATTTTCAGTTCAGTTCAGTTTAGTTTAGTTCAGTTCAGTTCAGCTCCAATAAGTTCAGTTCAGTTCTTAATTTCCTTCTCTCATAAAATATTCAGTTCACTTCAATTGAGCTCCAATAAATTCAGTTCAGTTCAGCTCACTTCAATCAATCAAAACAGGCCCTAACTCTCTACAATACAAAAGTAGTTACTAATAATTTCCACAACTTTTACAAGTATATTACATTTAGAGTCCTTGATAGAGTTGACACTAGTCGAGTAGTCTCATGAAAGGAAGAAATTAATACTCGTAAGAAATAACTAAGAACATATTTAGTTAATTTAGACTAATGGTAAAATTTACAAACTTTTAATAATAGGATAAAAGTTTACAGCTAAATCAAGAATTATTCATTAATTAATATCACCACCAAGGGGTTAGGGAGGATGCTCACCCTAAAAACACTAAAAGTATTTAATTACAAGTATATTATTTTATATGCAAAGCTTGAGTTTCACAGTTACATTCATGGCTTATTTATATTATAATCAACTAAGTTAATGCAAGGAGTAAATGATAATGTTGAATTTTGATGTTACCGACATGGGGGAATGGGATGCAGACATGAGCTGAGGGAGCTTTTAGATGTTTAAAATCCCACAAAAAGGGTGGATTTAGACTCTTGCACAACTCAATAAGCCAAAAGAAAAAGAGACAACCAAGATCAATAACCAAATAAACTCTAGGTAGGCCAGGCCAACGTTGATATTCGAATTAGGGTGTTTGCAGCGCGGTTTGGATCCTAAATCGCATCAAATTGCAAAATTACGATTTGTAATATTTTCAAACCGCACCAAACCAAACGCAAAATGCAGTCTGGTGTGGTGCGGTTTGCGGTTTAACCATATTTTTTAAAATTTTAATTATTCTTTTTAAAACAAAACTTTTATTTTATTTTACAATTATTAATTTATAATTCAAATATTGAACTCTTTTTTTTAACCTTTAATTAATTAATAGTAAAATATTAGCTCATATATTTTAGCTCTTTTATTTTTTTTTAAAAAACAGTATAAAAAGCGCACATCACATTAAAGTGTGGTTTGCTCTAAAAAATTTTGAAAACCGCAAACCGCGGTTTGGTCATTTTCAAACCGCACCAAATCGTAAAATTACGGTTTGGTGCGATCTAAACCGCACTTTGTATAGCCCTAATCCGAATTAAATCTGATTTGATAGCAACAGCACAAACATTATAGAGCCAATGATCAGGAAGTTTATTGATACCACGTCCAATATCTCGATTCCATCGGCGAACAACCTCATATAGAAGAGGGTTCCAGCAGCTGTAGGGTGAGCAATAAGGACAATATCCTTCCATGTAAAATGTAATAATAAAAATTATATCAAGAGTTGTTAAATACAAGTAATATGATAAACTGAATAAGGTGAAGATGGCACACTTATGTAGAAATGTAAGAAATATCAACTTGGCCATGAACGGAAGCCTGTTATCAAAAGCATGAGAATGAATAACTTTTCATCATCGTTAACTTATTTAAACTTTAGTCAATGCAAAAGGTTATTGATTAGTCAGTCATTAGGTTGCTACAATGACTTGGAAGATATATATACGGGTCATGTGTTTCAATAGCTCGAGAACTGTGAGCACCTTCCATACATACAGAGTTGGATTTGAAACAAGAAAATTAAACAAAAGGAGTAGTTTTATTGAACGACAATGCACGTCACCCTCAAAAAAAGCAAAGTAGAACCACAATACAAACACAATACGCGTGTTATAGCTAGGAAAACACACATTATATTATTAATAGAACACCGACCTAGTCCTAGTGTATGTAAGTAACTAATTTAAAGCTTGGAAGGCCTTGGCAGGGGAAGTGGTTCCTCCTTAGTATCTCCTTCTCTTCCCCAATCTTGTTGATCTTCCATCGGAGCTAGTTCCGGATCCTCTTTTCCTTCCACATGGACTTGACGCGAGAGGACCCTGGTTTCACCTGGCACGATGACAATGTTACCATGGCCTATTGGCGGCCTAGCACTACGAGGAAGGTCTTCAGCTTCACCGAGAATATATTGTAATTCAAAGGTGTTGAGACCCGAGAAAAGGCCATCGTGCATAGTCTTTTCCTCGAAGGTTCCATCCATAAGGATGTCCCTTTGTTTGTAAGAGTAAGGGACGTCCATGAAACCCTGTCCAACTATCAAGGTCACTCTTCTAGCTTTCCTTGCTGGTATTGTAGCGGTTGTGGAGCCAGTCATTGATCTCTCAATTGTTTTCTTTTGGGACCATTCAACACTACCTGTTGTGTTCAAATTATTAATTACTATGTGGATCAAATTAATTAAATGGTCAGACAATTCCCATAAAAAGGGAAATAATTACCTCCGTAGCTTGCAGTTGTAGTCAGTTTCCCCTGAAGTATCACCGGGATCAATCTAACCCTGATGGTAGCCTTGGCCGACAGTTTCCACGAATGTGACGAGCTGAACTTCTCCTCTATCACCTCTCTGTAGGTGAATGACACCTTTTGTATCTCATCATTATCGCCATAGTTATACACAATTTGGCTTCTCGACTCTAGAGGAACCATATTGTAGATGCGTGCATCCTCCAAACGATACCTGTACCAACATTTAGGCAAAATCATTTAAAGTACTACCTCTGTTAATTTTTATGTGTAACTTTGGGGTATTATTTGTGAGATATAAAATATTCCAAAATTGCACATAAAAATTAACGAAGGTAGTAGTTTACATCCACTCTATCTTATTCAATTTATATAAAAGTCATTGTATGGAAAAAATAATGAATGCATGAATATGATAATCATTGTAATTTAAATGAATGTATCATAGCTAGATTTCTTATTCAATATATCTGAAAAAATTTATGTGGATATATATACATATATATGCTTCCTCTATTCTTTATCAATATTTAGGAAATGAAATACTATACGTTGAGACTTGTGCGAGATACATACGGAGTCCCAAATACCATGTGAAAAAGTAGATATATATGTGAGAAAAAAAAATAGATGCAATATAAATAGAATATATAGAATAATAGATACTTAATAAAAGCGTGTGAATAGTGTAATGAGAATTAAAGTGAGTAAAAAATAATGCAGGAAATATATAAGAAAAAGAAGAAGAAAAATTCATAAAATAATACTTTTTGTAAAAATTCTAAACTTCCGTTGTTCAAAGATTTGCTAAAAGTTTGATCTTTTATTGTTATTATAGTTGATCAACAAAGTCCAAATTCTGAAATCCCCACTCATATACATAGATTAATATGGGGAATTAAGACGATTATCATTTACTCCTTTATTTCGTCCTTTAATAGATTTTGTTTTGTCTCATTTGTTTTTTTTGTTCTCATTGCACATCTTCGGTGTTATACTACTTTCGGTCTAAATTACTCGCAACTTTGAAATATTTTATATCTCACAAATAATACCCAAAAATTGCGTATTAATAAAAACAATTGGTGCGTGTCAAAATACCTAAAGTTATTAGATATATACCTGATGTCAGAGATTTCTCGATCCCGGATTGCCTCCTCCACTGTGAGCAGCGCAGTACGTACGATGGTCGAGGAGGAAGCTCTAAGACGGCCAGCGTTCCCCCCTTGGGTCCATCTCTCACAGTACCTGTTACTATTCACATTCAACAGAGCTATGGTGCTGTTCTGGCTACTAAAACCCTGCCTCACTGGGCGGAAGGTCGTGTTGGTCGTGAATGGTACGCTGGAGTTGCATAGGAGCCAATCACCGTTCATCCTCTCCCAGTACAGATTGAATCTGGAGGACAGTAGACTGAAACGAGCAACACGAGGTGATGAAAGCGTTGCAATGTGGTGCACTCTCGGATCCGTGGGGTCGTTGGCAACGAACGCTAGATTTTTATTTTTACGTGCTCTTAAGTAATTCCCATCATCCCCTTTGAACATTACGTGCTTCGGCAAGATTACAAAGTCGGTCATGTCAGTAAATTCCAAGTTATATGTAATGTTGAAACCTGCTTTTGTGTCATTCATCCATGCATGCCACAACTCATTATTAATTATTGCTCACAATAAACATGCATACTATGCAAATAATAATGGGTATTCAAAAAATACAAATAATGATGGATCATTATTCTAATGTAATCTTATGATTTTCGACTATCACAAGATCCACAACTTTTTAAAATGGTCGGTTAAGATTATTTGTTTTTTATTTATTTTTAATTAATTTTATTAATTAAAAATATTTTGGAATATAATAATTTAAAATGATTGCTGCTCATATCTTAATAGGATTTGATATAACTAGAGGAGTTCCCACTAATTTTTTTTATAAGTTGTATGACATTGTCTATTTTTGAGATATAATAATAATAATAATAATAAAGTGTGAAGCCGAGATACAATCTAAACCTGAGGTTAAGGTAGAACCACTTGAGTGAAATAAATGCATAGTGAAAGAACATTACCCTGGACTCCGAGGATACCACCTTGATAAACTACCACATTCCGCTCAACATTGTTGGACTGGTGGAAGAAGCGCACTTTGTTGCCGGAGATGACATGCCTGAACAAAGTGCAAGACCGTTCGGCACGGTCTTCCTCGAGCTCGTCTGCAGTGGCGGAAATATAATTTCCGGTTGGGTTGAGCCGCAAGTACTTGTTATTGTAGAGACTTGTGATGTGGACCATACCCTGATGAACCTTTGAACTCTTCACTTCAAACAAGGTGAAGTTGTTCTCACTAATTATTGTATCAGATGTATTTCGCACGGTCGCGTGCAATTCCCCTTCTTCTGTTTCATACTGGAAGAAACGTGAGCTTCTCATCAACGTGATAAGCCTCGGTAATCCTGCCATCTTTCTTCAATTCAAATTTGAAATACGTTAGTATATTTTTTTCGAATTGGAAATTTTTTTTTATTGGAGTGGGTTCTATTTATAGAGTGAATTGGGCAAGATTAGATTCACTGTGTGGACTGTGGTTGCTCCACTCTAGATATTATTTGGCTCAAATACAATTGTTGGTGTAGGGACGTTGTCACATGACATTTATTTTGAACTCTTTTTTTGGATCACCAAATGGCCACTGATGCTAATTTCCCCAACACTTTTGTACTCCAACCCTTTTGTATACAAGGAGTCCAAACACAAAATGTTCGTTGAGCCCATAAGAAAACTCACATGTGAGTGAAAGTGTTGTCCCATATTGAAAGAGTATAAAAGTGAAGAGAAATAGTGGGATGTGTATCCCACATTGAAGAAAGGAGAAAGTTTTGTCCACTTTATAAGGCTAAGGAACTACTCCTCCCATTGCCATATGGTTTTGAGGTGGAAGTTTCTTGGTCGTATAAAGTGGACGGTTGTGACAGGTGCGGCCCAAACCCGTTTATCACAAAAGCACATTAAAAACATTATAGGTTTAGTAATGTTCCTCTATTAAAATTGTTCTTCAGAATTGATTAACTAACGTCTTCTAGGTATCAACTTTACTTGTACTAAATGGATTTTGCCTTCATAACCTAATTCTTGACATTAATAAGAAGATATGTTTTATTCTTCTACTAAAAAAATATTTAACATTAAAAAAATGAACAATTATGTCTTCGTTTTAACATTAAAAAGATATGTTTTAAGATCACACGAGAATTATTGTCGAATTCCGACCTCAAGGTCCCCTTTAAACAACAAAATAAACTTATAAGCTCCATTTAAAAACCACTTTAAAAAGTCAATTATATGTTTCTTCCAGACAAATTTTCCTTACATTTTTTTTTCAATTTTGTTTTTCGTTAACAATCTAAATGTAAAAAAGTTTAAGGGTATCATAAACATTTCATTATGTATGCAAACACCACTCTCTCATATCTTCCCTTACATAATAGAGATTTGTCCTCAATTAAATATTAATGTTGAATAGTGGTATATATTTAAATTAACTAGTTTAGGACCTGTGTCATGCACGATCTATTTAAAAATGATTCAATACAAATTTAGTTGTATTACAAAATTAACAAATTATACACATCAATAAAGATGGGCACGAGCCGTGCCGGCACGCGGGCGGCACAGGCCCGACACGATTCCGGCATGGCCCGGCACGACACGGCGGCCCACCTGTGGTCCGTGGGCCGTGCCATGAACAAAAATCTGGGAATCGGCATGGGCACGTACGGCACGAGGCACGGCGGGCGGCACGGTGACCGGCACGTGGCACGAGGGCACGGCACGTGGCACGACACTTGTATTTTTTTTTTATCATACGTATTGTTGTTTTTTTGCTAAATTAATAGAATTATTTATATAAACTTAAACATAATTAGATAAATAATTTATATAACCTTAATTAAAATAAAGTTGTTCAAAACAAAATATATTAATATAAACATAAATTAATAACATTATTTATATAAAATTAAGTTGTACTAAAATAAATAAATAAATATAAATACATATATATATATGTCGTTTTTTATTTACATTTATTAAAAAAAAAAAAAAAAAAAAAAAAAAAAAAAGTGGCATAGTCTGGCCCGCGGCCTGGCACGGCACGGCCCGCCAGACACGTGGGTCGTGTCGTGCCGTGGGCTGGGGTGTGCCAAATTTAGGCACGACACGGCCCGTTGCCCATCTTTACACATCAATTAATATAGAGCGTGAACAAACTTGGAATTGATGTAATGTTATAATGAACATCTTATTATTGTAAGGAAAAATGAAAATTAACAATTTCACTTTTGTCATTTCTGTTCAAAACAATCCCACATTTTCGAAATTTGGAAACAATCTCACTTTAACCCTCATATTCTCAAAACAAGCCTTTTATCGAATTGTGAAATTAGTGACCTGTTTTAGATTTATATAAATAACTATGTTAGGCCCCGTGTCATGCATGAAATTTTTTAACAAATAATTTTAATTAATATTGTATAAGTAAATTTACATATGTAAATATAATAATGGATTATAAAAGAGCTTATTTTCCAATAAAATATTTTAAAATATGCATTTGAATATATACTATATTGTGGAAGGATACATCAAATATTTTATTTATGTGAATAAGAAATTTTGTTTTATACTTAAGTTTATAGTTGGCAATATATATAAGGACACATCAAATCTTTTTATGTATAAAATTTTTTTTCTATGGAATTTTTATATAAAATTTTTTAAAAAATATAAGGGACACACCAAAAAATAACACGTGTCATAGTGTGTCTTTTAGTATTATTATTATTATTATAGATTTTTATAAAATTAATGTAAGTATAAATTTGAAAATGCGAAATATACTTATGTGTCAATTAATTCATTATAGAAAAGAGAATAAATAAAATCTACTTTAATAAAGTTTAGTAGGATTATATATGTACGTACTATATTATTCAAACTAGCAAGATGCATACCCACTCGGTGGTATACAACTAAGTATGGTCCAAGAAAATGAAAATACGGAAAAAGTTTTAGCTAGAAGCCTAGAAGTGGTCCACGAGGTCCCCACAAGGCTACAATTATTAGTGTAGGTACGTTTTAAACATCTTAGCAAAAATGAGTTAAATGACATACGGAGTACTCGTATAAGCTAGAGCTAGAAGTGGTTCATACTCGGCTGAGGTCTCCACAAGGCTACAATTATTAGAGTAGGCCCGCAAGGCTACAATTATAGTGCAGGCACGTTTTAAATATCTTAGCGAAAATGCATATAAGCCAGAAGTTGTCCATACTCGGCCAAGGTCCCCGCAAGGCTACAATTATCATTGTAGGCACGTTTTAAATATCTTACCACACATGGCATATAAGCAAACAATATTCAATCAATTATTTGGTTTCGAGAAGTGAATTGCAATATTTTCGATTTCTATCAGCAAAAAATTAAACCTGGGAGTGAAGTATCGAGTGAGAAATAAGAAATAGGAGGGAAAAAGGGAGGAAAGGTATTATGTGGGGCCCACATGACATCATAAGGTGGTTGAAAGCCAACTATGTGGGAACTTTTGGTGTTTAAAAAAAAGTTGATGGTAATTTTCAAAAAAAATAATAGTAGGTAATAATTGCTAAAATAGAAACAATAGTAGGTGGTAATTGTCAAAATTTCTTTTTTATAAAATAAAAAACTTACAACTCTTTTTGAGTTCATCATCTTTCCTCCAGTTGTTAAACGTTTTTCTATGTATCCTTTTTTGGGCATATTTCTTTTCCTAAAAATTCTTATCTAGGTGCATCCAAGAGTATATTTTGCTCATTTGATAATTTGTACTAATATCAAATGAGCAAAATTATCGAATAAGCAAAAATATTCTCTTGAGTGAACCCATTTCTAGGTGCACATGAGTTCCCCCCCCCCCCCCCCCCCCCCCAAGTAAATCAATAGGTTTAATGAATCTGTTTTTAAAAGATGTAGATGCACTTGTATTTTCTCCTTTAAAGATCCCAAATTTCAATAATTTATCACATCACATGCATTGTAATTCAATTCACGCATAATATTTATCTTTAAGACTTTACCCTATAATCTTGTTTTAAAAAAAAAAAAAAATTACCCGGCCTATAATCAGACCGTTCCTCAAATAGGCCAAAGAACTAGTTACTCTTAAACCTAATAGGCCTCTACCAAATAAGAAACCGCCATATTTCTTTAAGGATTTTCGAATTAATCTCCTTGATAAGTAATCAAAATATTTCAAAATCTCTTATCTTATACGGAGTATATAACAATTATGACTGTACATTGTTTTAACTTGAATTTTATCAAAATTTCAGTCAAATGTATACGTACAATCAAACCAAACTTTTGTAAACAAAATTTTTTTTTTTTTCCGAATTTTGTTACGAAATTGACACTTGTTAAACGATTTTATCTCTATTATATAAGTAAAAGGAGAGGAGAGTAAAAAGTTGGTGTCCAAATTATGGATCACCCAAAGTGCCATTAAAAGATAAACAAAAAAAAAATACGAGTAACAATATTGCATAATATCGTGAGTTTTCAAATAAAAATATAAAAACTACCTATTTTATCACAATTTAGAATCTTCCAAATGCCCCCGAGTAATTTTTTTATTCACCAAATACCCATCAAAACTTTCAAATTCACCAAATACCCATCAGTTATTGTACATTAGCATTAAATACGCTTTTACCTAACTGACGTTAACTCCCCGTTAGTGAGTTTTTACTTTATTGCCCTTAATCAATGTGTGCGCCATATTTGTTCTTGACTTCTTGATGAAGACCAAAAGTCTTCATTTTTCCTCCTTCACAGTCATCTCTCTCCCACTATCTCTCCCCTGTTCTTCGTTGCTTCACCATTGAAATTCTGCACGAAATTTCCTCAGAGAAAGAGTTACATGGTAAGGATTTGAAGGAAGGGGGACTCGTGGACTGAAATCTTGTTTGAATCAGGCAAAAATGGGGATTGTTGAAGGTCTGCTAAACGGTTTGGGTTCGTGAAAGGGAATTTGATAAAATTCGAAGGTTGGGGTTTTCATACAGCAAATAAGGTAAATTCTGTTGTGTCGTTTTGAATTTCGAAAGTCAAAATTGTGCACGTAATCTAGGGTTTTAAGGTATTTGTGAATGACTTGTGTTTTATATGAAGTTTTGTTGCATTTATTGATACGATTACTTTGTTAATTGTTGCTTGAGTATTTGAATTGATTTTGGTAGTGTGAAGTGATTTTGACGATCTAGGGTTAGGGTATTAGAACTGTATTGTTGATTGTGTGTTCTAGTTTAGTTTAGTTTAGTTTAGTTTTGTTCAGTTTCATATGTGTGGAATGTAATTATTCTCTCTTAATATGATTTTTTATATAGGATGAGTGGAGTATGGTTGTTAGTCCATGGTAAGAAGGATGATAAGTCTCAGGATTTTGACATTCTAGTTGAAGATACTGATAAGTGCCACCTAATGGGGTTGTATGAAGATATGTTTGAATGCTCAGTGAAACAAAATGTGTTTCTACCTAAATTCTTCACTTTGTCTGTCAATAAGCCTAGGACAAATAGGAAGTTGGAGCTTAAGGATGATGGGGATATATTAAAAATGTGGCAATGGAACATGGGTAAGAACGAAAGGGAGAAAGAGAAAGAGGAAGATTCGGCGCCGCCACCGCCGCCGTTCCCCTACCTTTCTCCCGTCCATCCACCGTCGATAGCCCGCCGACGGTAAGTGAATTATGGTTTAATTTTTTTTTGTTTTTTGGTAAACCCTAACCCCAACTAGATTTTGTGGGGCTATCATCGTCCAATGGAAAAAGAATTAAGTCTGCTTGTTGGGTTGATTACCGTCTTATATGGAAATTTGAAAAATATCGATAGGCCATGTTGTTCTTAAATGAAAGAATCATTGCAAACCCAACCATGCAAAAACCTTTTATAGCTTTTAGGTGAGTAGATAGAGCAGTGTTTGGAATTTTTTGTAGGTAGACATCTCAATCGATTTCATGAGTTTTCTCTTGGCTCTATTATGAATTTATGATCATGAAACTTTTTCATTAATATTATACGGAATAGAAATTGTCTATAAATATGAAAACTATCAATATCTTCCTGCTTGCTTGCATTCCCAGTTTACCTACAGAATCTTATTTAGTTTCGGGTTCTTAAACCAGTCTGTATATGTTTCGTGAAGCACTCTTCCTTAGTGTGTCCTTTCATCCCACAGTATCAAACTTTTTGCTAGTTTTTCGCTTTCTGTAATCCCTTTTCTGATACCATGACTTGTTTTTTTTACAAGCATGAAAAACACACATCTAGTCATCTCACTTCCAGTCACAGTCAGCACAGCTTCAAGGATTTGTTTATGCTTTCCAACCAGCAAAATGAGGTGATTAGCTCTGTTTATACTAGACAAATCTAGAAAAATCTAGAATAAGGTAGAAAAATCAAGAAAAGGTTTGTATCTAAAAAAATCTTGTAAAATATCAAAGATATTTGGTGTAGAAAAGTCTAGGTACATGTAATATGAGATAAGTGTAAAAAAATCTAGAAAGTGGGAAAATACCACTATAAATATGTTATGTGTGCCTGAATAAGAGGTGGGCCAAACAAAAGAGCTCCACCAATGTTATGGTTGATAGAAACTAAGGGTTCTATCAATAGAATGAAAGACATGAGCTCTCACAAACATGTTTGTACAATTTATGATGAAATTTATGAAATTAAAAAAATTAATATATGATATTCGGGTTAATTAAACTTTCACGTGCGCCCAAATTCTATCAAGTGCTGGTTCTATTCACATGGCAAATGGCGGTCCAATGGAAAATGATAACTATTGACACGGTGGTCCGCAAAGTCAAGCAAATGTTTCTGACTTATCATATTTGTTACTCAGTATAATTTTTGTAATTAGTTTTAGCAATATATTTTTTATAATAAAAAAATTGCAATATCCTCTGCTTAGTAATATTTTTTGTAATCAAGAATTATAATCTTATATTGCAGCTCATATATGAAAATATTTTTAGCGTTTTATTTGCTTGTAATTAATGTCTAGAATTTTAAGTGTTTTTTATTGTGTTTAATAAGAAGATGAAACAATAATTGGTCCAACTTTTTTGTGATTATTATACTGTTTAGAGGGTTTTGATTGTACAAAATGGAGGTTTTTTTTATTAAGAGATTGTTGGGCGAAAGAACTGCAATTTTTGATGAATTTGAAGTATTGTGAGTAATGTGATTGGAAATGTAGGTCAATTGGGTGATTCAAACATTTGGATGGTAATTACATTGTTATGTTGTGTCTTTTGAAGAAGTGGGTCAACAATCTGTGCTAGTAAGGTTGGTTAAGGCATGATTGTTTCACTGTGCTCTCGACTTCTCCATGCCCCTAATAAAAATAAAATGTGAATCAAACGAGTAACCCTCGGGGTTGAACTAGCCGGTGCTACCACTCCAGATTCTCTCTCAAGCTGGTAGTAATATTTGACATTCTAGAATCTTGAAGGGTGGTTAGTGGTTACTACCTAGAGAATATAGATGTTTTGCCTCTAATAGTTGGTGCGTATAATTTTCACGAGCCTCTAATAAAATCGTACAATCTATTGTGATAATTGAAAAGCCAAAGGTAGATGAAGCAAATGAGCAGCTGATTGGAGGGAAATGGGTGGTTTCAAAATTGATTATTTTCTCCTCCTGGTCATTGCTGGTGTATAAATTTAATCATGCCAAAATTAAAATGGCTTTAGTGCCGGCTCATGGCACTGAAAACCACATTATATCACTCGTTTTGATCAGTATAGTTGATGAAGTTTATAGGTTATTGGAAAGTGTATATAATTCTTAATTTCTTAGTTTACATAGCTATTTACTCCTATTAATCTTTGTTCATGTTGTTAGTATTTGTAGGGCTTTTATTATTACTATTTTTTTTTATCTATATGTAAGAAGTGTTATATTTCCATGTGTTTCATTTTTTTTTTGGTTATTGCACCACATCATATTCCAAGCTTGCACATAATCGAGGTGTAATGTAGTAATGTTTAGTCTTAGCTTCTTGGAAAACTCTTCATTGGTTTAACCTCCATGTATTAATTTTTAATTTAATTGAAAAACTCTTTATATGTATGTATAACCACTACTCTATTTAAATTTCCTTCTTATTAATTGCACAAAAATGTAATTTGATTGAAAAGCTTTTCATATGTGTAACCACCCTATTTAAATTCCCCTTGAAATCCTTAGTAATTGCACAATAATATAATTTGTAAGAAATTAATCATATTTTGTGCATCAATTCATAAAATTGTAGTTACAGAGTACGAGCAATAATCTTTAATAGTATATATTGACATCAAAATTATAAATATTTGATTTATCATTTGTTCTATATTAAAAAAAAATAAAAAATAAAAAATAAAAATAAAAAAAAACTATTTAAGCTCTCAGTGTAAAACAAGGCCAAAGTATAGTTTGATTAAAGTAATAAATTTATAATGAATCGGGGCATCGCTCGGGCCAATAACTAGTTTTTTTATTTTATTTTATTTTATTTTATTTTATTTTTTTATTAAATGTCAATCTCCCTATTGTATTATGTTTTTACTACTCTTTCGTGAATAGTGCAACTTATGTCCAGTTTGTGCACTATAACATATTATCCTCTCCTGAGTATCCTCTATGCTGCAAGGTGTCCCCACTGAATAGTGCAGCATATGAAGTATATATGAAGAAGACAACTGTTGCCTTGAAGGACACTGCCGAGACATTGAAGATTCAAGTTGATCGGGCGAGGCTAGATTTAAGTGTTATGATAGTAGAGTTGAGTGAAGAGGGTAGACAATATCTTGCTATGGCAGCAGAGAACTCGGAGGAACCTGTGAAGGATGTAGTGGAGACCTTTTCTTCTGCTCGTGATCTAGATGATGTATTCAAAGTCTGTATCATATTTTATGTATCAAAGTTTCCAATTTTGTCATTTGATATCAGATTCTGGATTATTTGGAACTTTCATAGTCCAATGACTCCAATCCATGTTTTCTTCTCCCTGAATTAGTTCAATGGTTTGCTTTACTGTAGTTTTCAATCTTTCTTAGATTGGTCTCTCTTATATACTTGTTACATTTGCAGGGACAATTTTGTCTGTTGGTGGCTTCCTTAACTTTATGCTAACTGGAAGCCTTTCATCCATTAGGTTTGGTGTGATCCTTGGGGGTATTTTTTTGGCATTGAGGGTGTGTTCTATTCACCTGATTTTTAGTTATCTGAACTTATCTGATCTAATCTAAACTTATCAGAACTTATCTAAACTTATTAACCCTTATTAGAACTTATTTTAGTTATAAATTAAACTTGGGTAGCGCTAATTAACCCTTATCACAACTTATCTGAACTTATTTTTCCTGAACTTATCTTATCTGAACTTATATGAACTTATTAATCCTGAAATAAGTGAAAATAAGGTGAACAGAACAGGGCCTGAGTATATCAAGTCTAAGATCATGGAGAAAAGGGGAGTTTAGTGATGCGACTTTGAAAGGACAGGTATGTTAGTATTTGGTACTTTTGGTAGGCATGGTTTATATATCTATGTGAGACTGTAGGTAAAACTTTGGATTTTAACCCTAATTCAGTCTTCTTTTCTTTGCCTTTAAAATTTTGTTGTTACTTTTACATAAATAAATTGATTTGGGGCAAAATTAGGGTTTATATTTATTAGTATAAATCTTTGAATTCACAAAGAAAGTCAACAATCAAATTATTTCATCTTGCAATTTGAACAACGATAAAGGCCCCTATTCTTTTGAGCTTCTAGCAGGGCAGAGCAGAGCAGCAGGACAGATTTCAATAGAGTAGAACAGAGTAGAACAGAACATGATAGAACAGAGCACAACAACTCTAAAAAAAGAGGGCCGAAGGAAATTCCAAACCAATTTGAAAAGGACAGGGAGCAAAAAAATAGGTTGAAGTACGTACACCGTACTTCTGGAGTCCTGGTGCATATTAATTTTTAATAATTGGCGCTCATTTTCTCCTCCTTCCTTTTTCTAGTGTACGATTTCACCACTACCCTTCCTCTCTTTCCCTCTCAGTTGTCCTTGGATTGTAAGCCGTATTGTGTGCATTTGCAGAGATGTAGTTATGTGCATTGCTTGATGAGGTGGCAAAGGTATGAGGATGCGATTAATGAGGGATTTAGGGTTTTGGAGGATCTTGGTGTTGTTAATCTTCTTCAATATCCAAAATGTAAGGTTTCCAAGGGCAACCTCGTTCCTCTTTCTGATGAATTTTAATTATTCAACCGAATTAGAACTCATCATTTTGGGTTAGAATTGATTTACATGCTATGATTGTTTGAATTATTACTTGATGCTCTCTCTGTCAAGAGCTTCTACTTTTATTGAATTGGTGCTCTTAGGCATTTGGAAGCCAGTGCACGTACTAAGCTGCAGTGGATGCTATTAACTCACATGAAGACTTCTGCACTTTTTTTGGTTAGAGAAGTTTGCGAGTTTTGAAAAGGTTTTGGCACGCTTCTGTGCAGATACATTTGATGAGTACATACGATTGTTGGATGCTCGAAGTCAGCAGGTGATTTTCATTTGTGATGATTATATTATTAAACTGTTTTTGCTGTATTAATAATTTTAGAAATTAAGGTTGCATGTGTTTGATGATTCAAATTACAGAATAGCTGAATTGAGACGAGGAATATGCTTTGCCTGGTTAATATAACACCAAGGATATTTGCTTAGGGCTCGTTTGTTTTTGTTTTTCGAAAACAAAAAACAAAAAACAGGAAACAAGAAAAATTGGTTTGCACTTTTTTGTTGTCAGTTTTCAAAATCATGATGATCCTAATAAATTTGACTAATTTTTTATTCTTTTGATGAAATATATCATATGACTTTCAAAAAAAAAAACCAAAAAACTGAAAACTAAAGTGATGCCAAACGAGCCCTTAAAGTTCATTTTTTTTTGTTTTATATTTAAATTTCTTTAATTTTTTTAGGGAACAACATGGGAAGAACTAGAAGAATTTGTAAATTTTGTATCAAAATTACATACAAATGCCGACCAGCATGCAAGGATATCCGCTTCTCCATTGCTACGCATCTGTACAATAGCAAATTTTCTCAGGTTCTTAGTTGGAATTTTACAAATAATAACTTTTTGATATATGTTTTTCCATGTTATTTACTAGCACAATTTCAATGTTGCTTGTGATTTTTCTGGGCAGGATTTGGCAAACTTCAAACTTATTCAGCAGCTTCATGCTCTAGAGCTCTATTTTTTTGAGTTCAGGTTTGAACCAAACAGCTGTTTGTCTTCAGCTTCAAAGAGCTCTGCTCCTTCTGTGGGGGTCTTGCCCGAAGGCTGGGATAAACTACAACATATATCTGCTTTGCTGAGCTTCGGCAAGAATTACTACACTTCCAACTCAGAAGTCTGTGATGAGCCAGAAAGTCGTGCATTCTGGGATTTTGACGAGAAAGAATCATTATGTTTAAGCTCTTAGGCTTCAAAATTCTGTAAGTCAATTAATGGAGAAGCATATCTGTCGTTTTATCTGGATGCTTTGAAGTTCTTGTGTTGGCCCCTTGCTGAGTTTGTAACTTCAGAAAGGAAAAGGATAGTTACAGAAGACATGGAGCCCTGTTGGAATGTGACTCGAGAATCAATCGAGGCTTGGCATATAAGCTAAGGGGAAGAATTGCTTGTGTTAAGCAAGGAAGCATTGGATGGGTCAACTTCAACTGAGCATATCTCTCAAACTACTTAGAGTTTTGAGGTGATTCAAGTTGGAGGTGAAAGCTTGTTTCAAGAGCTTTCCAATGATAGGTCATAAGCTTAATTCCGATAAGAAACGAGGAAGTTATAGCTGTTTTACTACGGGCTGTCTGTGCTGATGCGAACAGGGGAAGCACGTCCGTGCCATATTTGGCACGTCCGTGCCATATTTGGCAGTAGCTACTGAAATGAGTTATCTGGGCTTGCACGTCCGTGCCATATTTGGCACGTCCGTGCCTTCCTGATACCCTGTCCAGATCTGTCGGGGGTATAAATACTCATTAAGGGTATTTTGTTTATTATCCCCAAAATTGAGTGAAACACAATTAGAGCTAGGGTTCTTGTTCTTGAAATCCTTGTGCTTTAGAGTGGAAATTAGTGAGAGATTACTCTTGTAAACACTAATTGAAATCAATACAAACATTCTCCTTGTTCTTGGGTGGGTTTTATAGTCTTCAAGTAATTGCTTGAAGGATTTTCCCACCTTCCAATTTTTTGTCTCTTTTACTATCAAATTTCCTTATTGTTTTTGCTAATTACTTTAATTATCAACCATTTGCTCTAACAAATTGGTATCAAGAGCTAGGTTAGATCCTTGGGTAAAATTAGGGCTTGTTCTTGGTTGATTGAAAATTGAAGGTATTTTGGCCATGGGAGGTTCAAAATTTGATATTGAGAAATTTGATCGGTCAATCAACTTTGGGTTATGGAAGTTGAAGATGAATGCCATTTTGGTTCAAAATGGCTTGGATGAGGCAATGCTTGGGATTAAGAAGAAGCCTTCGGCTATGTCGGAGGAGGAATTCTTAAAGTTAGACAAGAAAGCTCTCTCCTTGATTCAATTGAGCGTTTCTAATGAGGTGTTGAGGGAGGTAGCGAAGGAAACAACGGCAGCGGGGTTATGGTTGAAGCTTGAGTCGCTTTACATGACAAAATCGGTAACCAATCGACTTTTGTTGAAGAGCAAACTACATGACCTCAAACTTGAAGAAGGTAAATCCTTGAAATCTCATCTTGATGAGTTTGATTCTATAGTTATGGACTTGCATAATATAGATGTTACTTTAGATGATGAAGATTTAGCTATACGTTTGTTGTGTTCATTGCCTCCCGATTATAAGCATTTTAGAGAGACGGTTTTGTATGGTAGAGATGAATTGTCACTTGAGGATGTTAGGAGTGCGTTGTTGCAAAGGGAGTTAATTGAAAATCAATTAACTAGAAATGATGACCTTGTTCATGGTGGTGAAGGTCTTGTTGCGAGAGGTAGACCAAAGGAGAGGAACAATTTCGGTGCTAAATCCGGTACTTCTAAGTCTAGATCAAAATCTAAGCTTAAGAATGTTGTTTGTCATGCTTGCCGTAAGAAAGGCCACATTCGGAAGTTTTGCCCGGAGAAGGGGAAAAAGGATAAAGGTAAGAGTGTTGCTAGCACATCTTACCATGACGATTCGGCGGCGGTGGCTCATAGTGATAGTGATGATTCAATTCTTCTTGCAGTTGAATCGAATTCAAGGTCCAATGACAAATGGATACTTGATTCGGGGTGTTCTTATCATATCACTCCCAATCGACATTGGTTCTCTACTTATGATAGTGTTCAAGGTGGAGTGGTATTAATGGGCAATAGTGCGGCTTGCAAGGTTGCCGGGATTGGGGCGGTTAGGATCAAGATGTTTGATGGAATGGTCCGTACTCTATCAAATGTGCGTCATGTTCCGGATATGACTAAGAACTTGATCTCATTGGGCACTTTGGATAGCAATGGTTGCCGGTGCACTCTTGAAAAGGGTGAGCTTAAGGTTGCTTTGGGGGCTCAAGTTGTGATGAAAGGCAAGAAGATTGGCTCACTCTATGAGTTAATCGGGTCGACGGTTGAGAGTTCGGCATCGGCGGTGTCTTCGTCAATGTCCGAGTCCGATAATACGAAGTTGTGGCATATGAGGCTTGGGCACATGAGTGAAAGAGGTTTGTCGGAATTGTCCAAGAGAGGTCTATTGGGAAATCAAGCTACGGGTTCTATGGAATTTTGTGAGCATTGTGTGTTCGGGAAACAAAGAAGGGTTAGCTTCAAGGCGGCCACACATAGAACCAAGGGTACACTTGATTATATTCACTCGGATTTATGGGGTCCTTCTAGAAAGCCATCCTTGGGTGGTCACCGCTATTTGCTCACCTTTATTGATGATTATTCACGGAAGGTGTGGGTTTTCTTCTTGAAAAGCAAAGATCAAGTCTTTGAGGAGTTCCAAGATTGGAAAACCTTGATTGAGAAGCAAACCGGAAGGCAAATAAAGAGGTTGCGAACGGATAACGGGCTCGAGTTTGTAGAGAAAGAATTCACCAAGTTTTGCAAGAAACTTGGCATTGCTCGTCATCGCACTTGTACCGGTAGACCACAACAAAATGGAGTGGCGGAAAGGATGAATAGGACTTTGCTTGAAAAGGCTCGATGTATGTTGTTCCAAGCGGGGCTAAGCAAGGGATTTTGGGCCGAAGCGGTGAAAATGGCGGCTCATGTGGCAAACCGATCACCACACACCGCTCTTGGGTTGAAGACGGCGGAGGAGATGTGGTCGGGTTCACCGGGAGATTATTCCGGATTGAGAGTTTTCGGTTGCCCGGCTTATGCATATGTGAATGACGGGAAGTTGGAGCCTAGAGCAAAGAAGTGTATCTTCTTAGGATACACGGATGGGGTCAAGGGTTATAGACTTTGGGACCCTAGCACATCAAGAATCATCACTAGCCGAGATGTTACCTTTAATGAGTCCGTATTTCTTCAAAAGGGTGATACTTCTTCTTTTGAGCTTGCCGAGAAGGAGGTGGAGAATGATGACGGTGTTGATACTCATGAGAAGGTTGATGAAGTTCTTGATGATGATGTTGGTGTAGAGACACCACAAAAAGGTGGAGATGTTCCTTCCACTTCCTCCCCTAGGAAGGCCACCACACCTAGGAAGGAACAATCTTCCCACCAAGTGCAAAAATCAAGCCTAGCACATGGACGGGCTAAGAGGCCTATAAAGCCTCCGGTCCGGTTCGGATTTGAGGAGATGGCGGCCTATGCATTGAATGTTGCTAGTGATGTAGTCGATCTTGAGCCATCTTCATATACCGAAGCAATGGAGTGTGTTGACTCTAAAAGATGGCAATTGGCCATGGAAGAAGAGATGGAATCTCTTCACAAGAATCAAACATGGAAGCTTGTAGAGAAACCACGGGGCAAGAAAATTGTTGATTGCAAATGGGTCTACAAGTACAAAGAAGGAATCCCGGGAATTGAGGAGCCAAGGTGCAAAGCAAGAGTTGTAGCACGTGGTTTTAGCCAAGTCCCAGGAATCGACTACAATGAAATTTTCTCACCGGTGGTAAGGCACACTTCTATACGTTCACTACTTGCTCTTGTTGCCATGCATGATTTGGAGTTGGAGCAATTAGATGTGAAAACCGCATTCTTGCATGGAGAGCTTGAGGAGGAAATCTACATGCGGCAACCGGATGGTTTTGTTGTTGAGGGTAAGGAGGAGCATGTATGCTTGTTAAAGAAGTCCTTGTATGGTTTGAAACAATCACCTCGGCAATGGTACAAACGGTTTGACCAATGTATGTTGGGGCATGGTTTCTCCCGAAGTGACTATGATAGTTGTGTATACTTGAAGAAGGTGAGTGATGGCTCTTTGTTGTATCTTTTGCTATATGTTGATGATATGCTTGTAGCGGCAAAAGACATGTTTGAGGTCAAGAAGGTGAAAGAAATGTTGAAGGGGGAATTTGAAATGAAGGATTTAGGCCCGGCAAAGAAAATTCTCGGCATGGAGATCATAAGAAATCGTGAGAGACGGAGTTTGTACTTATCCCAACAAAAGTACATTGAAAAGGTCTTGGAGAGATTTCATATGATGGATGCTAAGCCCGTTTCCGTTCCTTTAGCATCTCATTTCAAATTGTCATCCTTGGATTCTCCAAATTCCAAGGAGGACAAGGAGTTCATGTCATCCATTCCTTATGCCAATGCGGTTGGGAGTATTATGTATGCAATGGTTTGTACTCGACCGGACATTGCTCAAGCCGTAAGCGTGGTAAGTAGGTACATGGCAAATCCCGGAAAGGCACATTGGCAAGCCGTCAAGTGGATTCTTCGGTATTTGCAGGGTACTTCTAGCACTTGTATTGAGTATGGGCGGAATGGAGATGACTTGATTGGTTATGTGGATTCCGATTATGGTGGTGACCTTGATGATCGGAAGTCCACTTCGGGGTATGTGTTTTGCCTCGGTGGTTCGGCTATTAGTTGGAGGTCGGCATTGCAAGAAGTGACCGCCTTGTCAACAACGGAAGCCGAATACATGGCTTTAACGGAGGGGTTTAAAGAAGCCCAATGGCTTGGTGGCTTTGTTGGAGAGTTGAGGTCGGAGAGATGTGTTCCTATGATGTATAGTGATAGCCAAAGCGCTATACACTTGGCTAGAAATCAAAATTCTTTTCATAGGAGGACAAAACACATCGATGTAAAGTATCACTATATTCGAGATACTATTGCTAGTGGCAAGGTTGCACTAGGGAAGGTGCATACTTCAGAGAATCCGGCGGATATGTTAACTAAGCCTTTGCCGGTTGCAAAGTTTGAGCATTGCTCAAACTTGGTTGGTTGTTATTAGCTATGTTGTTTTTTGACACCCTTGTAAGGGTGGTTACACCTTTTGTAGGTGGTTTCATCTTTGTTGAAGATGTTGGTTACATCCGTTGTTTTCGGATGGTTTTTTTGTGAATACTTGACATGATTGATTATCTTGTCAAGGTGGAGAATTGTTGGAATGTGACTCGAGAATCAATCGAGGCTTGGCATATAAGCTAAGGGGAAGAATTGCTTGTGTTAAGCAAGGAAGCATTGGATGGGTCAACTTCAACTGAGCATATCTCTCAAACTACTTAGAGTTTTGAGGTGATTCAAGTTGGAGGTGAAAGCTTGTTTCAAGAGCTTTCCAATGATAGGTCATAAGCTTAATTCCGATAAGAAACGAGGAAGTTATAGCTGTTTTACTACGGGCTGTCTGTGCTGATGCGAACAGGGGAAGCACGTCCGTGCCATATTTGGCACGTCCGTGCCATATTTGGCAGTAGCTACTGAAATGAGTTATCTGGGCTTGCACGTCCGTGCCATATTTGGCACGTCCGTGCCTTCCTGATACCCTGTCCAGATCTGTCGGGGGTATAAATACTCATTAAGGGTATTTTGTTTATTATCCCCAAAATTGAGTGAAACACAATTAGAGCTAGGGTTCTTGTTCTTGAAATCCTTGTGCTTTAGAGTGGAAATTAGTGAGAGATTACTCTTGTAAACACTAATTGAAATCAATACAAACATTCTCCTTGTTCTTGGGTGGGTTTTATAGTCTTCAAGTAATTGCTTGAAGGATTTTCCCACCTTCCAATTTTTTGTCTCTTTTACTATCAAATTTCCTTATTGTTTTTGCTAATTACTTTAATTATCAACCATTTGCTCTAACAAGCCCCCTTTAGGAAGTGCCCTGAAGCTTATCTTGGAGCCATTTCTTGAATACAGCCTATTTTTCCCCTATTGTCAGCAGTAAGTAGTGGCTTTTTTTGGTTTATTCTAGCTGTTTTGGTCCATTGTTACTTATCGTCTTCCATGTTTTTTTTGCTATTTATCATGACAAAGTTATTGAAGACCCCCCCCCCCCCCCCCTTCTTGACACACACACACACATCCCATCTTTTCTTTTCTGTTTCTTCTGTTTTTAAAGGAAGAAAAAGCTCTTCTGCTGACAATTCATTTTAGAGTACCAGCTGCATTGACTTTTGTAAAGCCTTTTCTGTTCCTAAATTGTGGTCATACACGTAACAGGAATAGAGAGTCTCGTGCTGACCTTGACATGGTTGTCCTCAGCATCTCTGTGGCCACTATTGGTGACGAAGAGTACAGAATGAATTTGTTGTTCTTTTCAGCTAATTGATTATGTCCTCGTAATTTCAGGGAAGTACGAGGCTTATAAACTATATTATCTCCAATGAATGCATTCCATTGTTACGCCCCCAAATGTGGAAGCACACCATATCCATGCTTCACAACAATTTTGTAGTATTTTACAAACTTGAACGAGTGAACGAGGTTTTTTCATTTACTTTTATTTTGTATTTTTTAATGTTTTTTTACAATTCTTGATTTGTTTATCCATTTCTATTGCGCTTCACAAATGGGTTCTTCAATTTTTAATCTATTAATATTGAATTCTAATTTTGATGTGTGCTCAGACTGCTCACTGAGAGCAGTTAATGTGGGATGGGTTCGTCTTTTCTTGGTTTTTGAAAATATAATAGCATTTCCGAGCTTTAGTTTCTAGTGTTTGTTTGTTTTTTTTTTTTTTTTTTTTTTTTTTTTTGCTGTTATCTTTACTCTTTGTTATCTACATGATCGATGGACTGTTTCTTCTTTGAATTGTTGTATAAGAGGCAGTAACAACTAGCAAATATGAAGCCAAAATATATTGACAATATTCTAATGCATGGAGTGTATGGCGAGTTTTTTCACTCTTCTAACTTAACAGGGTAGCTGTGTAGTTGATCCACAATTTTTTGGTAGTTATTATGCTGCAATTCAAAAACCATTCTGGAAGTTCATATCCTGATTGGCTTCTATGTTGGAAAATCACCATTTATTTTTGATGCCTGTGGTCTGTTGTTGATATGCTAATAAGGATTATGTTACCAACTATTGATGTTCACCATGTGTTAAATGGCTTTTCATGCACCGTACTTACTTTTTCTTACAAGTTAGTATGCTTATATGTGGTAATTGCACATGGTTATTATCAGGGGGTTTATTTGAGCTTTGAGTTCTTTGCTTTTATGCTGCTGACATGTTCAGTACTTTACCATGTAGGCCTTAGAGGCTTTAGAAATATGTTGTAGAGCCTCATGGAGTCGCTGTATACTTTTCTCTGAGATACTTACTGGCAAGCAAAAGGGATTTGATGAAGAGTTATCTGAAAATAAGATTGCAGAGTATGTAAATGAGGCATGTAAAGTAAACTCCCTTCCATCAAATTGATAGCTGTAAAGCAAAAGGGATTTGATGAAGAGTTCTTATGCTTTCTGGTTTTTGTTACTCTTCTTCTTGATCATGTCTATTAATGATATCTAAATCTGCTTGAATATTGTTTCAGGAACTTTTGGTATATCAAGAGATGAGCAACGTGTATCCTATATTTTGTCAGAGGATGCAAATGGAAATCATTGACTTTCTCTTGCAGGAAGTGTATCATTCTAGCGAGTACATGCAGAGATCAATTATTCTAGTTAAGAAAGGAATGCTGTCAAGAACCTTTGGAATAGAAGGTCTCAAAAATTGTATTCAGTGTCTGTCAAATGCAATTAAGTCAATTGTGAGTAACATCAGGCTGCTCTTCGGTTTAGTCCATCGTTAATTAATTCAATTTGTCTTCAATTGTTATTCTGACATTAATTAGTAAATTCAACAGAAAGACTCATCTAGGGTGACTCATGGTATACCTGCTAAGGTTTTTAATCAATTAGCTGTTGTGTATTGCTTACGTGCTCTTTCCACTCAAGAAGCCAATCCAACCTCAAAGGTGTGCCTTGTTTTTATCTTTGAATAATAAACATTTATTTTCTCTAATTGGCAGGTGTTCTTGGTTTTCGTCCTATTATCTCTTTTTAACTTTTACACTGAGCAGGAAATATTTGAAGACATCCGTGAAGCTGTGAAGCTATGGTTGAGTACTGATGTTACTGGTCGCTCTATCATTGCCAATTCTGACATGAAATTTGATTATTTGTTGCTGCTACTGTATCATGTTGCTGACTTACTATCCATTAAGGTGCCCTGAGGAATAAGATAGTCAGTTATGCTGTTCTAGTTTTTTGAGATATAACTGTATTGTTCAATTCACGCTATCTCTTGATTATGACCTTTTGCGTCGTTTTAGGGTGACATGACTCTTCATTCAGATGTTGTAAATTTGACGATTAAATTATTAAAAGACATGAACGTTCCGTTGAAGAAGTGTTTGTTATCATTGTGGGAATCGCGAAGGGTTAACCATGCACTTTGTGCTGTATCTGTCAATGAGGGATTTATAAAGGCTCTTTCTAAACATTATGATAGTGATGCAGAGTCTCTTGACTTTTGGATCGCTAGCTTGAAGGATTCTCAGCCACTATCAGTTGGGCTTCAGCAGAACTTCTCTTTTTTATCTTCGGTTTTCCCCCTAGCTTTCCATCAGCTCAAACATTCTTTACAATTAGAGATCTCCGATGAGGAAGTGAAAGAGGTTGCGTCCAATCTCATTTCAAATGTAAGGCTCATCAAGTGTGGGTTTAAATAATTATAGTTCAATGCTTATAATGTTCATGATTGCCTTTTGATGTTTACCTTTCATCTAGGTTTCTGTATCCCGCAGTTCAGTTTTTCAAGCTGGATATATATACCATGATTTGAGTGAAAGGCTCATTGTTGTTGGAAGGACTATTGAGGTATGTTACTTACATGGAATGTTCTCTTAATTCATTCAACAAGAGGATGAAAGTCATCCTGCTAGATGTATATGCTAAAACCCTTACTTTCTTCAGGCGTCGTGAACTTTTGATCTCTTCATGATAAGACTACATACTATATATGGTTTCTGGGTATTAGCACTATCTATCTCAAAGTATCAGGACTATCTCAAATCATCATTTATGATGTACAAATTGAAATAATAGATTGCCAGTGACATTATCTCTATCATTTTACTCAATACATGTATATTTCTGTTGGTCTAACCAATTCACTATGTCTCTTGTCCTTGTAGGCTTTGTTTTGTGCAAAAGAAGCTCATCGGCTGCGTGGTAAGCTCTTGCAGCAGCATTTTTCTTTCTTAATTCAGCAGCATGAAGAAAATGATGAAAAACTTGGGGAAACTACTAGCCGGAAGCCATCAGCTTGTGTTAGTCAGTTCTCGGTGTTAAATCAAGTAGCTTTAAGACATTGGCCCAGTAATAATATCTCCCAGGATTCAGATGACTTTTTACTTACCCCGTGGAATGTGCTCCGCTGTTATCTTGAGAGCACACTGCAGGTTTTCACATTTTTAACTTGACTGTGTATGTATGGTATGTATGGTATTAAAAACAGTAGGTATTTCAATTATTAATCTCACACCAGTTTTTATTGACTATTGGAATATATGTTAGGTTGGTATTGTCCATGAAAGACTTGGAAATGTAGCCGAGGCAGAAGCTCAGTTCATATTAGGCAAGAGTATCTCCTGCTTGCAAAGCTTGCCCCGATTCATTGTTAGTTTTTCCTCATGTCTAGGCATGTGAATAAACTTTGTGGTGCTTCTTTTTATGCTGTGTTTGGTCCTTGACTCTCTTTATCATTGGAGATATGTAATATTGACTGGGTTTCTGGCAAATTATACAGGGAAGGTATACCATGGAATGAGTCTTTTGGATTTAGCACAAAAAGAATTAGAGACTTCAATGCAAGTTTTGTCTGTTGAAAAGGACTTTCTGACTTGCTCAAGGTGTTCACTTGTGTTGGAAAGTTGCATCAATGAGCAACTTGGTAACTTGTACAGAAAGGGTGTCGATTGTGCTTCAGGAAATCCATATGAATCATCTCTTCTAAGCTTGATCTCACTTGAGAAGGATGATCTTGCTATCTGGCTTGAGGGAGCCAGTTCAGTGAAGTATAAATTTGGGGAGGAATTTGCTATCAGTGCTGAATTTGGAAATAAGATTGATAATGATTGTGCTGTAGCTATTCCAGGCATCAACATTCTATCAAGGCCTGCAAAGACAAAAGCAAAAACAGAAACTAAAAGGTCCAGGAAGACAAAGAAGGAGCTAGAAACCCTGGTTACTGCAAAGTCCTGTGCAGCTGAGCAAAATTCAACCGTAACTTGTTCGAGAAAGCTGTCTTCTCATGGCAGCAAGTCTGGTTTTGTCAGAGGGGTACTACAGAATGCTACTAATAGCTACTCTAATGGCCAATTGGAAGGTGAAGCAACAATTGCTTCTAATAAAATTACTTGCCAGAAATGTCTTTCAAGCGAACTCAAATTATTTGGTTCATTCACTTGTTTTATTCGAATGAAGTGGGAGTTTGTCCGTAGGCAACACGTACTGAGACTACTAATTGGCTTAGGTACTGTTCATTTAATGTTCTTATAACCTTTGAAAATCCACTTCATGAATTCATGAGCTTCTTTTGCATCTCTTAAACCTATTAAATGTACTTGATTGATGCTTTCATATTGTAGTAGTATTAGTATGCGTATTATTATAATTGTAGCAAAGTATCTCAGAGTTTTTCTTTCTTGTAAGAGGTCTCGAGCCTCTCAGCTTGCTGTTTGAATTGTGGATTGAGCTTCATCTATATTTAGATTTATGAAATGAGAACTGTTTAAGTGGCAAGTTAAGGAGGCAGAAGCTGAGAGAATAGAGGATTGAAATGAGGGAGATACATAAAGAAGTTGAAGTAGGCTATGGATGACCTGAATCAAAGGGGTTAAAAAGGAATGAAAGAATTTGGTACCCAAGGTCATAAAGTTTCTATATGGGGGGACTTCTTGTTTCTATTTGGGATGGAGTTTCGATTTTTTTTTTTTTTTTTATTGTTGTATCACCATTCACCAAATATTTTCTACTTGGATATAGATTTGCATTCTCTTGTAATGGATATTCTCCCTTCTGCCTTTTCCTCTGTGTTTTGTTTAGCCTTTGTATGATTATCCAGGTCAGGAGTTTCTTTCATTATCTGGATCTCATGTGACAGGTTGTCAAGAATTGTAAATTTGTGCTTTCTAGCTTTGTAATGATATAATGGAAGTGATTGCAGAAATCAACATAGTTGAATTTATTATTCTTTGTTTTTGGAATTGGTCAACAAAATTGGTTGAAGGGGTAATGGGTAGAGAACATGTAAAATTGTTTTGATCCTCCAAGGGGAAATTGGCTGTCAAAACATGTACTTTGTATGATTGCTTTAGATCCAATGATGTTCAATTGCTAGCAACATGATTAAGCCTGTGGTCAAAAGTTAATTATTGCACACGGGCAGGCATGATTCACTTGAGCCACTGCTTTCACAGTCTTGGAAGAAGATTGTTCAGAGTTCCTTGCATGTTGCTAAATTTTTTACTATCTGACATAAGGTGGTGTAAGTTTGAGTTACGTTGGCTAACTTCAGTGTAGATTTTTTAAATTTCTATAACTGAGTTTCTTGGCAAGTAAATGCCAAGGAGCTTTGGCTGGAACTCATAGATTGCACATCATATACGCTAAATGCATGTCTATATTGCTGGGAGGAAATGATTGTGACTGTTCGAGTTCTAACCTACTTGAGCTTGCTAGTATTGGCAAGGAAATTTCTGGGGATAATTTGGCTGTTGAACGAGCAGAAGTATTGTATGATCTTTGCTGGTTTTCCTGGAAAGCTTTGTATTCTGAGGGCAATGGGTATGGATTCTGCTCATTATGTGATTTACACATGCATGAACATTACATATGCATCTAAAAACTGACTTTAATCATGGTATCTTCCAGCACTTATATCCATTCTTGTACTTTCATTTATAATTTATTTAAATGTTAATATCTTTTCATTTGTGAGTGAAAGGTGTTAAATTTTGTGCTAGTTGGAAATTCAAAGAGAATACTTTCAACGCGTTTTAGGACACTATTCTTGTGATTACATCTATTTTATGTTTAAAATTATGTTTATTACTTAAACAAATAAGCAAAGCTTTGTCATAAAAACTTCAGAGCACAACAGGATACCCACAAATTACTTATGTCTAAATCTCACACGGTTTATCTTAGGTTTCAAGTTGAGGAATTGTGCTTTATTTTTCTGTGAAATGATACCTGAAAATTTTGGATGAGTAGCAGATGTAGCAATGGCTATCATCGGTTTTCATTGGTCACATTCATATCTACCCTTCTTGGCAATTAGACTTAACATTTGATCTCTGTTGCAGAGTGCCTGAAGTTTTGGGAGTCAGGTCTTCGATTTGGCTGACCTGGTAACTGGGCACTTTCATAATGGTGACCTTCGACCAATCCCCATTTCTATAATGTAGGCTGGCCTTTTCTTGTAATTCCAATAAGAACTGCATTTCTGACTTGGTGAGGTTTTGGATAATCTTTTGGGAGTAGTGCTATAACTAATCCTTAACTAGGTAAACCTGTTTTTATTTTGTTTTTTTTTTTTTTTTTTTGAAACTGGAACCCTGGAAAGGAAGTGGACAGCTTATTTGGGTATGGGAAATCAGATAATAAAGATTTGGCAAGTTTGTGGAACTTTCTAAGGATGGACGTTGGGCTATATGATGCAATTTTCTGCCAGTATAAGCAATTGCTTCTTTTGTTAGAATCAAGCTCTTGTTTGGAAGGTAAACTTTTAGCTGACGATAGGTGGTGCCGGTCTTGCAAGGATGACCTGCAGTTCTAAACTTTTACCTCTTGCTTCTACTTTGATGATATTGCGTTATTGGAGTAAATCTGCTAACATAAACTAATAATAAAGTGTTTATTCTCATTCATTCTATTGCAGTATAGCTGAGGCTTTGAGACATATTGTACTACCCTAGTTAAAGTAACATTTTTTTGGGTTGTGCACAAGCTGAAGTCTTTAGTTTTTCCTACTGAAAGGAAATCCTATGCTACGTCGCACAAATAGCTCAACCCTTCTCGTCTTTGATGATTGATATAGAAAATCATTAATTTATGTTGTTAAATGCAAAGAGAAGTAGTTTGATTTATTTTAGTTTAAGGACACACTAGAGGAGGCACGGAAAAAACTATGGTGGAGGAAGAGGTTTGGATGTCTAATCCAAGCTTAACATGGAAGTGCAAAATTCGTGATTAAAACTATTTTCTCTAGCTTATGAGTCAGTTATAGCTTAACTTAAAGTTAAACACACAATTTTTAAGACAAACCAGGTAAGGTCCTTTTAAGGTTGTTTAATAACTGAAAGAGTTTGATAACCCTTTTTCTGAGCTTTCTCTTATACATATTTATCAATTAACTCCTTATTTCTATTTTCTTCGCTAAATGTGTTCTGGATCCTGGTTTATCTATAGCTATGTACAAAAGGAAATTGATATGGGTATAATTTTTCCAATTGTCTAGGTCCTCTAGGAGGTGGGTTTGAGCTAGTGGTGCTCTTAAATTATTTATTTCTCATTTTGAGTTAGTCTCAGGATCTATGGTATCAATCTGGCCTTGCCTGCCATCTTTTGCTATTTTTAAGACATGCAAAGCTGTAGCACGATATGCATAGCTGTGTCAAATTTAGGGTTAGAAATTTTTAGGGTAATGGTCATGTCATCGGCTACTAAAGTAGGCTTTTGCAAAGTTTGCACATTAAGGATTTTACTTTTGTTCATGTTTCTTATTATTTACGCACAAGTATCTGCATTTTTTTAATATTCTATGTAACCAACTGCAGTCCTTTGTAATACATTCTTCTTTCTTATTCCAGGAGCAGTTGCAGTGAGTTGTGCTGCATCCAAATGCCCCATGTAGTCTCCTTCCTAATGCTGTCTTTTGTTCTCAGTCGTGAGGTTCCTGTGCTATTTCAGAAGGTTTGTTTCCAAACCATCCTGTTTGAACGTACTTCATTTGTGATCATTTTGTTGACTCAAGAGTTGTGGTGACTGAAATGTGTTGGATTATGTTAGTTGACTTAACATTAAAGTTATAATGAGTATATGGTTAATAGTTATGGATG
Source organism: Chenopodium album (assembly GCF_948465745.1). NCBI lineage: Eukaryota > Viridiplantae > Streptophyta > Magnoliopsida > Caryophyllales > Amaranthaceae > Chenopodium > Chenopodium album. The sequence goes on along the minus strand of NC_137845.1, from coordinate 54,422,211 downwards.
AATATAATTAATGACTAGGAGATAAAGCAAGTTCAATTCATAATTTTTTTTGTGGTTTTTTGCGGTATCATATGTTTTTAATAGTCTGAGAAGGTTCAGTTGTCCCAGATGAATTGTGAGATTTGTGTTTATCAACATCAATTTTGTGACAAGAACAAAATTCTTGCTGACAACTTTGGATAAGAAATTACTATAATTTTGTATTTAAAGGTCCTTTTGCATTTGTTTGTATTTTATTTTGTATCTATGAGAAGTTTTGAATTGCTTTCAAAGTTTTCTTTATATGTTCTTGTCGGACAATTGTTGCCTCAATTGTCTAGAACTTGATATTCATAGAAAAAGTTGTAATAACAATAGGAAAGAGGACATTTTTTTTTTGTTGTATGCTCATATTTAGGTTTGAGATCCTATGTTTAACAAGACCTATCAGTTGTGTATACTTTCTCTGGTTCTTATTTGGTTCAACCGTTTGACTTTCACGTTTGCCAATGCAAAACTTATAGCATTAATATTTTCAAGTTCAGATTAGTAAAAATTGAAAAAAGTTGATTTTATTGAAATATATATTGAGACAAATCTAACAAGACCTCACATGACTATATTATTCCTTACTTTTTATACTCCCTCCGTTTTTTTTTTTAAATGCAACACTTTGACCGGCATAGAGTTTTATGCGGTTAAGTTGAATTTGTTAAAAAATTGTGTGCGGGGTTTGTTGGGGAATTAAAAAATGATAAAAAAGTGATAATGGGTGAATAGTTTATGGAAAAGTAAGGGATGTGAGCGAAAGGAAATATTAAAAAAGTGTGAGTGGGGTAAAAGTGGGGACCATGTGAGGAGAGAGATATAATAAAATAGTGTTGAGTATTTCCATTGATGGAAGTGTTGCATTTAGAAAAAAACGTCCGATTATAGGAAGTGGTGCATTTAAAAAAAAAACGGAGGGAGTACTAAAAATGATTAAAGTGATGTACATGAATAGTGCAAAAGTCAAACGGTTGCAACTAATAAGAAACGGAAGAAGTATATATTTTGTAACATGAAAAGCATTTGCAAAAGTCTTTTGAAATCAAGAACATGTTTCATGGATGCCATTTGTCTGCTTTCGTAACCTAATTATAAGAACAATATGTTTAAATATTTTGGGTTTTGACATTTTTGGCTCTTGTGCCTATTAGAGTGATATATGTACGAAGTCATTAGATATAACGTATGTCTTGTGTTACGTAGAAGATGTTGTGTTTGAACCTCTTTTTAATTTAAAATAGGAATGATGTAGCTATTTCCATTTAATTGGTTTCCTTCTTTTTGTTTAGCGTACTTGGAATTGGCAAAGTCTTCAAGATCCAAAATTGACTAAGAATATTGTAATATATCTGATGTTTTGTTCTTGATTGTGATTACACTTTGTATTTTACTACCTTTTCCTTACCAAAACCTGATTAATCCATACCAACTAGCGTTCTCTATCTATTTTTTCCGTCTGATGGGGCCTGCTTTCTTTTAATTCCCCAAAATTTTTACTTTAGCCTTTTATAAAGCATCCTTAACAAAGTCAAATATCCAATCCAAAGCTCAATCCATTTCCACAATTAAGAAATTTCTTCAAAATGTTAGGGTTTTGAGAAATCTTTTTTTGAGTCATTTTGGAGAGCTTTTGCACTCATCCAAGGAAGTAGTCTAAGGTAAGAAATTTCCGACTGGAATTCTAGAGTTTATACGAGATAGGGTCTTTTGATTTTAAGTAATTTATTCAAAACTAACCTAAGATTGGTCCATTGCCAAATGCTTGATGGACAAGGCAAAGTTCACTGTAATGTAGGAAAAGGTTCAGTGAAAGAGAGAGATATATATAAGGAAAAAAAGTGAGACTTTCACTATAACTTGTAAGGAGAGAAAGTGACAATTGTGGGTCTGAATTTTATGAAAGAAGAAAAAGAAGTTAAGAAGACAAGAAAACATTGCTCCCTTTGTCCCCAAATGTTGCTCCATTTTCCTATTTTGGTTTCCCTAAAAAGTTTGCTCCATTTCCTAAAATGGCCATGTGGTCCATTTATTTCTCTCTTTTTGATCATGTAATCTCACTTTTTTTTTTTTTTTTTTTTTTTTTTTTTTTTTTTTTTTTTTTTTCATCAACTCCATACAACCTAATATTAAGAAGAAAATCGTAGCCAATATAACTATTACCGTGAGACACCCGCGATGGTTTATATGAAGGGGGCTTAATATTTCCAAGGTATATTTTAACACTTCTAAACTGTATAGGTTTTACTGAAAATAACTTTAGTGAGAGTACTTTCTAGAAGAAATCAAACAATTATTATTTTAACCACATTAATATTGTAAGTTTTGACATATCAGTGGTCACAAATTTTAAACTCTAGTTTTTATATATTTTAAACTTAAGAATGAAATTGACTAGATATTAGATTAAGTGGGGGATGTAATGGAAATGAAATATGAAGAAAACATATGATTTTGTAATATGATTTTCTTTTCAAATAAGGAATGAAGGGGTTGTTATTCTTTGGGGGATATGTTGGCTTGGTCATGGGCGACAATGACCACATGATGCACAAATAAGGAAAGTCGAATAAGGAAAGTGGAGGTGGGAATATGGGGGGATGTTAGAAGAAGTGAAGGGAGACTAAAGATGACTTGGATGGGAGGTAGTTTAAAATGATTGAAGAATTGGGTTTGTGGGAAGCATATAGCTCGAGGTAGAAATGAATTGGGGTGATCTTTATGGAGAACCACTTAGAGATAAACTTTTGGTTCATGTAGCCAATCCTGTCTTTTGGGATTAAGGCTTTGATAGTGTTGTTGTGGGTCTGATTGATATTTGTACTCCCTTAGTCTTGGTAATATAATCCACTTTTGACATTTTATGAACTTAAGATAAAATCTTCTGAACTTGTCTCCACTTTTGAATTTTGTTGTTTTGAATCCATCATGTGACAAATTAGTTGCTTTTTGGTGGAAAAAGGGTAATATGGGAATTGTATAGAATAACGAAATCATTTTAAACTACTGTATCTGAATAAAGAATGGTGGACATTTGTTTTGCGGGACGAATGAGTAATTGTTTAGATTGCGAACAAAAGTCAAAGAATACATGTGAATATGTGATGATGCTGACTTTGTAGTGGGATACACGTGATGGATTGTAGTGGCTGTACGGGAGGCTTGTCGTAGCCTGAATTGTTGTGGAGCTGCTGCAGTGATTTGGACATGAAGATTCCAAATTTCAAGTAGAATTCTTTTGTTTTTGCATCTTCCATTTTTCAAGAGACTAGGCAAAATAGGAGAGCTGAAGTCTGGGAGCCTTATCCTTTTTTAAAACTAAAATAACATGTCTAGTGTCCTCAGTGGAGATTAGCTAGTATCAGGAAGTTTAAGTTAGCATGGAGTGTTATTTAATTTTCTTTATTTTTCTTCTAGTATATAAGTGTTATGTATCTGTAGCTCCTGTTTGAACTTTTCAAATTTTGAATATGCTCTTATCAAAATTTTTAGAAAGTTAAGTTCAAGATCTGTTTCTTTTTTTTTTTATTATTTTTTTTTCATTATTTTTTTTCATTATTTTTTTTAATATATATATATATATATATATATATATATATATATATATATATATATATATATATATATATATACTCCTTCCGTGTTTTTTTAAGTATTACACTTTGACCGGCACATATTTTTAGGCAATTTAATTGACTTTAATAAAATAAGAGGTAAGTGAGGTAGTTGGAGTATTAAAAAATTGTAAAAGAAAGATAGTGGGGTTAATAGTTTATTGAAAAGTAATGAATGTGAGAGGAAATATATAATAAAAAAGTAGTAGTGGGTTTGGGTGGGGACCATGAGAGGAGAGAGATATAATATTTTAATGTAGCTTTTTGCCAAAAAAGGAAGTGTAACACTTAAAAAAACACGGCCGGAAATGGAAAGTGTAACACTTAAAAAAACACGGAGGGAGTATATATTTTTATTTCTAATTTTTTTTTTTTATTTTATAATTTTTATAATATTTTTGTGGATATCTATTGGCTTTGTTTCTAGTGGCTTTAGTGTAAAAGGCATCAAACAAGACAACGCGTTGGCCTATTACATGTTTTTTGTTAGGAGCGAGTGGTGGTCATATTACTCGTATACTCATATCTACCCTAGTTTCGTTGTGTTGAATCTGGTGGCGCTAACAGGGGCTTTAAGACATTGATCCATATTTCAATATTTTTTTAATACAAATAGTGAATAACCAAAAATGATTACTCCCCAGTTATTTATGCTGCAGCTTGATGTCATGTGAATATTTTGATGCATACTAGGCCTTAAACTTCACTGCAATGCAAACTGTGTCGTAACTCGGAAGTTGTCGTCATGGCATCAAAATCCCATGCGAGATACCTCTGATCTTATGTATTAGCTAATGGCAATCATCTCCATTTGTCACCCTTGCATCCTTCCCACTGGTGTTGACTCATGAAAGATAGTGTGGAGGGGGTGTATAGAGGATGTTGGTAGAGTTGTAAGAGTATAATATTAGGGGATGTTTTTAAGTCTTATTATAAGAATCATGATTGGAGCATGATCTTGGCTTTCTAGTCTGATCTTTGCAAGCTGGTAAAGGGGCTTTTCTTCTTTCAAGTGGATATAAACATGTACAGTTTTAAAATCTATTTGCATACTGGTATTGAAATTTTGTTAGTGTAATTGGGTGTAAAAATTACTATGACAGGTGTCTAGGCTGCTTGCTTTGATTCATGTGGTTTCTGCTTCAAGAAAGAATTTGCCTTCTCTTTCTCCTTGCAAAGGGCTTTCTGAAAATTATTGGGCTGCTTATTTTCATCAAGCCTCAGTTGGCGTCCATCACAATTTACAGCTCCTTTCAGCTATTTCAGTGAAGCATAGATCTCAGATGGTATCAAAAAATAAGGTATGCTTGTTTGTTTTTTTTCTAAAAGAAATATTATTCTTGGTGTTACTAATCAATTATATTACAGGTGTTCAAATGTTAAAAACTTAAAACCTACTGTCAACTAACAATTTGTAATGATGCTTCAGTGGTGCATTTTTAGTTTTACTCACTTTTCCATTGTTATGGTTAGCCATGCAGCATATAGAATTGAACCCTTGGTACCAGAGTTCTATTCCACATGAAGTAGCAAGTGTTTAATTGACAATTCAGTTCTTTCCTTTGGAAGACCTAACTTGAAACATTATTGTGTCTTCTACAAACAATTCTCTTTTGCAAACAGAAGCTTGGATAGAATCATATGTCATTGGTTTAAACATGTGATACAATGGTTTGGTTTGCTTAAAAATATCACTTTTTGGATATGGAAATCTAGTTCCCCTTGGTTTTGATCTTTTTTTCACTTGTTTTTGGTGGTTGGGGTAGAGTCATATCAGAAGCAAATGGATAATTTTGTGTTAGGTATTCTCAGTATCAATAAACTACACAGTTGTAGAAGGCTTTTCTTTCTGCACGTGCTACATATTTGGCAGTTGGGCATTGCACGTAAGTAGTATATGTTACACAAACTTCTAGGAGGTATATGTATCTTATATTTTGTGCTTTCTTACATTTGGATAATTGCATTACATTTTCCAGCTGGCTTATGCTTTGCAAATTGTCATTCTAGCTGGATGTATTGTGTTTTAGTAAATTGTTATCTGATCGTTACTAATGCAGGGTTATGAAGCTGCAGTTGAGACTAGCATGATAGAAGATATGTGCACGTTGCTTAGGTGCTGGTCACTAATTTATGGATGATTGATTTCAGTTCTTTTTAGACCTTCCAAACTAATGATATGTTGTGGCAATGTCTAATGTCAGGATGGTCCCTAAGTCAACTGAGGAGATAGAATCATATGTGGCAAAGTTTTTCGAAAATCTTCCCAGTGCTACAATTGTATGTATGAGTTTACTTGGGGCTTCTTATGCTGGCCTTCTTGAGGACCTGATGTGCTATCCCTCGGGTGTTCACGGTTGGATACTATTGTCCCATTTGAGTGCTGATAGTCAGCCTGCTGTGTTGCTTTTGTCCCTGAGTAAAGTTCTTCAAGGTAACATCTTCCTTAAGAATTATACTTCCTCCGTTTCTTTTTAGTTGACACGTTTCTTTAATCACATTTTCCAATGCACAAATCCAAACGTTAATATCTTTGGTTACCGATAAGCAAAAATTATAAAAAGTTGATATTTAGAAAATATATACCGTGACGAATCTTACAAGACCCCACATGACTATATTTTATATTAACGTATAAATCACAAAATACGGTCAAAGGATAGTGTGTGAATAGTGCTAAAGTCAAAACGTGTCAACTAAAAAAAAAACGGAGGTAGTATATAATTCAAGTTTATATAGGAATATTAACTATTAAACTATGGGTAATGATTACATATAACTTGATATAAGCATTTAATATATTTCCAAAGATGGTAAAAATTTGGAAATGCATGCCAAAATTATGCGTCGATCGGTGTAATAAATGATTGGCTTAATTAAATATTACCATTTTTGCTCCTTATATGTAGCATTGTGGCCCTTAGGGCTTCGTATATCATTTTAGGTGCAATTTACAGATTTTTGTTTTGTTTGTGTTTTTTTTCTTTTCTCCAATGAATCAGATGAAGAAACTGGTTCTAGCTGCTCAACTTTTGGTGAGAAGATTGTACAGGAGTGGTGCTCACCCTGGGGCTGTAACAGTCTGGTTGATGATGTAGCTCCATTATTTAAATCGTTATTGCGAGGAAATTATTTATCTTGCTCAAGCTTTCCTGAAGAACACACTGAAAGGAGCCGCAAATTATGGTGGACTTGTAGAGACAATCTTGATAAGCGCCTGCAAAAACTGCTGCGGTGTGTTCTTATTAACTTCTTTTATTGGAAGCATCATCAACCCCGCTAAAGCTTATTTTTAGTTTATTTGGTAAATAGCAGTCCACTCATTACTTCTGTCCTGGGTATTAATTTTTCAGGGAGATAGAAGAAACATGGTTTGGTCAATGGAAATTTATGCTTCTTGGCCGATGGTTGGATGGTGATTCACTGAATTGTGCCGTGAAGGAGTTCATGCATGAAAGAGAAAAAGATGAATGCAAATGGGATTCAAACGAAAGTATTTTAAAGGTAGTTATGGGAGGCATAAAGTCTGTAAATATGGAGAAGGCAAGAATCCCAAAGCTGTTCCTTGAGAAAGGTTGCTACATTGGTAGTGTCATAGATTGTGATCGAGGAAGATCTAGTTCACTGGATAAGGCATATGATGCAGTTGATTATCTATCGGATTCACTCATTGCTGCAGTTAACAAGGTTGAGCTAGAATACTGCACACGTAGGGAGCCTGTTGTTTTTGTGCTAGACAGCGATGTTCAGGTTGGTCTTTAGTTTATTCTTTCTATAATACTGCTTAACCTTTTGTAGCACACTATGTAATTTTGGACAAGATAGTTATGCTTTCTAATTGGCTTTTTTTTTTTTTTTTTTTTTTGTCCTTGTGAGAATTATGCATACGTTATAGATATGCAGTATTCTCTTACCCCATATCATAATTAGGATGGTGTCCAGTGTCCTCACATCCTATAATCTTTTAAAATGTCATATTGAACACTTGGATTCGCTCCCATATTCGATTTATGTGTCCTGCAATCCTGCCCTCCTTCACCCTTCATCTCTTTCAGTATTCCTCTATTTTGGGACTAGTGTGTCAAAGTTGCTCCTTCACCAATATGAAGAATAACAAGAAAAGGAAAAGGCAGGAAATGAGAGAAGCATCCTAGATATGATTTTTCTGATATACTTGTGCTACGATGAGAATCAATTTTAGGCAAATGTAAAATGAGACATATTGACCACACGAAAAGTAATAAAGGTGCCAATCTTGAGACTGCAATATTGGCAACATATATTGATTTGAATGATCCTAACTGAAGACTGCATTCTTAAAAATAATTCTCTCTTTGTTCTAGGCTCTTGATGAGACAGGAGGCTTGTAGAATCTGCCTCACCTTTTCTCCTTTCCTTCTAAGTTGACCTGAAAAGATTTGACGTTCACTTCCAACTTTCCAAGCTCCAACAATGGTTTATCAAAGCTCTCAAACGATTACTATCCTTCATATTACTCATATAATTAGATACAGGTGTGAAAGCAAAAGTATGACGAGGGATGATATTCCTTAGTTCAGTCGGTTTGTTGTGTTGCAGCAGTCTGTTACTGCTCTAAACCATTTACTGATAAATTAATGACTATTTTACTTGTCTCATTATGTCACTCCTCCGGGCTCCAACCCGATGGACATCATATGATCTTGTTTGTGTTTCCCCTTTGTAAACCTATGAATCTGTAATGATTGGCCTTTTATCTGTAGTTATCGTAGCTAGGTTTATGTGTGGCTGTGGAACTTTGGTCAAATTGTAACCCCGGAAATTTTGATGTCATAGACAATGGTGAACTGTTTAGTTAGGTATCAGCATCATTGTAGGTTGGACTTGAGGCACAGCTTCAAATATCCCTATCTCTACCTTTGTCCTGCTATATGGTCTGGTGATGAAATTAAGTTGTTGACTGACTGATGAACTCTTAGTGATCATCCGACTCTATCCTGAAATGGCTTCATATTTTTCCCTTTATGTGGCATCAAATTGCACTTCCTTTGGGTATACTTAAAGGTGATGAATCTCACAACTGTTGTTACCCTTCTTATTTTCCTAGCCAAGTTTAATGTAGAATAACTAATTGCAGATGTTGCCTTTGGAAAATATGCCTATCATGAGAGAGCAAGAAGTGTACCGCATGCCTTCTGTTACCAGCATCTTCATGGCTTTGCAAAGGCGGTCTGTCCAAGAGGAAGCTGCCGGGATTGCTACTAAATTCCCATTGATAGATCCGTTGGATGCGTTTTATTTATTGAATCCTAGTGGTGACCTAAGTCGCACGCAAACTGAATTTGAAGAGTTCTTTAAACATCAGAACATGCAGGTAAGGTCTTGTTGCTTCTACAGTGGCTAAATGATGATAAAAGACTGTAAGGCAGTGCAAAAATGATTTGACACCAAAAGTTCAAATATAAGTTGAAATTGTATTTGTGCTCCATTATCATCATGTGCACAATGACATAGGAAACCTTTATTATGCACTGTTTATATTGTCCATTAGATGAGCATTTGATTTTTTTTTTGCAATGTTTTCTTTCTCTTTCTATATTATTATTATTATAATTATTCTTTTGATATATTTCCTTTTCAGGGAATGGCTGGAATAGTTCCATCAACAGAAGATTTGGGTTCAGCTTTAGAAAACCGCGATCTCTTTCTATATTTTGGCCATGGAAGTGGTGTGTCCCTTGTGTTTACATTATCATGCTGCAATAATATGTTTAATTTTAGTTACTATTTTGACTATTCCCTTCAAATGGACTCACTATTCTGCTCTTTTTGATTACGCAGGGGCGCAATATATTCCCAGAGAAAAAATTCAAAAACTGGAGAGTTGTGCTGCTATGCTTCTTATGGGATGTAGCAGCGGATCTTTGAACCTAAATGGATGTTATGCTCCAGTTGGTACTTCTCTCTCCTATTTGTTAGCTGACGCTCCTATTGTGGTTGCCAACCTATGGGAAGTGACAGACTTGGACATTGACCGTTTTGCCAAAGCTATGCTTAAATCTTTTCTGGAAGAACGATCAATGTCTTCCACAGGCTGCATCCAATGCAGTTTATTAGCCGAAGAAATTAAGTCCATGACTGTGAAAGAAAGGAAAAGAAACACTAAGAAAGGCTGAGGAAAGAAGAAAATAGTTGATCCAATGCCAGATGTAGGTGCATATTGTTTCAAACACAAGTTAAGGGCTGGATATTTTGCCAGCCAAGCCCGAAAAGCATGTAAACTTCCATTCTTGATTGGGGCTGCACCTGTTTGTTATGGTGTCCCTACAGGTATAACCAAAAAACGAGATATTTAGTCCTTTAACAACTTTTTGCACCCCTAACAAAGTGTGGCGTGTAAATTGTTGTATAACTCTTGATCAGGTGTAAAACACTAAACACTAGAAAGTAGAAACCTTAAATTATTATTATTATTATTATTATTATTATTATTATTATTATTATTATTATTTCGGAGCCTCCCATAGTTAAACCTGAGTAAGGGAATCCCCATACTATTAATTTAACATTTTTATGTCTTTCAAAAAAAAAAAAAAAAAAATTAACACTTTATGTATACAAGTTTTTTTTTTTTTTTTTTTTTTTCAGAGAGGAATATATACAAGTACTTTATATAGATATGCAGTAATACAGTTATACTGCTTATATTTTTGCTTGGACCACAAGTTCAACTTTTAATTCCCTTATATCTTGCATTATTTCTCTTTGATTTGGGTCATTTTGGTAGCACCCCATCAAACTCAATTTTTTTATAAATTAGATATATGGGCCAGCCCACTGCCTAACAATCCAGCAGCGCTAGAAGTTTAAGCCCATAACATAAGAAATTAATAATGGAGTTAGACAATTGTCAAACGCCAGATATTGAAGGGAGTTAAACAAGCAGTTGAGAAAGTTAAATAAACCGTTCAAGAAGAGATTAAAAGGATTATCAAGTACAAGAGGCGCGTTGGAAGTAAAAAGTCGAGCACAGAGTTTGAAATCAAAAGTTACAAAAAGCGGGAAAGGAAGTTAACCGAATGATTGAAGATCAAGGAACCGCCCACGATCTCTATAACATAGCAACTGGAGCAATTGAAGATCATGAAGAGCAACAACAAACACATTGTTAGATTTCGGGAAAACTTCTCAATTTGGAGTGTGTATCATTGATCAATATATAAAGTATACAATCCTAGTTCTAATCACATTAGGAAAGCTAGTACGATAAGGATACAAAATATACACCAAATCTATCCTAATCACGACAAATATTATCATAAATATAATATCTATCAATACCAAATATACACCAAATCTATCCTAATCTGCGACATATATTATCATAAATATAATATCTATCAATACAAAATATACACCAAATCTATCCTAATCTGCAACAAATATTATCATAAATATAATATCTATCACACCCCCGCAGTCGTAGCGGGAGGAGGTCGTACGCTAAGACTGGACCTAAAACCCAGAAATAATTCTCGTGGTAGGCCTTTGGTGAAAATGTCCACAAACTGATATCTAAAAGGAACATGTTGAACCCGAACTTGCCCCAAAGCAACCTTTTCTCGAACAAAGTGAATATCCATCTCCACATGTTTGGTGCGCTGGTGTTGTACCGGGTTGCCAGAAAGATAGATAGCACTGACATTATCACAATAAACAATAGTAGTCTGTCGTAGAGGGCAATGTAGCTCAAGTAAGAGATTACAAAGCCAACACGCCTCAAAGACAACATTTGTGACGCCTCGTTATTCTGCTTCTGCACTTGACTTAGACAAAGAATGTTGACACTTAGATGACCAAGAAACAAGGTTGTTCCCAAGGAAACAACAATAGCCCAAAGTGGAACGTCGGGTATCGGGACAACCTCCCCATTCAGCGTCAGTGTAAGTAATCAGTCGATGAGAAACAGTCGGATATAGATGTAAGCCGTGAGCAATGGTACCCTGAACATAACGCCGAATGCGTTTCAAAGCCTCATAATGAGGTTCCCGAGGATCATGCATAAATAGACACACCTGTTGTACCACATAGGCAATATCTGGCCGGTTGAAAGTGAGATACTGAAGAGCACCTGTTAAACTGCGATACAAAGTAGGATCCCGAAAAGGTGGTCCTGCATCTGCACTAAGTTTGGACTTAGTGTCAATTGGAGTAGCTGCAGGCTTACAAGAGCCCATACCTGCACACTCTAAGATCTCCTGTGCATACTTTTCCTGTGAAAGTAGCAAATAAGAGGGAGTACGGGTCACCGCAATCCCTAAAAAATAACTTAATGAACCCAAGTCAGTCATGGGGAACTCAGTTTGCAACTGAGATATAATCCCTGCACGCAACCTGTCAAATGAGGTAGCTAAAATAATATCATCAACATATAAGAGCAAATATGCCATATCATCACCCTGCCGGAAAGTAAAAAGAGAGTTGTCACACTTGGCAATGACAAAACCCAATTTGATGAGAAAATTCGCAAAACGTTGGTACCAAGCTCTGGGTGCTTGTTTCAGACCATAGAGAGCCTTGCGGAGCCGGAAAACATGAGTGGGAGCCCTCCGATCAACAAAACCCGGAGGTTGATGCATTTAAACAGTTTCCTGCAAATCACCATGTAAAAAGGCATTTTTGATATCTAATTGATGTATCGACCACTTTTTAGCCATAGCTAAACTAAGAACAGTGCGAATAGTGGCCGGTTTAACTACCGGACTGAATGTCTCATCACAATCCACACCAACTTCCTGCGACCTGCCATCACATACAAGACGAGCTTTGTGCCTTTCAAGGTCACCATTAAAATTGTATTTGTGTTTAAAGAGCCACATACAATTAACAATATTCACCCCCGTAGGCCTAGCCACCAACTCCCATGTTCCTGTTTTAATTAAAGCACTGAACTCATCATTCATCGTCACATTCCAATTTTGGTCATTTAAGGCTTGTTTATAAGACTTAGAAGAGGTGATTTTTGATGAAGGAGACCCAAGGTATTGACAGACAAGTTCAAAGAATATTTTGGGTTAGGCTTGAAGATACCCCGTTGACTACGAGTAATGGGTGGGGAAGGGGGTGGAGGTCGAGTTGGTTATATGGGTTGCAAGCCACGCAAAGGGAGGGGAGTATAGGTTGGAGTAGTGGACTGTGCATTAGAGGAAGGCCCAGAGGAAGAAGGGGAGGAGTGCGGGCCTGATGAAGGGGATAGAGGCCCAGCAACCCTACAAGGCGAAATGAGCAGAGTGGGTTGCGGGTGGGCCGTGGGTGTGGAGCCCATATCGCAGCCTTGCTGCGAACTCCCCTGATTCACGTGAAAATGAGGGGGAGTAGTGGGTGTAATGGGCTGATTTAGGATGGTTGGGCCCATATGCACTTGAGGTTGGGTTTGCACTCCATGGTTTGGGCTATTTGGCATGTGATGTTGCCAAAGTGGGGAGAGTAATGGGCTAGGATCATTATTATCAAGAAAGTTGTAATCAGTAGTTCGAAAAGTAGCAAGATTATGAAAAGGAAAGGTTGACTAATCGAACGTTACATGTCGAGAAATAATTATCTTATTTGTGGAAAGATCAAGACACTTGTAACCCCTATGGTTTGCGGGATATCCCAAAAAGACACATGGGGTGGATCTTGGAGCTAACTTGTGAGGGGCCGTAGCCGAAAGATTAGGAAAACATAGACAACCAAATACCCGAATATGATCATAAGAGGGTGTTACCCGAAACAAAGCTTAAGCGGGAGTACTATCAGAAAGAGATTTTGTGGGTAAGATATTGAGAAGGTAGGTTGCTGTTTCAAGGGAATGAACCCAATAGGAAGGAGGGAGTGAGGCATGAATGAGAAGAGTGCGAGAAACATTGTTTAAAGTACGAATCATACGTTCGGCCTTTCCATTTTGAGATGAGGCGTGTGGACAAAAAAATCGAAAGACTAAACCATTTTTGGCACAAAACAATTTGAACGGATCATTGTCAAACTCTTTACCATGATCACTTTGAAAAGATTTTATAGGTCGTTCGAATTGAGTGGCAACATATTGTCTAAAATTCAAAAAAAAATTGGAAAGCTTGGGATTTGAATTTAAGTGGGATAGTCCATACGAAGTGAGTGAAATCATCCAATAACACCAAATAATATTTATGACCATTAGTACTACGAATAGGAGATGTCCATAAATCGGCATGAATTATTTCAAAAGCTGTAGAAGTAGTACTATTTGAATCATAAAAAGGTAAACGAACATGTTTTCCTAATTGACGTGAAACACAAAAAATAGAGTTATGCTCCTTATTACAAGTGATTAAATTTCTAGACCTAAGAAAGCTTAAAGCTGAGTCTCCTGAATGTCCTAGACGATCATGCCAAGAGGGTGAGGCAGCTGCAGTGAGTGTAGTGGCAAGACATATAGATGGATTGGTAGTGGTTGTGACTGGATAAAGATCCTCCGAACTATTACACCTCGTTAGTACTTTCCCCGTACGAAGATCCTTCACAGAAAAACCATAAGGGTCAAACTCAATAGATACAGAATTATCGGAAGTGAATTTTCTAACAGAGATGACATTTTTAACGATTTGAGGTGCTAATAAAACATCACGAAGTGCAAGAGGGGGTTTGGGGTGAGGTAAGGTAGTATGACCATAACCTGTAACCGGAATGCGATGACCATTACCAACTAAAATATGGTTGTTTGTGCTCAAATTAAAAAGAAGCATGAGAGTACCTGGATTGTTGGTCATATGAGATGTCGCACCGAAATCCACATACCAAGAGTTGTCTTGCGGAAGGCTCATGGTGCCAAAAGAGTTACCCAACTTTGTAGCAGTCATTGGCGGCCCGTACTGTGCAGGTGGATAACCCGAATAAAAGGAACTTGGGTATTGTTGCTGGACCATGTAGGCTGCTCTAGGAGGTTGGCCAATGGGCCGTGACTGCTTGTAACACCCCCAAATTACTCTTCAATAATAATTATTACAAAACATGATTTAGAGAGTAAATTAGGGATATTACCGCCACGTGACGTAAGGCTTAACAGAGACTTGCAGCGGAAGAAAAATACTTATCCTTTATTAATAATAATGGTAATAGTTTTGATACACTTTTGTAGTAACTAAAACACTTATACTATGTCTACTACATTTAACTAGGTGATCACCGCCCATCGTCCCCAATGCAGCACTTAATTCACGTCTTTTGATCGCCATCACCTATCTACTTATCATTAATGATAAGTAGGGCCAAGCCAAAACAAAGGAGAAATACGTATTAGCCAAAATGCTAAGTACATACAAATGCTAGACATGTAAAATTAATTTAGTTAATTAAACATGCTTTCGAAAGTTTCGACTTTAATCAATCACAATTGATTCAAACCACTCGTGAATAGAAATTCTCATATTAAAACATATCAATTTCCGAAATCAATATATTTCCAAAAATAGTTTTGGATAAAGCATGGATTCAATCCTCATTTCACAAATCATTTTTCTACCTAAGTGTGCACACCCCCCAAGCTAGTAACTCCTTACATAGTGCTATCAAGGGGAAAAACTAGGTCATACATAGCCCATAATCTTCAATTTTATCTCCGCACAGTGGGAGTCATAAAAATCCAATATATATCTTTGATAAATCAACCTTTCAATTCCCATATATGGGATTTCAACAACATTTGTTCTTTAAAATGAATTTTGAATTCAAGTATGTGTATAAACAACTTTTTAGAACATTGTAATTATTTCCAAATATCAAACAATAAAACATTCCACAATATTTATTTCATAAACATTCATAAATCTTTGTTCAACATTCAAACATAGTTCATCATTCAAACACAAAACACATTTGTATAAAGTCGCATATTTAAAGATCTAGCCACGAGTACGTACCTTGATCTTTTGCAACAAACACAAAGTTCTTTAATTTCGAACTTGAAATTCCCCCTACAAGGAACCAATAATCCTAATTAAAAACCCTTCAACCCATGAACACCAAGCCATTAAATAACGACCCTAGACTAGTTGTGCATGAACAATTATCTTGACTCTTTACAACTATTCCACTTAGATTTACTACCATGAACTATCTCCTAAATAAACATTATATGGAGTATTTTAAATAAAACAAATATAAAACCTTATAAAAATCATGAATTAGAAATATATATTAGTTTTAGAAGACTAACCGCAAAACAATCTAAAGTAACGAAGCTCACGAGAAGGTTCACGTTGAAAAGGTGTCAGATTTTGCAGAGGCCATATCTCATAGTTTATAACTCCGAATTGGGTGATTTTTAACCCTAACCTCAAGTATTTTTCGAGAGGAACAACTTTGTGTCAAACAGCAAAAGGCTAAAAATGATCAAAAGTGGCTGAAAAATGGCCTGGAACATATACGGGATGAAGTAGTACGAAAATAGGAGGAAGAAAGAAGAAAGAAGGATGGAGCTTAAGAGGTTTTTGACTTAAAATGGCTAAACTTTGGTTCTATTTATAGAGTTTGAGAACTCTATTGACATCATGTATGATGTCAATCAACTTGGGGGCCAAGTATTTAATCTTGTAGAAGAAGTTTATGACTTTGGTCATGCTCTAGGAGTAAGAAATGGACTTGGGTCCTTTGACTTGGAGCAAAGAAATACTCAACGTAAAAGTATGATTTTCGAGTATTACATTTTCGGTTTAACTCATACGTATAAATATAAAATATTTTATAAATGTAATTATTATTTCGTAAAATTATATATTGACAAGTTAAATAATACTATTATATTATCTAAAAACATATTTATATATTATTTAAAATACTTTGGAAAGAGATTGGACATAATTAATAAATTTGATTACTATATAATTAAATGGGTTTAAAATACGGGGTATTACACTGCTGCTGTTGTGGGTAAGGAAAAGGGGCAGCAGCTCATTGTTGTTGAGGGTACTGTTGCTGCTGTCCATATCCAGGAGGTGGGGTCCAATATTGTTGGGGTTGTTGTGGAGCTTGACTCTACTGTTGTTGAGTTCCATCACGACCCCTCCCACGACCCTTACCGCCTCTCTTTCCTGATCCCCCTCGACCCCGGCCACGCCCCCCAACCCTACCGGCGGTTTGACCACTAGGCCGCTGCTGATGCAGTTGTGAAGTAGGAGGTGCAGGAGTCGAATTTGAAGCGGAGGTCGGTGTTGAGCTTTGCGCTACAAAGGAGGCAGATTGACTGCCTTGGTCGTTTGACCGACGAGTTTCTTCAAGTAAAAGCCGAGAACGTGCTGTCTCGAATGAGGGAAGTGGGTCCGTTTGTTGTATGATAGTAGCTACTGTATCGTAGTCCGTATTGACAAGACCGGAGACAAGTCGGATTACGAGTTTTTGTTCTGTGACAGGTTGATCGACGGCGGCAAGTTGGTCCTTTAAACTCTTCAATTGTTGGCAATAAGAACTAATATTAGAAAAATTGGACAAGTGAAGGGAATTAAACTGATTCTCAAGATAGACGGCCCTCGTGGTCTTGTTGTCTTGAAATAAATCCTTTAATTTGTTCCAAAGTTATTGTGTTGAATCGCCTTTGCAAAGGACAGAATTAAGAAGGTCCAAGGTAATTGTGTCGTATATCCATTGCTTGACAATGGATTCTAGGTGACGTCAAAGAGAGTAGGAGACATCGGAAGGTCGCGGCATGGTAGAGTCGATGTGGTCAAGAACATTAAAAGCATGGAAATGAACCTCAAATAATTCCACCCAATTAGAATATTGAACTTTTTCCCGATCAAGAATCAAGGGAATGACGTTCTTAATGTTGTTGACGGAGAGAGCCGGATGGTACTCTGTCGATGGTGGGGGAGGAGAGAGCCGGATGGTACTATGTCGATGGTGGAAGAGGCGGTGGTGGAAGGGTTTGATGTTCACTGTCTTTGGTCATGGCGCAAAATATGACAGTATAATATACTTGTTGTGATAAAGGCAAAGTAAAGTGACAATGCAACTTGTGTCTTTAATGCAAAGAAAGAACGAGAATCAAGATTCTTAAATCGTGAAAACGTGAATTTAATAAAGAAAAAACAAGAAGACAAAGAAAAATTGCGGAAGCTAGATCGAAAAAACTAAGGTTGTGATACCAAGTTAGATTATAGATTTGGTGTATGTAGACACCCAAATGTGTCTCCCCAAAACCAAACCCAGTGATGAATACCTTTTGCGTCGAATGATTATCGAATGAGGTGAAAGTGTGAAAAGTCAAGTGTTGCGGTTGGTTTTTATTAAATTCTTTCTTTCTGTTTTTGAAAACAACTCTATTTTATGAAAACAGCCAATCCAGTTTAGTTTGGTCCACGAAAAGGGTCCAATAATAGTGTAGTTGGATGGGGCTTGCAAAGAGCTTTCCAACGATATATTATAAGCCCAATTCCAATGAATAATGAGGAAGTTATGGCCAAAATACTAAACTGGGCCCGGTTTGGTCTTTACATGCGGCCCGATGATCTAGGGGAGGGCCCAATGTTAATTATTATTCCTAAAGTTATTAGAATTGATTATAGTCTTCTAGAATTCTCTAGAAGGTTATCTTTAATCCTAATAAGATTAGAATTAATAATTATATTTTGATAAAGTTTTATTTGGAATAAAATATTATTTTATGAAAGATACGATTTCAATTTCATACGGACTTTACAAATCGATTTGGATTCATATGTGGACTCCGTGTTTGAAAGCGCGTAGAAATCCAGTTTGTCGCCAGACGACAGGCCTGTCGCCACGCGACAAGCCTTATCCCCACGCGACAGACCCTGTCGCCTGGTGACAAGGTTGGTTTTGCAGCGACAGAGTGGAATTTTATTCCTTATCAAATTCTACTTATTTCCGAACTGTTTTCTTATAAATAGGGTCCTGAACCTCCGTTTTTAATCAATTCTCATCTACAACAATCAATTCTCAATCATCATCTCTTTCTTTCTCTCTCTAAAGCTAGAAGCTTTCTCTCTCTTTTTCTAAACCTTCCCTCTTACAAAATTCCGCATTCACGAGATCTAGATACACCTAGCCGAGTTCGAAGTTGCCTTCGCCCTAGACGTGAAAGGTTATAATTTCTGAGGGTTTGGTCCCTAATCTCTATTTCAATTATTTAATTTAATTGTTTGATTTTATATTTTCCTTGAAGTTACTAACGCTTGTATTTTGTTATTAGAAAGAGGTACGAGGCATCAAAGTATGTAATCTTATTGCTCTATTCTTGTAGAAAGCATGTTTATTATTTATTAATTCCTAGCATCATGTTAGGATGTTATTATTGCTTTCTAGTATCATGTTTAGGGTGCCTTTTATTCTTTTCTAATATCATGTTAGTATCATGCTAGGGCTAAAGCTTTTATCTTTATTGCTTAGTGACATGCTAGGGTTTGTTATTAATCTTGTTAGTATCATGCCTAGGATCTTGCTATTATTATGCTTTAGCGTTAACATGATTATTTCAATTATGATTGTTATTATGATTATGATTATGATTATGATTATGATTATGATGATTGTTATTATGTTGCTTGATATTATATTATTGTCATTGCTTGATCACACCTTTTATGCATGTTTAAAGGTAATTTGTACTTGTAATCACGCTTAATAAGATAATTAATAATCTTGTTTAGGGTTAATTTGATTATAATTCAAGTGATCACCAATAATAGTTTTATTTGTGCATTAAGTTCAACCAACATAGATAAACAGGTTTAAGGTTAATCTGTTGATTGCATGTTAGTCAGAAAGCGCACATGAATACGAGAAGAATAAAGTACAGGCCTATTGTTAGGGCAGGTTCAATCTATTTTAGGTTGGATTTGTACCTTCATCCCCGAACCCTATTTGGTTCAAGACCTTTTGGAGTTGACGATCTCCTGGATCGTTAAGGGGTGTAATCTTCACCTTGTGAACGGTTTACAAGCTCCTAAAACTTGTTGGCGACTCTTTTGCTCTAGCTTCCTTCCCTTTGGACGCCACCATGCTTAAGTGTATGATCACAGTGGGGTTCAAGTTTGGGGTAATGCTTGAAATATTCCCTATAGTGTATATTTTGTATTAACAAATATTATCATAAATATAATATATATCAATACAAAATATACACCAAATCTATCCTAATCTGCGACAAATATTATCATAAATATAATATCTACTCCCTTCGTGTTTTTTTAAGTGTTACACTTCCCATTTCTGGCCGTGTTTTTTTTAAGTGTTACACTTCCTTTTTTGGCAAAAAGTTACATTAAAATATTATATCTCTCTCCTCTCATGATCCCCACCCAAACCCACTACTACTTTTTTATTATATCTTTCCTGTTACATTCATTACTTTTCAATAAACTATTAACTCCACTATCTTTCTTTTACAATTTTTTAATACTCCAACTACCTCACTTACCTCTTATTTTATATAAGTCAATTAAATTGCCAAAAACTATGTGCCGGTCAAAGTGTAACACTTAAAAAAACACGGAGGGAGTATCACACATCTCAAACAACAATTACATTGTCTTTAGCTTCCTAGTTCTTAGCCTTAGTTTTTAACCTCTAGGGTTAGTAGCCTAGATTAGATTAGTTAAGTTTGTAGACTCTAGACCCCAATCGATAGGGTGTCAGGTGCTTGTTGGCAATTCCTGCTCCAATACACACGTGAATTATAATATGGCATAGATATTGTCTAGAAAACCAAACATCACCTGAAATTAAAACAATGTCACAGAATAAACTAGCGTCCAACCTTTCCTCTCCAAATTCCCCTGAAGTTCTCACACTCTTCTGCCCGAAAGGGTGAAGAATCCTCTTCCATAAAAATGGCAAAAGGGGTGGTTATGTACACTATGCTAACTGTAAACACAAATTTTAAATCTGCGAAATATAGATTCAAAACAAATACAACAAAGTGTTAATTTTATTAATTTGATAATTTTGGGTACAATCTCTAATTTGTTCCTCAGATTTAATCTACACTTTGACTTTGACGTAATTCACGGATTGACTTGATTCTAGAACGAGGGTGATCGAAGCTTGATCTCGATCGAAGATTTGATGTAGAAATTTGACTTAGGTTGATGTAGACCTTTGATTTGTTGTTGATGTAGACCTTTGATTTGAATTCTTGATTAAGGGCTGACGAGGCTTGATCTTGATCAATGACTATTTGATGTAGAGGTTGAATTGGTTATGCTCTTGATGATTTGAAGTTCTTCTTTCCTTCATGTTGAGGGCCGTCGAGGCTTGATCTCTTCTACGGGTAATATTCTAGAGTAGAGTATTTGAAAGGTTTTCTCTGGAGAGTTTATAAAATTTGAGAGACTTTCTCTATATTTGATTCTCCTTGTTTCCTCTAGGTTTTTCATCTCCTAAATGAAATAGGGCGAGCTCTATTTATGGAGTGAGTGACTCTTAGAGTTAGGGTTTGATGTACAATGGAGGTGGGCCTGCTTGATTATTATATTCATTTTTAATGGGTTTTAACTATTAAATAAACAATTTAATTAAAAAATCTAAAATTGACCAATTTAATTTATTCACCATTTAAACAATAGTCAAATTAGCATCAAGTCAATAAATTGACTTTTGACCCGTATAATATCCAATGTGACAATTATATAAATTTTTTGTGCCTACAAATTGCCCCCTTCGAGATCGGTCATGGACACGAATTTGGAGTGTTTGATCATGATCGAGTCTCGAAATGTAACAAGTGCTTCAAGCTAATTAAAATTGCTTATGTAATATACAAATTTTATGTGCACTTGCTATATATCAATGTAATAGGCTAAAGCCTTTCAAATACCCACGAGCTGTATATGCTGCCTTGGCCTCATCTTTTCTTTTTGTTTTGAAAGATATATAACTCTTGAATTCCAATACCCACGAGATGGGATCTTCATGCTTATCCTTTTTTTTTTTTCTTTTTTTTTCTTCATAGAAAATAGCTATACTTAGCTTGAGACAACTGACCAAATAATCGTGTTATACCAACACGTTCTTCAATTTTTTTTATTTTTATTTTTTATTTTTTATTTTTTATTTTATTATTATTATTTTTTATTTTTTTTTGTAAATGTGAAATTTGAAGATAATCTTGAAATCTCAAATAGTCAAAAGGCACTACTCAACGACTTTCAAAGATAAGCTTGGAAGCCATCTTAATCTTTTTGAGAGTTTGTTAATTCCTTCAAGTTTATCATAAGATCAAATGTCGCATTGCAACTATAAATAAAGGACCATGGTGAAGACTATTTTTTCCATTGTACGTCCAAATTTGAGCCAGGGAAAGGAGGAGTTGCCAATCTCAATTAACAATATGATAGAGCTGCTACTTAAAGGTCTTGAACCGACACCCGCCTTAGAGCCACGGAGGAGCACCACTAACTAACATCAATAGAATGGAGAAGTTGCTAGAGTTACGCCACACCACCTACGACTTTGATGCCATGGAGGAGCCGCTAGAGCCACGCCACACTACCTACGACTTTGATGCCATTCACGCCACACCACCTACGACTTTGATGCCATGGAGGAGCTGCTAGAGCCACACCACAGAACTCGTTGTCTCTACTCTCCTGCTACTTGATTAACAATGGCGAATAACACCATTGTTTCCCCTTCTACTAAAAATTTTCTGTCCAAGCGACGTCAAAAGTCGGGTTTGTTTTGTACTTATTGCAATCGTACGGGTCACGATTATGGTGGTTGTTTTCTGGTCCATGGCCTCCTTGAATGGTGGTTGAATAAATATGGCCGATTGTCTTCTACGGCTGCTGCTTCTCCTCTTCCTACTACTGCTCTACTTGTTGCTACTCTGCCTACTATTACTTTCCCTGCTGCTGCCTCCGCGTCGCACCCTCTGCCAGGCCGCAGGAACATCCCGCGACCCTATCCCGCGGTTGCTGCACCAGCCTCGCAACTTCTGCCAGGCTGCGGGGATATCCCGCGACCATACCCCGCGGCTGCTGCCTTCTCTACTATGCCTCTGTTTTCTATTTCTGCCAATAATCCTACGGCCTTTACTAATGATGCTTATCTATCATCGTCATGGATTATAGACACCGGTGCATCCCATCATGTTACCAGCAATGAGACATTTCTACAAGATGCTCACTCTATTATTTCTTGTCCCGTTGGTCTTCTCGATGGTGCTAAGGCCATGGCTACTAAGGAGGGTCGTGTTTTCTTAGCGGATGGCATTACTCTTGAACATGTTCTATTTGTTCTGTAATGTCTTCCCGATGGTGCTAAGGCCATGGCTACTAAGGAGGGTCGTGTTTTCTTGGCGGATGGCATTACTCTTGAACATGTTCTATTTGTTCCGCAATTGAATAGCAATTTGATTTCGGTATCTAAGTTGATTGATGATTCTAATTGCTTTGTCCGATTCACTAGTCCTCTTTGTGCCATACAGGATCAATCCTCGGGGAGCTTAATTGGAGGCGGTGAACGGATAGATGGACTATATTATTTCCGACGTATCCCAAAAGTATGTGCTCTCACAGGTCCGGAGATTTCTACATTTGAGTTGTGGCATCGTCGTTTGGGGCATCCGTCGGAGAAAATTGTCAAAATGCTTCCTGCTATTCGAGGTAGTACTACCACTAAGTGTTTACATAAAGCATGTGAAATTTTTCCTCTAGCTAAACAAACCTGAGCCAGTTTTCCTGATAGTGATGGTCGTATTCTTGAAATGATACATTATGATTTGTGGGGACCGTATAAGACAGCTTCTACTTGTGGTGCTCATTATTTTTAAACTATAGTGGATGACTTTTCACGAGGTGTTTGGGTTTATTTGTTGAATGATAAAACTGAAGTTTATTCTTCTTTCTGTTCTTTCTTTGCTACGGTTAAAAATCAATTTGATGTTACTGTTAAGTGTGTACGGAGTGATAATGGTACAGAATTCAAAACTACGCTTCCGTATTTTGATGAACATGGCATTCTCTTTCAAACCTCTTGTGTCGGTACCCCTCAACAAAATGGTCGGGTAGAGTGTAAACACCAACATATATTAAATGTCAGTCGTGCATTGATGTTTCAAGGCAAGTGGACTAGCGCGGAGCTATACCAAAGCCTCACATCAACATGGATCCTTGTGTTTTGAAGCTGCCAATAGGACCTTGCAACCTTGACATCCTGGAGTCATGTATTCAAGCCTCACAAGTCGAGCATCGGCACCTTGAAGTTGGTCACGCATCATGAATTTTGACATTGCGGAGTTATATATATATGGAGCCTCACAGCCGAAACCTTGCTGCCCAAGCTTCGCATCGATGGGTGCTAACTTGGAGTAACATACGTCTTCGCTACGAACCTTGAATTCCTGGAGATAGACACTAGAGCATCGAAACTCAACCTTGGCATATTGAAGCTGCATACAAGTGTACACAGAGCCTTACGATTCCGACATCGACATATAGGAGTAACGTTCTTGAGCCTCGCAACGCCATGCACGCACATAACAACTCCAAAAATGGAGCTTCTGTCCAGCCTTCATTCGCAACAAACCAGACGATATTTCCACTATCACACCGTATAGATTGCAGCTCTACGTTTCGTGAACCATATGACCAATTTTCAGCCAAATCGGACCACATTTGCCCATCCGATCGAGAGGTTGATGAAAGCTGCACCAACAATTGCGTGGCTGTAATACCTTCTGCCATTTCGGTTTTTTTTCTTGTTTTTTTAGGAAATTTTAGATTTTAACACCACAAAAATAGTTTTTAACACTATAAAAAAAACGAAACGATTATTTTAATACCACAAAAAACCTCAAAATTTTGCTGTTACCACCTGTAGACATCTATTGTTGGCCTCCTATCTAGACAGGAAGTGCAATGACGATAAATAAAACCATCTTCGTGTTGGATCGAAGTGAAGAATGCTTATGGATAACTGGTTAAACCACAAAACACAAAAGACTAGCCCAAACCAAGAAACAAAGCTAAACGAGGTCCAAGTAACTAAATCCGATCATAATTAGGCCTAAGCCCGTGCTTAAAACCCAATAATGACAGATTAAAAAGCGCCTAGGTTAAAATAAACGCTGCCACAGAAAATATCGCGCGCATCTCAAAAAGTCGCGCTGGGCTGGCGCGCGCAACTAATTCAGTTGCGTGCGATACTCAGCGCAACTTCCAGAGTTGCGCTCGCGGAAGATTCAGAATTTCAAAAAATTGGAAAATCGAATCTTGCTATAAAGCCGCGCGCAAGACAATTAGTTGCGCTCCTATAGCAGCACAACCAAAACACTTGCGTTGAGATGCCGCGCGTAACTCATCCAGTTGCGCGCGACACATGCTGCGGCAGAATGTTCAAAACCCTAAACCTACTCATTCCCTATAAATAGAGGCTTAATCCGAGGCTTAAGGACACAAAAATTAACCCTAAAACTCTGGCAGAAAACTTGTGAACTTGTGCTACCTAACCCTTCTTGTCCTAAACACTCACCCCTTTGATATTTTGTTACTACGGTGGAGGTTCCCGAACAAGAAGGAGTCCATAAGTGTTCTAAACAGAGATCTAGCAAAGAGAAGTGGTAAATTCCCGAGCACTTAGATAAATCACTTTTATTTTCTTGTTTAAAAGAACTTTAATTAATTAATTAGTGTTGCTTGATCGCTTTAAAAGGATTAGTTAATCAATTCCACATAGTATCTTGCGTTAAATAAGATTATAATTGAATGATTAATTGTTGGTTGATCACTTAAGCCAAGGCGAATATTGTTTATTTCTTGTCCTATTCACGAATTCGAATTAAATAAAGAATAACGACTTTGCAATGTAATTCCTACGTGAATTGAGGTGTGTAAATAAAATCAACTAACTTAGTTTTAGGTATCGCGTTGCATACATTGTTTGGTGATGAAATTGTGAAAAAGGAACAGCTAGTAGAGGTCGCACTAGGGCTAGGATAGCGATTCCCCCTTAAAGCACTACAAGAAAATAACCTTTTCGTAGCGATTATTTTAACCTTTAGTATCGATTGTAATTGCAACAAAAATTTTTCCAACGAATGGTCATTCGATACAATATCCCCCGTTGCCTTAGCCTTTAGTAGTGGTTTTCAATATCGCTGGGGTTGGCCTCAATAATCGATGCGAAAAACTACATCCAATTGTGGTGATTATTGTAGCGATTACAATCGCTATAAATGTTGAACTCATTTTCTTAAAAAAAAAATTAACATGATATGATCTTTACAAGATTCGAACATGCAACCTCAAACTCTTATATTAAATGTTTCACCAATAAGCTATGATGTATTTTATGTATTCATTGTCAAACAATATTTATATATCTAGTGTAGAAAATGCTTTTCGTATCGATTTTTGGGATTTAGTGGCGATTGTAAATGATACGATTTCTCAAAATTATATAAATGTGTAAAAATAGTGTGGATATGTATTATTATGTTTTCTGTATCGATTTTATATAGGAAAACCATGGCGATTATAAAATGATACGACTTCCTTAATTATTTCACAAACATACTTGCATATTGTAGCGAATGTACAATTAATACAAAATAATCGCTACGAAAAGCCATTTTTCTTGTAGTGAAGGGAACGTTATTTTAGTACCCTCGCTCCCGAACTCATTTCTGGTTTATGTAGACCAATTTGGGCATGGGTAAACTTACGATTCGTGCTAATTATTCCATGAACTCCACATGGAAGAAAGGCATGAACGAGGTTTATGAATTTTCCTAAAACTCATTGGCGACTTCTACTTATTTCTTATAAAAAAGCGTAATGATAGAATCAATTCTAATTCAAGGTCCCCTAAACAGTCAGGAATTCAAATCCTACTACACCTTAACAAGTGTAAAGTCCTAGGCTTCTAAAGGGCCAATGGGCATTTAAGGAGAAGATCCCCTACGACGGGAACACCCTCCTTACACCACCACTTAACGAATTTAAGGATGAAATCCGTTAAGTGGGGCTACAATGCCACGTGCCTTCATATAGTTGGCTAAAAAAAAAAAAAAAAAAAAACTTATTAAAAAAATTTAAAAACCCCAGCCACCCAACCACCACCACAGACACCGTTTCCCCCACCTGACCAGGGCAGCCCCAGCCCCCGGTCCTACCTCTGGCGAAACCCCTCCCCAAGTCGATCTGACACCGAAAACCTCCCCTAACCCTTTTCCGCAACCCTCGCCTGACCGACACACCTACAACACACCCAAAACGGCCACCTTTTCCCTAAAAGCGGCCACGAAGTCAGCCACTAATGGCCAAAATCGGTCATTTTAGGGTCAAAATCGACCATTCAGCCCCAAAATCGGTCATTTCGACCATTGGTGGTCAATTTCATGACCGTTTTTGGGTAGGGCGGCCATTTTAGGGTTACATTGGGTGTCAGTCTGGCTGCGGGAAAGGGTTCCCGGTGCGCGTAGGTAATAAGGTTGGGGCGGGGGTTGCGTAGGTGGCGTGGGAAGAGATTTTTGGTGGGTATCGTAAACTCCGTCTCATAAGCTCGAGTCGCCAAGTCTTGGAATGTTTGGGATTTAATTCCTTGCAGGATGTAAGCAAGATCCCAAATCATGCCTTGGATGCACATCTCGACCGCAGAAGTTTCAGACAAGTGATCTTTGCATTAAAGACTTAATCCTCTCCATCGGTTGATGTAGTCCACGACGGGTTCATCCTCTGACTGGTTAGTTTGTGTAAACACCCAAATGTGTCTTCCCGAAACCAAACCCAGAGATGAATATCTTTCACGTCATTGATTGAAGTGAAAATGTGAAAAGTCTAGTATATAATTAATAATAATAATAATAATTAATATTTAATAATAATAATAAATATTTAATATTTAATATATAATTATAATAATAATAATTAATAATAATAAAAAAAAAAATTAATATTTAATAATAATAATATTATTATTAAAAATTAATATTATGATAATAATAATAATATTAAAAAATAATATTTAATTATAATAATAATAAATAATATTTAATAATAATATTATTGTTAAAAATTAATATTTAATAATAATAATAATAATATTAATAATAATAAAAATAATTAATATTTAATCATTATAATATTAATAATAATAATTAATAATAACAATAATAGTAATAATAATATTAATTATAATAATAATAATAATTTATTTTTTATAATAAAAACTAATATTTAAAGATAATAACTAATGTTTAAAGAAATACTAATTATTAATTTTTAAGTTTAATAATATAAATAATATTTATTAATTTTTAATAATAATAATAAAAATAATATTTAAAAAATATTTAATAATAATTATTATAATTAATATTTAATAAAAAAATTTAATAATTATAATAATATTGCGATAATATTAATAGTAGTAGTAGTAGTAGTAGTAGCGATAAAAATATGCATGACTTCATTGAGTTTAGAATGTGGAGGTTAGTTGGTTCTTTGACTCGTTCCTCTACTAAAGATGGATTGATCTAGGCTACATATTATTTTGAGTTATTTCTTTGACTCATTTTGGGCTATTAGATATTTGACTCAGCTCTTTGGTGTAGTCTAGCTAGTCCACTAGCGACGAACGCCATTGTTGAACATCGGTTGTCAATGTCCACTAGCGCTAGACATCATTATTGAACATCGGTGGTTAACCATCGGATAACACGTCAAACATTAGTGATATGTATCATATCACTATAGTTTATTTGATGTCACCAAGCATCGACATTTTGCGTCGCTAAAACATAGAAATTAGTGATGAACATGCCTTGATTGTCTCAACTACTTCTTTGATATTCTCTTCCATATTGATATTTGAACATATGTGGACTACCTCATTGACCTTCAATTCTCCAACCGACTGAATTTTATTGAACACCAACACTTATGTAACGTTGAATCCCTTCTTGATAATATTTTAATTAACCTTGTTGAATCAATAACTATTGCAAAATTAACCAAGTGTCATTTTACAAATATCCATAATAAAAATCTTCTTGTTATAAATATGTATTTAAATATATTTGTACACTTGAACTAATTTAAATAAATATGGACATATAAAACATTACAATTATTTATAAAGATTAAATGTGAACAACTTTTTAAAATGAAAGAAATGGAATTACTAACATTTTTAATTTGACGGATAATAATGTAAGAAAGGTACCTATTTAAAAAGTAAAATTCCAAAAATGCCCTTAAAAAACTATACTGTCCTACATTTGGTACCAAACTTAAAATGGTGATGAATTGAATGAAGTAGCTAGCTAGCCAATTAAGTTGCTTGAAGGCAATGACTAGTCAGATACTCATCTTGTTTAGTTGATGGCTTGAAGCAATATAATGGTGGCTATCTACTACTCTACTCTCTGTATATATTAGACTATACATTATGCTTTCTTCATTGCTTAGCTTTCAATCTTGTATGCTCAGCCGTCGCATTATTTTTGCATGCTAATGGAATGGAATTGGTATTAAGACTGTTAACTACAGTAATTACCAAAGCTAGAAGAGTAGGTAACTCGTGCTTTCTTTATTTTGTAGGATGTTAAAGGGGTTGATTATTTACGTGCTAACCTACCATTTTTTAAAATTCTGTTTATTTTTATTGTCAGATTAATTGCGATAGTTGAATTATGTACTCTGGATATCAACTACTCTATTTATATGGAGTAGTCGGTTAAAATGTTGGGATTGTATTCAAAATCTAAGATCAACTTTTGTTTATTTACCTAGTTATCTAGTCATTGTTAGATCTTTCTACAAAATAATACTCAGTAATTAGTTTACGCTAAGATTTTAAATGTCTTAAACAAAAGAAAATGCTATTACATAAATATTATTGGTTATTTTTATTATATTTTTTTATTAATATATATACTTTTTTTTTATTTTTGAAAACAAACATCCACAACGGGGACTAATTAGATACATCGGAAAGAGATACATCGAGGATACGAGGCGGAATTACATCAAACCACATCCGTTGTCTCATCTCCCTAGGTTGAAAGTGAGCCAAAGTGTGAGCTACCCTATTCCCTCCTCTTTTAACAAAAAACTAAGAAACACTATCAAAGTCTTGACATAACAACAAAATATCCTCAAGAATTAGAGAAAAGTTACTAGCATCCGTTGTTTTATTTCTCAGAGTTTGAACCAGCAGCAAACAATCGCTCTCTATCTCTATCACATGCACGCCCGGATTCGCAGCAAGCTTCAACCCCCACATCACATCCATAGCTTCAGCAATACGCACCTCCCACTTCTCACCACCCTGCTGGACACCAGCTGCCATAAATTTCCCATTCGAGTCTCTCACAACAGCTCCAAGGCCATAACCCAGCTCTCCCAAGAAACCCGCATCCACATTCACCTTCCCAACCCCCACAGCAGGTGCAGCCCACGAATCAGGTCACCCATGACCAACTGCACCAACTGCACGCATGTTGCTGCTCTTCTCACGCACATCCAACACCTCCCCCACTATACTCTGAGCATAATTGATGACATCCAATGGATTTTTCACTTTCCCCTCTATCACATGAGCATTCCTTGCACCCCAAATAGCCCAACATAAAGTGATAACATTTTCCATGTCAACTTCATCAAGCTCTGCAAAACAAGCTTCCCACCAATCCAAGATATTGCTAACCCTTGAGGACGAAACAAAAGAGTAATTAGACTTACCCCAAATCTCCTTCGCAATTATGTAGTCCTTCAGAGCATGGATTGTAGATTCGAACCCCCTATTACACAAAGTACATTCCGGATCATATTCTTTAATTCGAGACTGAATAGCACACCTTGTTGGCAGAGCATTTTGACATGCCCTCCAAGCAAAAATCTTAATCCGAGGCAAAACATTAAGGGTTTAGATCTTCTTCCAAATAGAAAAGGGATTGGTAGATGCCAATGTTTTCAGGATCGGGATTCTAAGTTGGATCGGAAAGGCCTAGCAGGATCGGATCGTGGGATCGGATCGTGGGATCGCACGATCCTACCAATTTTCAATTCTAAGACATAGTAGATGTATAAAATTGTTGTGGGATCATATTTTATGTAAAAACAACACTAATAATGCTAATACTTAGTGATTTACTCATTGAAAAGGCGATACTTCATTAAAAAGCTAATTATAGCGAATATTTCGACATCTTTCTCAATAAATTTGTACATAAAAATCTTGAGAACAAGGCAATAGTTATGAGTTCAATACTTCAATGACAAAATAATACACATAATGACATAAAATAGTTTTAATTACAAAAATCTTAGTTTTAATTAAAGTATATTCATCAATCATCATATCCAAAACTCAAATTGCCATACTCAACATCATCACTTCTAACATTAGTTTCTCCTGTACTAGTTGGCTCATTTTCAAAGTTGTTGCCATCACCAAAATCGTCATCATCATTAAATTCATTTGAGCCCATATAAGTTGCTGCAATGTCATCATCATTGTCGGTCAAATTTGTTACTTCAACGATTTCATCTACACAATATGTGGCAAAAATAATTAAAAAGGTGAAATAGGAGAAGATAAGATTTTTATAAGTAATAAATATTGAATGAAAAGGAAAATAAAAAGCTCACCATCATGGTCTTCATGATTTTCATCTCCATTTCTTGTAACTTCTCTAGCAATCCTCCTTGCTACTCTATCAAGATTAGTGAACCATGCATCATTTGTTGGAAGAACAGGTTCTTCTTCCTCTGCTATCCACTCATCATCAGACGACAACTCTTCCAAAACTATTGGTTCTGTGATTGACTTGCTTGCTCGTTTCTCATGCCTTCGCTTCAATTTCAAATTATACATCACAAAAACTAAATCGTTCATTTTTTGTTGATGTAATCGATTTCTTTTCTTTGTATGAACCTGTTTAAATTACATATAGAAAAAAAATTTAGAAGACATCAAATGACCCAAATTTGTATAATATAAAGTAAAATAAAATAAAATTAGATAGTAGTTTTACCATTTCAAATGCACTCCAATTTCGTTCACAACCCGAGGAACTACAAGTGAGGCTTAAAATTCTTATGGCAAAGTTTTTAAGCTCTGGACATTCATCCCCATATGAATCCCACCAGTCAGCTTTATGAATTAAGGCACATTCAGAATAGTATGTTAGTATTCGATTTGTTGTAATAAAAAATAAGATGTAATTTTATACCCAAAATCCAAACCTGGAGTTTTTTTTGTTCTTGTCATCACAGCAGTAGGCAACCCAAAAAGCCCTCTGGCATTTTTAAAGGCATCCATTTGTAAATCAATCATCATTCTTTCGTCCGGATCAGAAACCATTCTTTGAAGACAATTATATAAGCCTATTTGAATGTCAGCATTGGCTTGAAAATCGGGCTTATATTGAAATTGTGGATTTAAAAAATAAGCTGCTGCATGGAGGGGCCTATGAAGTTGATCCTCCCAACGCTCATCAATGATATCCAAGATTGGTTTATAGCTACATTATAAGAAAAAGATTATACGCAAGTATATATCTATAATTATGTTCTAACAAGTAACAACATAAAACAAAATAAATTATATGAAACTTAACAGCTTACTTTCTTTCAACATTGTTAAAATTCTCCTTGATTTGGTTTTTAGCTTGGGCCATAGCTGCATAGATAAATCCCATAGCTGGGTTCTCATCGGAATCTACCATTCGTAGAACTTTTACAAGTGGCAATGCTGCTTTCAAACACATTATAACACTCTGCCAAAATCCCCTGGTATCCAAGATAATTCTTTGAACTTTTTTCCCTTCAACAGATTTAGAAAACTTACTTGATGTCCATTTATTAGATGAAAACAAAGCAAGTAATGATCCTTTATGCTCATTTAAGCACCTCAATGTCAGGTAAGATGTAGCAAATCGCGTGATACCAGGTCTAATAAGCTCTCTATCTTTGGTAAACTCTTTCATCCAAGTGAGGAGTATGGTTCTAGAGTATATGTAAGTTGTTATCTTCCTAGCCTTAGCGATGGTAGCACTATGGACCTTAATCTTCTTATCAAAATCCTCCAGCATTAGATCAATACAGTGAGCAGCACATGGCGTCCAAAATAATTTAGTCCTTTTCTCCATCAATTTTTCTCCAGCAGCTTTGTAGTTTGCAGCATTATCTTTGCCAAAATCTGAAGTCTAAACAAAATCCCAAAATTGAATAACAGTAGAAAACGAACAAAAACATGCAAATTTACCAAAACAATCCCTAAATTACTAAGCAAATAAAGAAAAATTGAAAATTTCATAATAAAAGAACATACCTTTGCAAGCTTGGAGCAAAAAAATGGAGTTTATGCATCATGCATGTGTCGATTTGCGTGAATAAGATAATGGTGAAATGGAGATTTGGAGTTGAATGACTTGAATCTTGAATGTCGGTGAAATGGATAGGAAAAAGTGATCAAAAAGGGTTTTTTTTACAAATAAGATAATGATATCTTGGATTCTTAAGGCTAGAATATTAATGGGCCAGCGGCCAGCCCATAATATGTTTGGCTGACTAAATTTTCACAAATATAAGCTTTAATGTAGGATCGTTGGAATCGACATAGGATCGCGATCCCACCGATCCTATACGATCTCAACGATCCTATGCCCGATTTTTTGCAAAACCGATCTTAAGGACGATCCAAGTCGTTTGATGAGATTAGGATCGTAGGATCGTACGATCCTACGATCCGGATCGCGATCCTGATAACATTGGTAGATACCACTTCCTCACCTCGCCACGCATCATCAAACAAAGCCCAATAAGCAGACTTCACAGTATACTCTCCCTTTTTCTCAAACTCCCAACACAAAGCATCACAAGGCAGTCGATTACTAATAGGAATACTACGAATCCTATCTACCTCAAAGGGTAAAAAAAACTTGCGGCAGTAAGTCCATCTTCCAACAACAATTCTCAGAATCCATCAATTCACTAACCTTCATCTCCATACTAAAGTCACCCCGGGGAGAAAGAACCCGAAGCGATTGAGTATTAGGAACCCATTGGTCTGACCACATCTTTATACTCTCCCCATTTCCCACTCTCCACCTCATTCCCCTTCTAATCACCCACCCAGCTTCCGCAATTCCCCTCCAAGTGTAACTTGGATTGCTACCAATGAACGCCTCCATAAAAGATGATTTCGGAAAATAACGAGCTTTGAGCACTCTTTCAAGCAAGCTCCCCGGATTTTTAATTAGCCTCCATGCTTGTTTTCCCAGAAGAGTCCAATTAAATAGTTTGAAATCTCGGAACCCTAAGCCACCATCACACTTCAGCTTGCACAACTTCTTCCATGCCAACCAATGAATCTTTCTCTCACCTTGTTTCTTACCCCACCAAAACTGAGTCACAAGAGACCTCAACTCATCACGGAAACACGATGGAAATTTAAAAACACTCATTGCGTAGGTAGGGAGAGATTAGGCCACTACCTTTATCATAACCTTCCTACCCACCTTAGATAATACCATCCCTTTCCACCTTTGGAGCTTCTTACACAACTTCTCTTTCACTCCTCTCGTGATCACCTTTTTTGATCTCCCTACCACCGTAGGAAGACCAAGATAAAGATCATGAATATCAACCATTCGAACCCCCAAACTAGAAGCCAACTCCACCCTTCGTGTCTCCGAAACACCCTTACTAAATGAAATAGTTGTCTTATCAAAATTAATTTTCTATCCCAAAGACTAGGTGTTAGAATCTAACTCCTTTTGATGTATTAAATTCCCTTTAGATGCTTTCCTAGAGTTTAGTTTATGTTTTCTTAGCTTGAGGTCCTATTATTGTGTTACTGTCAGTTCAGTGTTCACTAGGGATTCTCCTTGTAATCAATTTAAAGCTCTTTAGAGGGTGAATGATTAATGAAATCTTAAGCTTTCTACCAAGTGTTGCTTTGCTCTTATGCTTGTTTGTTGTTAGACCTTTATAGATATTGTGTCTTACTTGCATAATAGCTCCCCTCCAAACTAACTTGATGCATTAAGAACTCGTGGTTCAGACCCGCTTGTGCCCGCCTTGAAGTATCGGTCGTCACAAGCCCCGACCACCCGCACTCCGTCGCCCAAATAGACGTGAGTGCTCCTTTGATTTAATTGCCCGCTTGTGTTGCTTTGTGCTCACAAGCCCCTCTTCCGCTCAAGGCTAGCATTCTTGCCGCCAAAAGGCTATAGTGCGCCGCACGTTTCGGGGTCCAAACTCCCGGACCGTGACACTAGGGCTGGCCAAATCGGATATCCAATCCGAAATATTGGATATCCGAAAATTTCGGATCGAATGAAATTTGATCCGAATCCGATCCCAAAAAAATCGGATATCTGAAAATTTTGGATCGGATCATCGGATATCCGAACCAAATATCAACATTAAAGTTAATTGATTTTTTTTTTGGTATTTTAAAAAAAAAAAAAGAAAGAAAAAAAACCAAGTCAAAGTATCAGACCCTCCTCTTCCCTGTCAAACCTCAAACCCATCTTTCTTATTCACTACTTCTCACATCCCAAGAGTATTAATTTATCATCAATTTTATCTTCTATAAAGTGATAATAATGTGTGCTCTGTTGCTCAACATGATGTTTAATGATTTTCAATCAAGTAGTCATGCGTGTGGGCTAGCAGACGGTGGACCTGGTGGTTTAACCGGCTGCCTGAAGAGTGAGCCGATGAAGCAACGGTGGGCCCTAAGGTAGTGGTGGCTCTTCCTTATAGTGCTCGCTTGCTGTCGCTACTTGCTCGTGAAAGTCTAGAGATTAGAATATAGAGATGTACAGGAGAGAGAAAACCTAAGAGGAAGCATAGAGATGAAGAAAGATTTGTGTTGAGGATTTGTGGGCTTGTGGCTGCGTTAAAATTGGATATGCAAGACAGTAGTTAGTGAATAGGGCTTCTAATTTTTTTAATAATTAAAAAATCAGATCCCTTCAAAACAAAAAAAAAATTTAAAAATCGGAATATTTCGGATATCCGAAATTTGAAAAATGTGATCCGAATCCGATCCGAAAATTTTCGGATATCCGATCCGAAATATCCGAAACTTGAAAATTCGGATCGGATATCCAATTTTTCGGATTGGATCGACCAGATCACGGATCGGATCAATCGGATCGGATTTTTTGCCCACCCCTACCGAAGACAACTCATATGTAGTAGCACCTCCTTAATCGCATCAACATCACCCATCGAAGCCTTCGAAAAAATTATACAATCATCTGCAAACAATAAGTGACTAATAGAAGGGGCAGTCGGGGCAATCCGTATCCCATGTAAACTACTCCTTTTGTCAGCATTGCGGAGTAAATGAGAGAAGACCTCAGCACACAGAATAAACAAATACGGGGAGATAAGATCCCCCTGTCGAATGCCCCTACCCGGAGAAAACTCATCTGAAGGCCGGCCATTAACCAAGACAGAGAAAGACACAAAACGCACACAATCCATCACACATCGACGCCAATTATCATCAAAACCAAACTTGCCCAACACTGCATCTAAGAAATCCCACTACTCAATCGTGTCATAAGCCTTAGACATATCCAACTTCAAATCCATACAACCACCCTTATTCGGCAAATTTTTCATATGATGGAACAAACCAAAGGCAACAAGAATATTATCTGTAATTAATCTCTTCGGAGTAAATGCACTTTGGTTAACAAAAATAATCTTGTCAAGAAAATTTTTTAGTTTATTAGCAAGAACCTTCGAAATCAGTTTATAGACCACATTACAGAGGGAAATAGGCCTATAATCCATCATACAATCAGCATTTGATTTTTTCGGAATCAGAGCAATACATGTACGATTCATCCTTCCATCTCTCCAAATAAAAACTAACTAATGCACCATTTTCATCTTGTTCAAAGTCATAATAGAAATCTGCTTCATCTATTTGTCTCTTTAGAAATATCCCTTTGAGATCTTATTGAATGTCTCTTGTCAACAGGAATCATTTCATGATTATGGACCATCTCATGTCTTGTACATGTATATACACCTAAATGATCAATACTAAACTGAACAAAAGCTAAGCAACCAGTCCTTATGTTAAGTCTCTCACAGGACCTTTTATTCCTACACTTATCATCTTTAAAACCCTCAGTAGTACAAACAAATCTTTTCATAGAGCATGAATCATCTCTTCGCCTCTTACTTTTTCCAATTCTAATTACAAAGCCCTTTGTAAAAGTATATTCATTAAACAATTCATAAGCCACATCTTCAGAAGGAAATTGTTTCCCAAAAAATTCAGAACTAGTTGTTTCTTCAAAAATACTAACATCCTTTTTTCCACTGCAATAATAAAAATGTAACAAATGAATACATACAATAGCAATAATGTTCAATTACAATAATGAATTTTATAAATAACAGTACAATAACCACATGTAAGATGTTAATGATTATTTATCATTACATAAATGAACATCTATTTTGAAACAAATAATATTATTAAAGTAATACTGAAACATATAAATGAACATTTATGATTACATACATAATTATGAATTACATTTACTACACATGTGTAAACGTAAATGAACATATAATATGACATACATGAGCATTATTTTTATACGACGCAAAACATTGATGAAATTAGTTGAGTAGCAAATTTTATAAAACTATAGATATTCATAAAAAATGCACAAATTTGGGAAAAAAATCAATCAAATAAAATAATATTACAATAAAAAAACAATAACATCACAATAATACAACCAAAACTATAAAACAAAAAATATCATCAATAACAATGAAATCAAAAATTATAATCGAGCATTATATAAGTTATAATTCATGCAATTATCAAAAATTAAAATTGAGCAATTACACACGGAAAACAGAGCATAATCAAAATCCATTGATTGAGTGACAAATTACTCACATTGATTCGTAAACGAGTCGAGTAAACCAACTCTAGGAGCTAGAATCACAGTCACGATCAAACGCAATTGAGCTAGAAATCTCCATTGAAGCAGAGAGAGAAAATTAGGGGAAAAATAAAAAATGCAGGCTAGAGAAAGTGAAATCAATAAAATAAGAGAGAAAAAAAAGAGGTAATTAGGTTAGGAAAATAATTATATAATTATTGCTTGAATAGAAAGCTAAAGAAAATGAAAGATAAAAATTACAAAATGGCGAAGGATAAAAACGACGTAGTAACATGGGGGGTGTAGGGAAAGATACCTAAACTAGAGTTTAGGGAAAAATTTGTAAGCTTTGTACACAAATTATTGGCCCAAACTTGGGCCTAGCCAATCCCGATGCTTTGGCTTAAAACGGGCCATCTTTTTTGTTCAAGGCCCAAGACGGCCGATGATCGGGTCTAGTATTAATCTTCCAAATGTTTCTAAGCATCAATCTCTTTATCATCCGGATTGATAATGGAATTAAGCGAGTCAATGGAGATCGTCCCATAAATCCATTGACGAACTATATCATCAAGTCGCTGCCAAAAAGCTTGTTCGGCTACTGTAGGTTCAACAGGTTTGGCCATGGGATCAACTGTAGGAGAAATAATATGGTCGATGACCAAATTAGCGTGGCAATGGAGTTGAAAAAGAGTCGTCCAACTGTTGTATTGTGTTCCCTTATAATCAAGTACTATATTACATGCCTTGATGTTGGGAACAACGGTGGCAGGATGAAGCTTCGAAGAATTGGCCATGGAGGATGGTGGTGGCCGAAAGAAGAAGAAGAAGAAAGAAAGAAAAGGAAAGAAAGAGCAGAAGAGATTAGGGTTCAGGAAAGAAACCTAGACTCGTGATACCATGAGAGAATATGTGAATATTTGTCGTAGGCTTCTCATTCATCAAAGATTAGTATATATACAAGATTAGACTTCTAGGTTAAGATAAAGCTATACTAGGAAAGATATACACAAATATATGCAAGATAATTACAAAAGATTATTTCCATAATCTAACAGTATTACCATGTGCATGTGCAAATGTGCTCATAAATGAGCTGAGTAAGGTTGCACCCTTGCATGCGGTTGACGATAGACATTCTAAAATAGTTCATGTAGGAACCAAGGTGGCTAACTTAGGTAGTGTGTGACTGTAGTGTAGGACTGGGTTTGGTGAGCAAGGGACTTAGGTACCTAGTGCTAGGGTTCCGATGATGGGGGAAGGGCCGTTTGAGGTTTTTTACGGCGGGGAGGTCATTTTCAGATTTTTCGTGGGATTTAGGGTGGGTCGGGTTGGGTGGTTTTTGCCTTTTGGGGAAGGAGAGCCGAGAAGGGGAGTTTCGGTGTGGGGCAGGGGCTGGGCGTGGCGGTTTGGGGTGGGGGGAACTTTGTCCGTGGGAGAAGGCTAGTGGTGGGGGTTGTCATGGGTTGGGGATGATATTTTTTGTTTTATTTTATTTTTGTTTTTTATAAAAAAAAATTTAGCTATTCACACGGTGACACGTGTTACAAAAATTTTAAAATAAAATAAAAATTTACCTCTTTAACCGGTTACTGGTCATTATGTACTGTTTTGAGCGGATGACCCCCCAAAGTTGGGATTATTTAAAAATAATCCAAAATTGGGATTATTTAAAGTGAATAAGTGAAAGTTGGGATTATTTTTACCAATTTTTCCTTTTTTTTATAGAAGCCATTGGTGATGCGAAAGATCTTTTACATAATTCATTGATGGTATGTCATCATTGTTGATTGATTATTGGAAAAATTGCCAAAAATTATACAACCTTTGGCCGGTTCTTTTAATAATACAACATTGGAATTCTTTTGTTATAATATAACCTTTAGGGGGTGTTCATTTTAAACAAGACAAAATTAAATCGATGAATTTGAGGTTAGGAAAGGGGAGGGGATGCATTTTTGGTGGTGGGGATGGGGAAGGGGGAATATCCCCTATTCCCCTCCCCTTCTCCCACCTCAAAACCCACCGAAAATTCGATTTTGTCTCTGTTTTAAATGATTATCTCCTATAGGTTGTATTATTACAAAATAATCAAAAGATTGTATTATTAAAAAGAATGAGTCAAAGGTTATATTATTTTTGACAATTTTTCCTTGATTTTATCCTGATATACATCTAATTTAGGGTAGTGGAGCAGTAGGCTCAATGTGACAACTGCTCTAAATGGCGGAGATTGCCTGGTGACATTTTACTTCCTTCAAAATGGACATGTGCATATAATGTTTGGGACCACAGCAGGTTGGTAATTCTTGTATTCATACACACATGCACACATTTAGGAATAAATAACCAACACACTTTGTACAAAAAGTGCAAACTCATTTATGGGATATAAAGAGCCTATATATGACAAGACATTTCATTTGTGGTTTTCGGTGTTTTTGCTCTGCTCCAGAGGAGTTAGGCCTAGAGAACTTGAAAATATCGACATTTGAGCAAGGGTCTAAAAACAGTCAAAGAACCAACTAACCTCCATATTTTTGTATTAAGGGTTCTGAAAAGGAATGCTGTTGAAATATTTAAGCTGATTTTGTTCTCTCTGCAGGACCCAGTGAAGTATCCAGAACAAATGAGCCTGGAATTTAAAAGCTTTTTAAAGGGGCTGCTTAATAAGGTTGTTTATGTCACAACTTTTGGCTCTTGTTTGGTCTTTAACTTACTAGCGTATGAGGAATTAAGCGCAGAATTCTTATTTGAAATGTTGGAATCAGGTCCAGCAACAAAGACTGTCTTGGCCTGCCATTCTTGAGCACCCGTTTATCAAAGAATCTTCTGTTGATTTTGAGGTAAGGAAGCACAGACTTTTGCTGTGTATGGATGTACTTTTGTTTGTAATGTGCAACCATCGTACAGACTCATTCCCTTGAAACTTTTCACAGGAATCTCCTGCTGTAAAGATATCAACGGGGTGTCAAGCTGCTGAGAAAGGCAAAACTTCAATGATGCCTTTGCCTGTGCACTCTAAAACTCTGACTTCTGAAAGTAAGACCTCAACCGTCTCTCCAATGTTCAATTTACTTTAATGTGACTTATGTTCTTTGAAGAACTGTGAATGGATCGACCATAGGCTGATATTACTTCCTGTCTTCCCAATGCTTCAGGCTTTCTTTGAGATGCTCAGCCTCGCACATCCAATTTGGCTTACTCATGCATAATGCATTGCTTCATTCTTTTGTCATATTGTCCTTGAGCAGTTGAATTACCTTTTCAGAATGTGATTATGAGCCCATCTATGATTATCTACTGATACATAAAGCTGTATGGGAGTGAACTTGGAGTAAAATTTGATGCTAAAACTTACACTTAGCACTCTTATATCAAACCTTTCACTTAATATTTCAAACTCTTGCTGAAACTTGTGAGTTATCAGGCAAATTAACATCTCAAATTGCATTCTGATTTTATC
Organism: Chenopodium album; assembly: GCF_948465745.1. Taxonomy (NCBI): domain Eukaryota; kingdom Viridiplantae; phylum Streptophyta; class Magnoliopsida; order Caryophyllales; family Amaranthaceae; genus Chenopodium; species Chenopodium album. The sequence continues at coordinate 54,381,215 of NC_137845.1, read as the reverse complement.
ATTGGACGTCATATAGTCATATCTGTTCTAAGTTTGTAAGAGTGGTTGCAAGATCCAATTCTCTGAGATGGAGGGTAGCTGCGTAGTTAGCCTTTTAACTATCTTTTCACATCTTATTTATTTCTGAATAGTTGGTTCACAAGTATTCATACTTTGTTTGATATGCTTAGATATATATTGCTACTATTAGCTCTTTCCTGATCCTCCTTTAGATATGAGATATCAACATCATTTTGTAGTTATGTTATTAGTAATAATTCATTATCATTAATCTTATAAAAGGACCATTTGTTACAGCTTAATCTTTGTCAAGATTGCATGCACAATCACCATCATACTCTACTGGTTAAATTGTTTAGGGGTTTCAACAACAAGATCTTACTAGGTGGTGGTTGTCTGTTGAATTTTTGTTGTTGTTTTCTCTGTCAGTTTATGTATGTCAAGAATGAACTCTGTTTCAGATTGGCAACCATTAGAGAGACTGGAAAACAATTCGTGCACAGTTGAAGGTGCAAAGATTATAGGACAAGAGGTTGAGGCACTGACACTTATCTTGGAACCGATTAAGATATTTTCTCAAGGCGCACAGACCTCTAGCAGGTAAATGATTGGTTCATTCTTTTTACTCGACTTGCAGTTGTACTGGAAATTGGATGATAAATACTTCTTGAACCAGGATGTGATTGTTGTTTGTATTAGTATGTAAGACTGTGGCTGTTACTTACTGTGTCATTGTGTTTCTTTTATGCCCATAATTCTTAGTTTCCTCTGCCTTTGACGATTGCTGTTTGATAAGCTTTAGCTGTAATAAAAGATCTCAACTAGCTTTGGGAATTAATTAGTACTATTCAGTAAGTTGGGTTTGTAATTTGTTTGCAGCTCTCTCAATATGTAGCTGAACGCATAATTTTTTGTTTACACATGTTTTACTAAGTAATATGCTTATGATTCCTTCAAAAAAAAAAAAAAAAAAAAAAAAAAAAAAAAAAAAAAGAACAAAGGTAATATGCTTATGAAGTTTGAGTTTTGCAGACAACAAGAAAATTGCATGCTTAAGCTGCAGAATTATAACTTATTTCATGTCTAACTTTCACAGAAGGGGAGCGCTTCATAATACAATTCAGTCGCTCAGAATTCTTTCAAATTTATTGGCAGCTGAAGCTGTTACAAGTACTTGTGTGGATGAAATAATCTTTGATCTTTTGGGGCTTACTTCTTCTCTCATGAGGGAGAAAAGTAATGACTTGTGTGATTTGATTGCTAAGGTATGTTGTCTCTTGTCAATTCTATGCAGTTCCCAAGCAAGGTTTAATTATTATTTTTAAACAGCGGAGATGTTGTTAAATAGAGAATTGCTTTGGTTATTACTAAGTGACACCTAGCTTATTGCTCTTTTAAGAAACAAAATTCCAATGTGACAAAGCTAGCTTAGGTGCGTGTTATCAAATGCAATCTCTACTACTGTATGTCATTTTCCTTCTTTGCAGACTTTGTATATCATCCGGATATTAATTGATGGTAGCGGACTCAGCTCTGGAACCTCATATTTCACTCAGTGGGTTGCGCTAGTTGAGTTGCATTCACAGGTACTCCTTTTCCTAGAGGTTTTTGCACTGTTGGGCACTTTAAGCTGCAACAGTTTAGTACGTACATGTATAAGTTTTTCATATAATGTATTAGTAAGTTAGTAACTGCAGTATTTGACAACAGTCAAACAAAAATAAAGAGTTCAAAGGAACAATTATGATAGTTTATTGATCCTGACATAGATTAGGAGTACAATTGCAATTGCAAATTTGCTATAGGTCATGAAAGGTCAATTATATGTTTTCTTACTTCCTGTGATATACAGTACTATATTACAAGGGGAGTCAACTCATTATATTTTGCTGAGAAGGTTACCAATTTGCTTCGTAAGATGATATTTGGTTGCTTAAGATGTGGAACCATGTGAAAGAATGACAAATTATGTGCCATATACAAATATGTTACTGCTCTAGAAAATTTTAGCGGTCATGTGTACAACTGTACATGCTATCAATTATCACTTTCTCAGACCCAGGATTGACTTTTTAACTAGTCCAGAGTTGTTTGGTGGTGTTCCTCTATGTGTCATCAAAATTTTTAGTATTTAGGCACCTTGGTTTTACTAAATATTTAACCCTTATTAAAATTTGCAATTGTACAACAGATTGTTAGCAGCTCAGAAGATTCAAGTGGCAGAGTTCTGCATGAATCCAACTCTTGCATTGCAGTCATGTTAAATCAAGTTATGTTGGCTGTCAAGGAACTTGATTTTTCTGCCCCCGTTAACATTATTGAGACGTCGAAGCAAATCCTTGTCCATGCAAAAACAAGCAACTTAGTTGAATGCTTGTGTATGAGCTTAAAAACTGCAGGAACAAACCATTTGGGTTCTGATAATTTTTTAATTGCTGCCTCTGAAGGGTGTAGAGCACTTTGGTGTTTGGTAGATGCATTGGAAAATTTCTCTTTGATGGAAAAATCTAGGGCATTTCCACTCACCTCTTTGCGCAGAAATTCGTTAGTCCAAAATAATAATACGGACTGTGACAGGCTTCCAGACATTATAACAGGCTCTGAAAAGGTTGTTGAGGCTATAGCAAAAGTGTTCTTGAATTTTAAACCAGTTCGAGTTGTTATGCGCTACTGCCTTCACCAGCGTGCTGAAGAAGTCCTCTTAGCTGCTATCCAGGTTTGAAATGCCCCCAATTTTTTTTTCATCCCTATAGTGGAGAGTTTGTTGCTGATTGTTAGGAATGCTGAGTAGGTTGTTGCTAGGAATGCAATTAGGTCTCTTATTCTAGAAAAAGGGAAGAATAGCTTAGTGAAAAAGAGAGATAAATGGAGGGCCTCATATTAAGAAAATCAGTTGGAAAAGAAAAATCTGTTAGGAGTGGAGTTAATGCAAGTATGTAAATAATATATAAGGAAGGCTGTAATAAAGTCATTGAGAATTGTATATTGATAAACACATTGCGAGGAATTTACCCCTCGAAGAGTAAACCTTTGTAGCGAGCTAGACTATACTGATCTAACACGAGTTCTACCAAGCCTTGCTCTAGAATTCATCTTAACTTCTGCATTTCTACTAAATTGCTCCTCATTCTGTTTAATTTTCCAAATAACCCAAAAATACTAATCTGATTTTTGCTGTCAAACTGCCTCTTAGTAAAGGTTTCTCTGAATTTTTTCCTGTCATCATTCATCTGCTGTTCAGGTGTACAAGCATTAAAGGACTCAACTTTCTTTTCAGTCACATCAACAACCCCATTTACATCAAGCCAACTGCTGTTAAATGCCATAACCGCAGATTTCAATAGGCATGCTTGCTTTTGCCTTAACCATTTTTCCACTCACAACGAAGCTTTTGGGACTAATGATTTGAGCCCATGTAAGGGTTGTGGTGGAATATGTAATAGGATAGGCTCAATATGAACCCATGGATGTTCTATTCAAAACGTATGCTATACAAGTCAACAAGGGTCTTTTCGATGATGAGTTTGTTTCTTGGATGCAGGGTTAAAGTAGAACATCGAATATCATGTCAATAAGAATGCAAAAGAAACCATGAAAAAGGTCTTCTTTCAGATGCCAATGATCCTACAGTTCTTAGGAATTAAAATCCCTGATAGTTTTTGTAAATTATAGGCTCAGGAGTCGGGATTTACTTTGATGGAATAATGCACATTATCTAATGTATCAAGAAGTTCAATATTTAACTGGCTTTCAGTTTTTGTTATTAATCTATACATATTCATATTATAACATGAGGTTTTTGTTTGTTGTGGCTGCTACTTAGGTGCTGCATGCACAGTGGAATTATACCTTGTGTACTTTGTGGAATTCCGAGATCTTTTCCTGTTGAAGCTGTGATAAATGGTGGAGGAGATGACACACTTGTTTCTGACATATTCTCTATAATATCTTTATGTGGATCATATTTGAATGAAGACTCACCAACTGGTGAAGCTAATGACTTAAAGTTCAAATACACTAATATTAATGGACTTGCTTTGCATTCATGTCTGCTGCTTGCAACAATAGCACAATCTTTTAATTCAGCTGGAAGAAACTCAACATGTCTTATTCTAACAACTTCCTCTGAAAAACAGCAATCACGCCTTTTGTCACTTGCTCGCCTGTTTTCTTCTAGTGGACCGATTGCCTCATTTGAACCTCATCGTGCATCGGCCATGCTAGCATTTGCATCAATTTTATCTATGGAAAGTGGAACATCTGTTGCACCTTCAGTATCTGACATTGCAATGCCTTACATCCCTTGTATTTCTGCTCTTTGTGACTACCTGAAAATGAATCACAACGATGATCTGGAGATCAACCACACTACAACAAATTACATGCTTTCACCTTGGCATGGGTTGAGGGATGGATGTGTTGGCTTGCTCAAAACAAAATTGAGATGGGGAGGACTGTTGGCTATCAAACAATTTTGTGCCACTGGAACTCCACAATTTCTTCTGGATTTATTGGGGAAAAATCTTCTTGTCGATTCCCAAGAAAAAGATCATTTACAGGATCTAATGGGGCTGTCACCAGTTGGAGTTGTATGGGCTGTTTCATGTCTAAGTCACTGCCTTACATGTAGTGCTGTAATTTTTCGACAGATGATGCTGGTGTATGTGCACGTCAAGGGTATTAGTGACTTGTTATCTGGTTCTCATCTGAAGCTCATTAGATCTTGGAGTGGGCCTGGTGGGGGGAAGAATGGTGTGAGAGATATTATCAATGCAACGATTGAGTTTTTGGCTTTCCCTTTTGTAGCCATTGAAAATGCCTTTGGTTTTCCGTCTGCCACTGCATCCATGAATAGTGGGTTTCTTCTAAATGTCAGCTCACCTGGTGCAAATGTGTATTGAGAGGATGAAGACATCACGAAAGCAATTAAGGAGAGCATGGAAAAGTATGCGGGGATTCTTGTGGAGGTTAGATAGTCTCTCACCGATCTTAATGCAGACTTTGTAACCATAATTGTTTAGTTAATTTAATTTAGAACTTTTATGAACCTTGATAATTTCCAATGAAAGATATTTAACACATTTTTCATTGACCATGTATGCATAATATGATATTATCATTTCCCCGATTAGCTGCATTTCCTTACCTTGCATATTTTTTATGCAGCTCGACAATTGTTTTTTTTTTATGCATGCTATGAAAGTTATTAGAGAGGAAAAATAAATCTATTTACCAGTGCAAGTCTACAAAGCCATTGGTTTTTTTTCCAGTGTTTCATTTTTAATTTACACTAGTCCTGCATCATTTCACCCTTTCTTGTTTCTGTCAAGTTTGCAGACAGGGGTGCCTATTAGAATTTTGCATTGTGCTAATGTTTTGGGGATGGAGGACACCAAAAGGCCGGTTGCATTCCTTGGTAAAATGATCAAATGTAAAACATTAGCAGTACACCTTGTAGGAAAGGGGATGCTAGAAGCTGCAAGAATGAGAAGACTGCTTGATAGTTCATGTCCTAAAGAGGTCATCCTGGATATGCTCGTGACAGTGTCTGACCTAGCTCGTATGCATGTGGTCAGTTTCCTTACTGTAACTGAATACTCTTTGCATTTGCATGTTTTTCTTGAGAGTAAAATCACTATTAATTCTTTTAGTTGATGTTAATGAATTTGCATCCCAATCAGTTTTCAAAAGTTTATATTCATTTTCCATACTGCATAATAGATTCATCTATTTGAATGTATAGCGAAAAGACATGTACAAGATACCTGGTCAACAATTAAAGCCACAGACATAGTCATGTTTGTGGGCATGTTTTTGAGATCGGAAGAGAATTAGATTAACTTTCTATGGTCCAACTTTGGGAATTTAGGAAAATTCTATAGTTGGCTGACAGTATGACTATGATTTTATTGTGGATCGACTTTTGGAAGGTGCACTTTGACCAGGGGTCGACAATTTTTGCTTCTACAGAAACTGTGGTGGGATTAAATCAAGGTGTAATTGGGTGCTACTTTTGCTTAAGGAACCCCATTGTGCAGTTAGGCCATTTCAATTGCTTTCCATGAGATCTTAAATACAAAAGCATGCCAGTGCGATTTGAATACAATTGTGTAAGCTTTATAATTTCACAGTTGTAAATTATGATTAGATTGGCTGAATAATGTTCAGGTTGACAACTCTTTCTCTGTTTTACACAAGTGAATAATTACATTTGTGAAGTATCTTCTCTTTCAGGGTTTGAAGTCTTAAACATTGTCAGAGAATATAAGCACCATGTCAGACTCATGGGACTTGCTTCTATTTTACTGTTCTAAAGCTGAATCTTCATTATGGTGAATTTGTGCTGGTTGGATATTGAACTGCATTGCCTGCTTCAGTTATTGTTTCCTTTATGCTTTGCAGGGTTTTTACGAGTACATCGAGAGGGCAAATATAGTGATACGCATAAAGGAGTTACTCGCGTCTGATGATCCTACTTTTCGTGCAAAGGCTTGCAATGCTGTAGGAAACATGTGCCAGCATAGCTCTTACTTTTATGAATCCTTGGTAAGTTATATACAGTAACTTTCCTTTCCATTTGAGGTCTTATTAATCAAATCTTATGTTTATTGATGATATCTTTTTAGTGTATTTATGTTTCATGATCATAATTCTTTTCCCCTGTAGTTCTTTCACAAATAAATTATATGCTGATGTGTCTTCTTATTGCTTGATATATAGGCAAGGCATGGTATCATAAATCTTCTCATAGACCAATGCACCGACTCAGACAAGCATACCAAGAAATTTGCCTGTTTTGCTGTAAGATTTGTCACTTAAATATCTATGGTCATGCATATTGCTCTTGGACTGTTTTCAGTTTGCAGGAATATATATTTCAATCTATATTCTGCTTCAGAATTAATTTTCTATAGTTTATTAGTGAGGACTGAGGGGAGAAGGAGGAGGTGTAATGGGGAAAGGAGAGGAAGAAAATAAGGCATGTGGTTAATATGACATTTGTTGATGAAATTGATCCTCTCCTTTACAAACCTCTGAAATGAAGGCTATCTTAGTTATGTTGATGTACATTTATTTTCTTTAGTTGCACTTTAATATTTTTATGCCTGTATATCCTTGTTTCTCTTTCTCACATCTCTTCTCACAGATTGGAAATGCAGCCTTCCATAATGATTCATTATACGAAGAACTTAGGAGGTCAATCTCTCAATTGACGAATCTGCTGCTGCTACCCGAGGAAGATATCACAAAATTAAATGCCGCAGGTGCACTGGGTAATCTTGTTCGTCACTCCAACCTCCTCTGTGAAGATATCGTGTCTCATGGTGCAATTCAGGTTAGTTGCTACTTATCATTAACTTAGGATGTGGCTGTGCTTGTTTAGTAGGTCTAGTCTTCTGTCTGACACCAAACTAATCTGATATAAGATTTTAGTCCTTTACTCCCTTACTATCACGTCTAAAAAAAATTGTTGCTTGTACACTCTTTACTTTACCTTTAGTATTGGTGTTGTATTCTCGACATTTGAACATGAGTATGAATACATAATACTTGACAATTAACATGGAAAATTCCAACTTGAAGGCATGTAGCAATGCGTTTCTCAAATTCTCATGGCTAATTAATACTTCAGTCTAATATAAGCTATTTGTATCACTTGTTCCATGATCATGACTTGTTTGTTTTTTATATTCGTGTATGATTTTGCAGGCATTACTTAAGGTGGTCTCTGATTGCTCTAAGCTAGCTTGGAACTTTCCAAGTATAGATGCTACTAGCGAGTCTCCTTTAAAGAACGCACTCTTTGCTTTGGCAAAGATGTGTGCAGACTATTCACCTAGCAGGAATATCATTTGTTTGTCAGAGTCATATCAAGAGATAGTGCAGTTTCAGAAAGCGTTTGATTCTACTATTGCAAAATATGCTAGGATCATATGTAGTAAAGCCGGTGGCGCTTAGAGCCACCTTATATGTTGTTCATACTGGCTTTTTTGGTGGCCTATAATCTTGTAAAATGAAAATGTGTTTCAGTTGCGACTTGTAAGGTCGATTTTCTTGTTTGTAAGTTGCATAGAACTTTACCAAGCTTGTCATGGTCTACTGGTCTGAGTTCTGACTGGTTACCTCAAGGTCACAAATTCAACTCCACTATTAGAGAATTCTTTTCTGTTCTCGGGCAAGCGATCCTCAATGCAACCCCTACTCCCCATGAGTCTAGTCTTCAACTAATTTGGAGTGTTCGATCCTGGCTATAGATCCCTGGCCAAGGGTCATTGTTTTAATATCCTCTGAGAAAGACCATCCAATATCTCTTAGTATCAACTAATCAGACATGAATCTGCTCTTTATTACATTTTTACTAGTTCAATCTTTAAATATATTGCCAAGGCTTCAACTATATTTGAATTTCTACTTATAAGCCCAAGTGCCAAGGAACATGTTATAGTGGACTTTGAAGTCAATTTTGACAAAAATTTTTAAAAATGTAATAATGGATTCAAGTTAAAAAAAAAAAAAAAAAAAGAAATCAAATAAAGCAGTTAAATTTACACATTAAGCTCCCGTTATAAAAAAAATAAATAAATAAAAATAAAAAAGGTTCCACAATAAGCTAATTAACAAATTCTAAATATGACTAGCTACTCGTATTTTGTTCATTTGTCTCACTTCATCATATTAATTTGCATTATGTGTTGTCTTTTATTAAAAATAGAGGTTAATGAGCTTGTTAAATTTATATGATATACAGTATATACTCTATATGAAGCATAACATATCAAATTCAGAATTTCTAATTTTAAAATCTAAATTTGATTGATGTAATATTTAAAGAATAGAATCAAGGTTGAAATCTTAATCATGGGATATAACAATATTCTTGTATAAGGAGACATCTTAATTCCTAAAGCACATGCAATTAACAGCATCATTATTAGCACAATGAAGCCAAACAAAGAATCAATAACATAGTAGAATTTCCCAAAGAAGAGCACTAAAATTCCTCCAACTTGTCTGAAATTACCATATTCTTAGCCACCAAAACCTCAAGTCAATTTGGCAACTGTGACAAAGAATAAAAATAACGGAATCTTTGCCCATGCAATTATACAATTACATAAGGACCCACTCAACATGAAAATCGATTTTAGCACACCACTAATTAATTTTGGCACACCCCTATATGAGAAGAGCATAGAAAACTGTGCTCTCACATAGAGGTGTGCCAAAATAAATTATGGTATGCCAAAATCATTTTCCACTTAACATGAACTTGTTGGATACATGCGGTCTCCCAAATGCTTGTCGAAGTTCTCCTCAGTCTAGTCCGCTCCAACTTCGATCCATTTAGGGCCTGTTCTCATTAGATTATTTTCAGTTCAGTTCAGTTCAGCTCTAATAAGTTTATGTCTAATGATATTGCTGATGATTTAAAGCCAAATTTCATACTTTTAAACTTATATTACAACAACGAAAATAATAATAATAATAATAATAATAATAATAATAATAATAATAATAATAATAATATAGTATATGTTTTTAAAATGTTTTGGGGTTCCATGTTTTTAATATATTTTTCATAAATATTTTAATTATATAGTATATTTTTCATAAATATTTTAATATGTATATTTGTATATACACATATATATAATAATAAATAATCAAAGATCATTAATCTGTAGTTAAAAATCACTAATCAATTCAGTTCAGTTCAGCTCATTTCAAGCAATGAGAACAGACCCTTATTTAAGGCGGGGTTTGTTTTTTAGCACCTTTAACCAATTTCATATTGTCTTTACACCCACTCTAAAAAATTTAAAAGAAAATATGGAGTAAGAAACTTCTTAAAATCATATTGTCTTTACACTACATACAAGGGAAACCAAACCAAAATAACATCACATAATGTAGGTATATTCTAAATTCAATACTTTCTCTTTGTCTATCAACTTCACACTAATATAGGTACATGATAGAAAATATTCATAGAATATTCTCCTCTAAATTTAGGATATATTTTGTATTTTACATATCTTGTAGTTATCTAATATGATTAGGTTTCTAGTATACACCCTCATTTTCCAAATGTTCGACTTATATCGTAAACTCTATTTCTTATGACAAATCTAATTCTTTGAGTTACACACTATGTATAATTTTGACAAAAGCTTTAATAAATTTTAAAAGCCTAATGGTTTTAATTTATCAAAGTATGAAAAATCTAATTGTTTGAGTTACACACTATGTATAATTTTTAGGCAAAATTGGCCATAACACCTTGAAATATGGCTTAGGTGCACTAAGCACCCTGAACTTTGCATAGTAGCCAAAACACCACCAAGTATGGTGTTAGGTGCAACGCATGCCATAAATGAAAATTTCCGGTAACTTATTTCACCAGGAGGAGGTGAATCTTCACTCTCTAGAACAGTTTTGTAGTCTTCCTTCCACTTAGCTTGCAAGGATTCACCTCTTCCGATAAAATAAGTGGTCGAAAATTTTCATTTAAAGCACGCTTCGCACCTAACACCATAGTTGGTGGTGTATTCGCTACTACGCATAGTTCAAGGTGCTCAGTGCACCTAAGCCATACTTTAAGGTGTTGCAACCAATTTTGCCTAATTTTTATAGATGCTAGATATGTATTAATTTTGTTAATAAAAAAAATTTCCAAACTTTTTATAATCAGTCATATTGGAAATTGTTAATACATAATTTAAGTTGTGTTTTAAATATTTTATGCATGTATTGTGATACATGGATGAAAAATGATAGAATATTGGCATTAGTGGTTGATAAACAATAACATATGACCAAAAAAAAAAAAAAGTAATGATAATAATAATAATGTGAAAAGTTGAATGTTTGAATCGTTAATTGATTAGTATATTTATGTAAATAATTTTATTTATTTTTTATATTAATAAAACAGTTATTCAACATTTTGGAAACTCACATTATTATCCAAGATTTTATTTCTTTTTTTTTTGTTTATCATTTATGGGCAATTTAAATAATTTAAAAGTTAGGCCATGTTCTCTTCACCTTAAAAAAATAATATTAAGTAAAAATAATTTCAGTTCAGTAAAATTAATTTCAGTCAGTAAAAATAAGTTCAGCTCAGTAAAATTCAGTTTTCTTAAACAAGAATTATAATAGAAAATCAGTAAAAATAATTTAAGTTCAGCAAAAATAATTTAAGTTCAGCAAATATAATTTTGTTTCAGTAAAAATAATTTCAATTCGGCAAAAATAAGGTGAAGAGAACGGGACCTTAAACACCAACTTTTTGCTTTTACTCCCTGTCCCCCCTTAGGTTATATAATAAAGATAGGATAATAGTTATATTTCTAATTAAAGGTTTGGGTTTAAATCTAGACCCATATTATTTGATCCAAAATCCGCTACTGTTTATATAGATGTATTCTTTCTTTCTTTTTATAAATTAGTATAAAATTTTGACCCGCTTAATACAACTGAAATTTGCAACACATCAACTAGAAGAATAGAAGATTAGGGTGGTAATACTTTTGGGCACACTTCATTAATGTGTGCCCACAATTTATGGGCCCTTTTCCCATATGGTTTGATGCCTTTCCCAAAGTTGATTGCAATTCCGCTTGATAAACAATGCAAAAATACATAGTAGGACCCTAAATTGTTGAAAATTTCTTCGTTTGTTTTGGGGCTATCACACAGTTTTCTTGATTGTGACCCTATTTTTTGAATTTTTCATATGCATAATTAACAATAATACCGAGGTTATAGGGAAAATGATGTGTATTGGTTGGTGTAATGTGAATAATTACATAAAATAATTATAAGGGACAAAAACTATGTCTTAGTCGAGATTTGAGCTCTGCCAGCCGAACTTGGTACCACCCAAAATAATCGTGGGAGCTTTGGTTTGTGTCTCTATGTAATTAGACTTTTTGAAAACTTTTTCATACATAAATTGGTTTGTTTAATACATTGTGCAAAACTAGTATAAAAAAGTGTGTTTTGTTCTCTTTGTTATTTTAAATTTTGGTTCTTTAATTTATCTACTTCTACTTTACTTTAGTTTAAATAAAAAAAAATACACCTTGTTATCTTCATTTAGGCCCCGTTCTTTAAAGCTATTCTGCTCTGCCCTGTTCAGCTGAGTCTTACTCTGCTGAAACCTGCTCTACTCTACTTAAAAATATTATTAATATTGAATTATTATAATAATAATTAATATTTAATAATAATAATAAATAATTAATATTTAAAGATAATAACTAAAATTTAAAGATAATAATAATTATTAATTTTTAATAATAATAATAATAAAAATAATAATTAAATAATATTTAATAATAATAATTAATATTTTATAATAATGTTTGATGATTATAATAATAATGCGATAATAATAATAACAATTATTATTATTATATTAATAATAGAATAACTCTAATATTATTATTATTATAATTATATAATAATAATAATAATAATAATCTGCTATGCTCGGTTTGGTTCTGCTCTGCTGACCCCTGCTCTGCCCAGAAGCTCAAAAGAATAGGACCTTATCTAGTTATCCCATACCATTATACCAGCACATGATACATTTTACGCAGTTGTTTGTTAATATGAAAATTCTATCTAATTTTTATTTTACTTCTATTATTTGTGATTTAATAAAAAAGTATGAGGTCTCCTTACCTTCCCTTATCTAGTTATTCCAAGCCATCACATCATATATTTTTTGTAATTGTTGATTATGCACATGGTCGAATATATGGATAATATTGTTTTAAGATGAAGATAATATGACCTTTTCATCTTATCAATTTTATAGTAATTAATACTTCGTATATACTAGTTTCGGTTATATGTTAGCCATTTATAAAGCTTAATCAATGTATATTCTATTTATTTCAATTTATGTTTACAAGACTACTCAATCCTACATATGCCAACGTTATTGAATCTAGCAACTCTCCCTCCCTTTCTTAGGTATTGGCATTCGGCAAATACAAGTTTATTTGCTAGATAAACGAATTTTTGTTAATCTGGCGGCACTTTTGTAAATATATTGAAAAATCGTGGTCATTTATTCAGTACTTTTGATGAGCTATCCAAATACTGTTTACAACTTGCATTTGCTGTTTAGTGAGAAAATTACACATGTACCCCTCAACTAGTACATAAAAAAACGCATGTACCCCTCTACTGATACTTGAAAAGGCGATTATACTCCTAGATAAACTCTGGGGAATTAACTGGACACAACTCATTGTCATTAGTCATTGGCGTTCAAAGAATGCTGCAATGCAAGCATCATTATCTGTTCAAATCATCATTAAATTTTAAATAAGACATATAACTGTTCTTAATTGTGGCTCTCTACCAGCCTTATTACTTATTTAGGGTCCCATTTAAACCCATTAGAAGGTTTGATTCAAGAGACATTTTGAAGCTTATAAATCACTATTCAGTTTTCACCTACATTCATTTAAATAAAATCACAATCATGTATATAACAACCTACTATAATTTATTTTTTCCTCTATTTAATCAACAAATTTTCAGTAATATTTTTTTTCAACTTTTATACTTGTACTTGTCTATAATCAAAACCCTATTACTTCATATTTTGTACTTTTTAAATTTACTTTCCTAAGACGCCATATGTTCCTAAGACACCGTATGTAATAAAAAGACAAATGAGCCTTTTACATACACTGTACTAACTATCATCTTAAACTTTTTTGTACTCAAAATAGTGTTTAAACTGTTTGGAATAGATATTTATTGGGATCTCATTTGATTTTAATTATTATTATTTTTTTTATTATAAAATGGCACTGTATATTTTTCTTTTTTTTAAAAAAAAATATATATATAAAAAACTTTTAAACCCCACTTAGTTAATTAGTTTAATTCAAGAGACAATTTGATAGTCTCTAATTTTACATCCATTTATATAAAATCACAATCATATCATGCATGGGGCATGCAAAACCTTTTGCTTAATTAAGAAGTAATTTTTTTTAATTCTTTCAACTTAGCTATAATTTGGTCTGATGAAAGGTGGGAACAGTTCATAATTGAATTGGTTGTTGAAATGTTTCCAACTTTTTTGTTATCATGGGAGGGAAGGGGAAGTGTTTATAAATATGTATAATCTTGACCTTGAATTATCTATATAAATTATAAATAACTATAGCCTAGCTATATAACAAAATAATTATTTGTGGTAAAATATAAAGTCAAAATAAGTATTGTAGACAAAATAATGATGGAAGTTTGACAACAAGGTGAAGGAGGTGCACTGCTAAAAAACAACCCTCCATCCCCTCCGTAATAGCCTCCTTCTCCTGGAGGATTATTGTAACCGTCTCCCGTGCCATACATGCCTCCCGGAGCACCACCGCCATTGCCGCCAGGAATTAGCCCGCCACCACTACTAATGCCGCTACCTCTTGATCCAGGATTTGCTATGCCTCTGCATTATTAATCACTCGTGTATCAATAAACAACGTACATGATGAATGAACAATTAATTGATGCATAGCTTTCAAACAACGGTTAAAATTGAAATGTTAATTTCTTTGCATCTATGATAGATTAAAAACAAAATCAAAATTATTCAAATGACTATGTAATAAATTTAGTGTACTGTCTACAATAGCCTGTTATAATAAATTTGTGGCGCGACTTGTCCTAATCGCACCTTATCATTGTATTATATGAATGGACATCAACATACTAAAGTAAGCTTCAATTCCACATAAATGTTAACTTCATTCATTTGATCTTTGCATATTTTGATCCAAAAAAAAAAAGAAAACATACAAAAAAAAAAAAAAAGGTACAATATGCTAAGAATAAATTCCCAAACAAGTGCATGAGAAATTGCGTCAGCCACCCCCCTTAGTTTCAGTGAAAAATTCTTAAACATGATAATTGATACCTATTGTACTACTTTACAACTTTGACTTGCAAACCAAATTTAGGCCAATAATATCGACCAAATCTCATGATAATATCCTATCTTTCATAATGTTAGCACTCCATATTTCCATGTGAAAAAGTGTCCTAATATTTTTCACTTTAAGAACTGTACTAGAATAAATTAAAGTGGATGTCTTCTATTTATGTTGGTTTAGTTGCTAATTTACAATATATTTTACGTTGAAAGTTTTACACTTAAAAGTTTCTTTCTAATTAAGTGTGGAACACATTTTAGAGTACACTAAATCAACATGTAATGAGCCACTTTCAAAAAACCTTCATGTATGTTCATTCAATTATATTGACCATTTTAAAAAATGATAAACCTCATTCTCATCTCTCTACTTAATTAATTTATTTATTTTCGATTTAACATTAATGTATATCATTTGTTCGTTAACTATATCAATGTAGTATCACTCGTGCGTTAGACACCAACACATTAGCTATTACACCTTATAATCTATAATCATAAAATATACTCTGTAGTAAATAAGATCAAAATCAAACAAAATCTAGCAAACTAAAGTTTTAGACAAATGATATCCCCTCATTGCTTAAGAACAAATCTACTATCAATAAATCACAATATTTTGAGTTTTGAATTTTTATGTAGATTGTAGAAGATTCCTACTGGCCTACAGTACTTGTTATCACATCTTCTATTAAAAAATGCATTATCTAGAAAAGGGGGGAAAAGTGACATGTAGAAAATTGTGTAGGGCAAGACTCTGAAAATATCTTCAGAAAATTGAGGAAAAAGACCACAGAATATATGCAATAGAACATGGGTGACCTGGTGAAGATATGGCATTAGTAATTAACCATGACTTAATTAGATTTAGAAAGGGTCCAAGTATATAGGTGAGGATGTGATGAATTTAAGCTGTTCAAACAAATTTATGAGATTTAATATTAAAAATAACAGTGGTAGAACACAAAAGCATACATCTTGTTACTTGTTAGTTGTCGTTATTTTACACTTGGATATATATATCATTCATTCAGACTGCAAATGACTAACATACATCACTCGGTGTTACTTCTTTTGGAAAACTAACTACTTAGGAGACTTGGTAGTCATCATTTATTATACTCGTATGAAGCAAATGATCATGATTTTCAAATTATTATAATGAAGCGTGACATTACATCAGCAAAATTAATAACATAACGAATAAACAACAATAATAACATTGATCACTTACGCTAATATGCATGTAGGATGTAGCGACATCACATCAGCGATGTTGATATAACATAATGAATCGACAACAATAATAATAAGTCCGAATACTTAATCCTCAAAAATAGGGTCGGCTGTATGAATCAGGACCATATCTGATCTCTTAGGATTATAAATTTAAAAGCATGGAGATGGAGATGGAGACAAAAAGGGGGAAAAAACATACCCATTAGGAAGCAAGATTCCTGCGTTGAGAGTAAGTTGGTCAATAAAAGCAGCAGGTTTGGGCTCCATACTTGAAGCCAAAGTATATTGAGGATTGACCCCATCACCTGATGGCACAAAAAAAGCTCCATTCACCATTAAATCACCTTCTGTTCTCCAATTCCAGCTCTCCCACTCTTGCCCATTTGCATCCAACCTTCTTGTAACCTACCTTGCCCAATCAACACACACGTACACACGTTAACATTTATAATTTCTATCTCGATATATATTGTTACACTAACTCGACCCCTGGCCTTCTACTATGTCATAAATTATATTGTGAAAATTTAGAGGCAAAATCGTGTATGAAATGGTCTTATTAATGTTTGTGTAACTATCTCTATTTTGGGGCCATCCTTTTAGCTAGCTCAATCTTGCAAAGTTGCAATAGGTTTTATGCAACACTTGCACAGTATATTGAATAGCCTAAACACTAAATAAAGCAAAACTTATCTATAATGCGTCACTAAATCAAGAAACATTTTAGCCACTTGCATCTTTTCTTGAATGCATGTGAACTTAGTAAAAAACATGCATTGAAGTGTTCAAAAGATGGTCTCTACCTCTTTTGCATTAGGATTTGGTGGTGCAATGTATCGGTTCCCTTGGCTATTGATAGTCGGTCTAGAGCTACCACCCACCGCGTACTCAGCCCAACTCGAATAATCATTATTCACGACGTGGAAGTACCCAAACCGGCACCTAGGCATCCGTTGATTTAATGCCTCACCAAATCGATTGAATGCCACCGTAACTTGCATCCCTCGATCAGCAACATAGTCATCACTGTGCCCTAGTAAGATAACCTTATCGTGATGAGAGAAGTGATTGTTCGAAATTGTGATAGCAGTCGATCCCACGGTACAATCAATTAAACCATCCGCGCAATTAGACAACGTGCAATGGTCTATCCAAATGTTACTAGACGAAAAAATATGTAACCCGTCACCGTCCGAGTCAGCGGGGTAACAATGATGTATGTTAATATTGTGAACAATCACATTTGTAACATGCTCAATTGATATGCACCCTCCACCCGTGATCTCAACATGAGCACCACGTCCATCAATTGTCTTAAAACTTGTAACTATTAGAGGACTTTTAAGCTTAATAAGCATGTCACTAGCAAATATTATCCAAACCGGGCCCGGTTGGCTAACCGCGTCACGTAAGGTCCCGGGCTTAGGCTTATGTGGGTCCGGGTCCGTTGAGTCCGTAACCACATAGATAGGACCACCTTTACCACCAAGTGCCTTGTAGCCGAACCCGATTGCGCAATCGGCTAACTGTTGCCGGTTACCAGCCCAATTAGGGTCACATTTCCAACAATCATCAATTGGATTACCAGTTACACAAGAAAACTGGTCCTTTTCTTGGGTTGTTTCTAGGGTTTTCCTTCTGCTTAGAGACACATTAACTCTCCTGCAAGAAAAGCAGAGAACATAACCTATGTTATTATGTTTAAATAATCGTATTATTTTAACATTAGTTCTTTTATTTATTTAATTTTTTTGTTAAATACCCATTAAAGAATTGAAAATACCCAGATGAAATTTGATGGAAAAAGTGTAAGCTAGATTGTAAAATTATCATAATGAGGTATGCAAATTCATCTTAAAACAGAGGAAAACAGAGCTTACAAAATTAGAATTGACAAATTTCTGAACAAAAAACAGTTTTTAGTTCAAATCCCGCGCCACTTTTTGAATGGATGTATTAGTCTAGGTTTCACGAAGACGGATACGAGATCATTACTACATTACAGCAACAATTTTATAATATGCTTGAAACAAAATGAATTAAGGATAAAAATTAAGAATGCATATGAATAATTGATACATTTTCATTGTTTTCCTCAACTCTATATATAAACTATGTACTATAAAGCAGAAATTTTGAAGCAAAAAAACAGAGATTAAAAATGTAACAATTCCTAAATTTAATGCTTAATTTAGAATGAATGAGGTAAAATGTATTAAACTAACAAGATTATAGCTTTACTATATTGAAAAATGAGCTTCAATTCTAACCTGTGAAATTCTCGAACAATATGTTCAGGGAAAGGGTGTTCATGAGGAAGACTAAGATTATAAGCAGCAGCCGAAGACGAAGACGAAGCCGAAGCCGAAACAAAATCAAACAAACAATTACATAAAATCAGGACAACGAAAAACACATAAATGTGGGCTCTTAGAAGCATACTTGCTAACCAATATCAATTGGTAAAATGAACGAACCCACCAATAAATGAGTATATAGAATATGAAAAAAAAGTTGAGAAAATTTTAAGAGAAAGAAAGCATAATGAGGTTATATAGCAAGAAGCCAAGAAGTAACATGAAATTTGATGAAATTAATTGAATGTGTGAAAGGAGTTTTTGTGAAAAATTAAGTTACTTAACTTTGTTGGAAAGTTTTAAGGATAATTCAAAGGAAAGAAAGGAAGATAAAATTGTGAATTAATTTGTGATTGAGACAAGTAGTGGGAAGAGAGGAAGAAGAAAGAAGAGAGGAAGAACAAAGGAATAAACTGCCATTGATGAATTATGTTTCTACTTCATCTCTACTTTGCTTCCTCGTATAGTTTAAATGGTAATGCGGCGGCTGTTGCTTGGCCTAATACTAATAGTGTGTTTGGAAACCAAACTCTAACCATAAATTGATAAAGAATTTGTTTTCTACTCCGTCTGTCCCTTTATTTTTGCCCCATTACTATTTTTTGAATCAAAGTTCAAAAATTTTGAACATAAATTGTCTTTAATCTATAAAAGGTAATATAGTCATGAGTGTTCTTTTTAGATACGTCTCATTGTATATTTTATTAATACCACGTGTTTATAATTTTTACGTGCATGAAAATAAAGATATAATCGTTTTAATATGTGTCTTGGAGACCGTGCATAGTCAAATGGAGCAATAAAATAGGGACAGAGAGAGTAACTTATAACGGCGATTTTTTGGTAATTCAATACTCAAATTTTAATCTATACACTCAGTTTAAAAAAGAAAAAGAAAAAAAATATATTACAGTAACTTGTAAAATTAGGGGTGATAATCGAGTGAGTTGAAATTGAGCTAGGGTTGGTCAAGCTAGGCTCGTCATAGTTTTCTTTCGAATTTGTAGGTGAGTCAGGAGCTTTGTCGAGCTTTAAGCTTCAAACACAAAGTATTATAAAACTCAATTTGATTGTGAAAATTAGATCTTATTCTATGTTATAACTAAGTTTGTGCTATTTTCTTTGTAACTTTTTACCAATAATGTTAAAATATTAAAATTAATAATTCCTGTTAAGTTACTCTAGTATTGAAATTAGCTATATTTTTTTTTAAAAACAAATTAATTCATTAATAAAAAGCCATCCGCCATCTACAAATGAAATCTAAATTAACAAATACATAAAATTGAATCAAATTAGGGTTTCCTTCATCAAAGCTACATTCGTTGAAAAGATCTTGCACTGTGGTACATCTCTCGCACACATCGTTGGAATATACAGCCTTTTCGGAGAGACGATCTAACAATTTATTGTAGCCGTAAGAATGATTCTCATCTGATTCGCTTGAACGCATTTGAAAATTTGAGAACCGTTGCGATCCCGAATAAATCTTTACCAAGGAACTGACAATAGGATAAAAGATGATTATTTTTTTGATGAACCCTAACACACAAACAAACCCTAAAAATAAATAAACAACTATACTAATAAAAACTAACGACTCCACCATAGGGAGACACTCCACCATAGGAAGACGGACGAATACCTACACTACTTGTGTAGATTTATTGAAACCTAAATTGCAAAACTAAATAAAATTAAGGGAAAAGGGCCGAAAATAGTCTAATTTCCAAAGACATTAGACTATTTCCGGCCTAAACAGCCAAAATTTTGGAGAAACCCTAGAAGAGAGGAGGAGAGAAGAGGAGAGGAGAGGCGAGGGAGTGAAATTAGCTATATTGTAGCTATTACTTTATCAGTTTTTTTTTTTTTCAATTGCCAAACATAGTCTTAAATTCACTTACCCCCTATTGCACCCAAATATTATTTTGCATATAAGTGGTAGAGTAGGGTCAAATAGAGCCGGATACAAAATTAAATATGAATGGTAATTTTTTAAATTTGTTACCAATGCCGCACACATGACGAGTATGACTTTTGAAAATTCTATTTTTGAATTTATGAGGAAATAAGTTAGTAAATCAATTGTCTTACATACATAAAGGAGGATCCTTGTTTGTTTGGGTGCATCAAGATGTCGCCCCTTAAAATTTGCTTTAGGTTTTACTACTATATGGTTACTTATGATGCACGTACAAGTTACAAGATTCTGATTTCCTCTTATAGTTAGAATCTGCATGCTGTAAGTAAATTTTAGGTTCTAGAATCAAACATTTGTCACCCTAATAGGTATGGCAAGATCCCCTTCTTCACGTTATAAATCCAATGATAAATCCTAGTAAAAGGTACCTGTAAAAGTCATGCATGGAGGCAATTAAATCACCACTTTCCAAAAATCAAATTAAAATTAAGGGTTTGTTCTTTTCAGCTTATTTTTAATTCAATTCAGTTTCTAATTTTCTTCTCTCATAAAATATTCAGTTCAGTTCAGTTCAGTTCAGTTCAGCTCAGTTTAGAAAATCAGAACAAGCCCTACATAGATTTAATCTACAATTAAAAATATTTTAATGACAAAACATTATCTCCTAATCGAATGCATGAATATTAGGACAATAAACCTTCCCACATTTAGATTGAGCTGAAATATCGAAATTAAATTAAGGGGATGACTAGTTACCTATGTAATTATGATGTTTGTTCTAGTTGATATATTCGGTCCAATTTGATCCAATTCGGATTTTGTATGCTCAATCCAATTTAAAACAGATTTGTGATTTTAAAATTCTTATTGAATGGTTTCACTAAAACAAAGTGCAAATATATAGTTTTATAATCAAACCTCCACTAAAAAAATATACTCCATATTATGCACTTTTTTCAAATGTAAATGATGTCATTGGTCAGGAGTATTTAGGGTTTAGACTAAAATGCACTAGAAAGCCAAAATCAATGTTTTCAAGAACTGAAGTCCGGATTATAATTCCTCAATCTTGTTCGAACCCTATCTAGAATTATAATAACCTAAATATTTTTTCTTGTGATCAAAATATCTAGAAAAAATATTTGGGATCAAAATAATTTTAGCACTACCTGAAAAGATATATGGAACATTTTGTACCAACTTGTAAGAATTAAATATCCATTTTTGGTATAAACTACTGTACAATATAAGAATATATGAAATGGAACATTACTTTTCAAAAAAAGGCATTTTAAAAAAATTAAAGTAATAGAAGAGTAAAATAGAAGATTAGATATTCCAAGTTGCAAAAAGTTTTCTTCTTCAAAATTAATGCTTCAATTATTATGCTTTTGGATTTGGATTTTACATGAGAATTGAGAATCAAAGATTCTTTGCCCAGACGTAAGTTGGATCACACAGACTTTATAATTGGATAAGCCTTTTTTATTTTTAATTTTTGCAAAAGTCATAATCAAACTTAAACCCTTTTCACTTTAGGCTTAGTCCAAAAGTAGCTCACATTTTAGGACTTTTATAGTCACTTTGTCAGGCCCAATTCCTTAAGGGCTTAATGTTTTTTTTAGAGACTAGAAATTTGGCCTTTGTCACTTTGTGTTATCAATTCATGCAAACTTAGTTCTTTCAAAAAAAAAAAAAAATGCAAATTTAGTTTTCTTTTCCTCTTTATGTGTGATTAATGCCCGTGTACATGTTTTTTTTTTATTTTTTATTTTTTATTTTTTTATTTTATTATTATTATTTTTTTAATCGAGCCATCTACATAATATGGTTATTATATACGGAGTACAATATAAGATAATTTTTATATGATACCAAAAAGAAAAAAAGAAAAAAAAAAAAAAAATAGACTTAAAGCAAGTGATATTCAGGTGCTGAATTGGGTTAGGTTAGGTTCAAAATTTTTACACTGGCTTCGAGCCATATTATAGCCATATGGCCCATATTGTCATTTCAAATAAGAGGCTGTAAACTCTATCTAAGTGTAATTCAAATTATATTTGAAAAGTGGTGTACATTATTTTTTTTGTATTAGAGGCCGCAAGGCGATTAATTATTATTATAGAAAGAACAATAAACCGCCGCTACAATGTCTGAAATAACTAAAGCCTAAAGGGCACTCTCCCACCCAAACTCGAGTAGAATACTTAAGAGGGCTTAGATGTGCTATTACATGAGCCGCCTCATCAACTACAACCTCTATTTTATATTTTTTGCAGCTTTATTCAAAAATAGATGCTATATATTATTTGCAACTAATATTTTCTTTTCTTTTTTTTTTAGGTTGTCATTTCTCTCTATCTCTCTTCTCATCACATGCATTCCTATTTTTCTCTTTGTATCTTACACTCATAAATAAATTTTGTCTTAAAGTCCGTACACCCTTCAAAGTCGCAAAAAATGTAAAAGAGAGGTAGTATTTAACTTCTGTAAAAACATGAGCAAAAGAAATTGATCTAAAGTCACTTGAAAGCAAATATGAGCCATCCACTTCTTGGTGCTAGACTAGAATAGAATAGTGAGCTTTTATGGGCTAAAGAAGTAAAGAGAGCACATTGATTTGTGTAGTGGGGGCCTCTTCTCTTTAGTCTAGCCTTGTTTTCCAATAAAAGTGTTCTGGCTAAGTTCCTTTTTCTTTTTTTTTTTTTGGACAAAACTAAATCAAATATTATTAAGTAGACAAAGCCTCACAATCAGCCATTACAACGTTTAAGAGTTTTTTGGGCCCTTTTGGCAAAATTGTACTTAAATTTAATGCGCCATATTAAATAATGGAATATCTACAAATTAAACAATCAACTGAATTGCTATTCAAAAAAAAAAAAAAAAAAAAAAAAAATCAACTAAATTGGGCCAAAAACCTAATAGAGAAGTTGATTTTATGATTAAGTAGTTAATTACGAATTTACGAGCATAACATAAATAACACTAAACTCTTACATATGAATATCATGATCCAATCCTATCAATTTTATTCCTAAATGATGACATGTAATATGAAATCTTTCGTAGTTTGGTGCTTAAGAATTTAGTGTTCAAAGGACAAATTAGTTCCATTGATTCCATTATATGCAATACATATAGCCTTAACTTTGAAATTCGTGCAAACTTGAGAGTCCATTTTCTTTTTTAAAATTTGGATCATCCAACGTAGGCCCATCGACTATTATCAATTACAATCTCGAAATGTCAATGGGCTTAAATCAAAACATGGCTCTTAATTGACATTAGCCTAGATAGAATATCAAATTTTGATATCTGAATAAATTTAGTATAGGAAAATTCTTAATCAAATAGTGTAATAATTTATTAATATTTCGATTAAGGATGAAGACGTTTTTGAAGTGTAGGTACAAAATTTCTCAATAACCATCTGGCTACATTTTTGTTTCCCTCTTGAGTCATATGAATTCCATCCCAATTTACTGTTTTACTAGGATCTTGGCACACAGGAACTCCAGGACTTCCGCAACTTCTTTTTAGGTCATAATTGTATGGATTGCGACCAATTGCACAACAAGCCTTTTTCGATCCATTTCGCTCGAATCCTGTAAAAATAAAATTTGAAACCTTTTCTCTTAGTAACAATTCAAAAACTAATTGGATTAACAATATTTTCTCTGTTCTTAATTATTTTTACTTTACCGTTAAATTTAGTCAGCTACATATACATGTGTATGAAATTTTGTGGAATAAACTTTGAAAGTGAGTGGGGAAATATTAGGATTAGCAAAATTTCCTCTGTCCCTCATATTATCTTTACTTTACCATTAAAGTTAGTCGGTTATATATACATATGTGTATGAAATTTTGTGGAATAAACTTTGAAAGTGAATGATGAACTATTATTACAAAGCCTTTCAAAAAGTCCAACCATAAAAATAGTATAACGTGATAATTTGGCAATATATGATGGCATGTTAGTTCCAATTAATACTTCATTTTTACATATTGTCTCATGTATTGTCTAGGTCCTTCTAAGCATTGGAGTATGGACCACTCATGGAATCAATCACGGGTCTAAATCCCTCTTGTGAATTGTGATTGATTCAACGGAAATATTGTCACACCAACTTTTTACCTAGCTAATCATTTTAATTTACCATTTTCCATGATTACAAATTAGTTATGTTTTGAGCAAAACGAAAAAAACCAAGACTTGAAAATATAGGATGTGTGCAAAGTCAAAAGCTTTCAATGTTGATACACCATACACCTACTAGTTTAGTAATATTGAGTCATTTTTAGAGATTGACTAGAACGTCATTTGATTAGGAAAATGTAAAATATGGTTTAGATATAAATGATAGAGTGATCGATATATAATTATAGCTTTAACCTTAGAGTATAAATTATCAACGTGATTAGAAATAACATAAGATAGTAATACCGAATTATTATTGGTTAGAATAATGAAGGACGTGATGGTTTTGTATAGTATGTTAAGAAGGGAGGGGTGCACAAACTGTATAACTATTTTACCTAATCGAGGTGCATGACTAATGACCCATGTCAAGGCAGAGTAGTAGTCTCCATATGCAATGGCAACACCCGGGTGTTCGCGTTGCAACTCTTCGATGGCTTCTATTAAGAGATTATTGTGATACTTTGAGAAGTCGTTGTAGTCTTTAAGGCATTCAAGTTCATCATACTTGGATGTATCAAAAGTTGCGAATTTAACAAGATAAAGAGGTACACAACCGATGGGAAAATTCCCGGGCACCACAATATTAGTAGCCCCAAGCTGAATCACTTCCTGCAATATAGTTAAGAGAAAATTTGTGTTCAATACTACACTCTTCAATCCGAATTATTAACGCTAAACACACTTATTATTTAAGGTCATCTCGAAAAATAAAGGGATGTAGCTTTCTAATACAAAGTATACTAGTACTCAATGATAGCATTTCAACAAAATGGTAGGTAAGATTAAGTGATTGATGGGAAGAAGATGTAGAATCATTACTATGTCCCATAAAATAATCATAGTAACTACTTTAGCAACATAAGGATTACTTATCCATAAGTAAGCCTAAAATTTCACAATAAGTTTTATGGTACACTCAATTCAACTCACCAGTGCACACGATGTGACACATTATTTTAAAGAGATTAGGATAATATGACAACTTATAAGTCCTAACGCAGATAGAATATTCTCGTGAAATGTGAATAACTATAGTAGTCAACTACAAGTATTAATTTTATAAAGTAGCAACTTGTGATCAACATACCTTAACTGCATCTTTAATGGTTTGTACAACGTGAGGGACGAACTGATATACTTCTTCCAAAGTTCTACCTTGGAAGAAAGCGAAATTGTAGTCATTGCCTCCAATTTCTCCCATTAATACCAATGATTTTTGGAGTTTTTCTCTGATTTCTGCAACCATGCATGCAATTACAAGGAAATGTCATTAATAATTTTTAATAGACACAATTCTTTGTGATTTAGGACTAGTTAATTGTATTAATTTCTTCATGTGATTACAGTATACAATGTCAATATTCTTTAGATCGATCATAAAAGTTTGTGAACTTTTGGGATTGCTTTAATCAAATTTCTGATAACGTAAAGGTAAATTCTCTTCTTCCCCTAAGTTTTTGTTATTTATAATTAACTTTATCTTTCGTGATAAAAGTAACTTGAAATTGCGACAAACTTACGAATAATTCAGTGTTATTTAATGTCCAATACATACATATTTTACATAATTTTAACTTCTTACGCAATTTTTTTTTTTTAAAGTATAAAGGTATAGTAAAGAATTTTGACTTATCAATTAGTGTAAGAATATAAATGTGTCCTGCCATTTCCAAAAAAAAAAAAAAAAAAAAAAAGTGATATAAATGAGTGTACTGCAGAAATTTGTGCCTTGACATTATGGCACTTTCATAAGAAAAGAAGTTTTTCAAAGATTTGAAAATTAAATAAAATCTTCTTAATTTCTTTCCACATTAAATTTGGTGCAAGAACATGTCATACTCCGTACACAAACTTCAGTCAATATAAACACTATCATAAATAAAAGTGGCTCTCCAAAGATTTGGAAACCCTACAAGCAATAACCTTCCAAACACAAGCTACAAGTATTAATTTGACAAGAAAGATTAACAAAATTGTATTTATGAAAAATACGTGGTATTCGATCTTCATAACTCTTTTGTACCACTCCATATTATATCATTTATAAACATTGTTTAGGCAAATATTAATGATAGTCATTGACAAAATGGCATATAATTTGGTACCATGCAGTCATGCATTAGCGTTATTTATTTTATACTGATTACAACAAGAATAGTCAATATTGTCATCTAATGGTACGTTATAGCGTAACACGTACCTATTGGATCGGAGAAAGTAGAGTAAAGGAGGGATCTAAACCAACGTAGTTGCATATCCAAGTTGCTTTGTGTAAGAGGTAGAGATACGTTTCGAGCAGCCAAAGCGGCTACGTCGAGAGCAGTAGCGCCAGCCACGGCGAAATTGGCTCCGTAGGTGAAGTCACTTCCTTTGGCAAGATATGGGTTCAGCAGTGGTAGGTTAAAGTACATAGCTACCATTCAAAAAAAGTTGAACAATAGTTAGTTAGATTGAGATGTAAAAGTCCCACAAAATTATTCTAACTCATTGACTAATTTCTGAAAGAGAATTCTTACTTTTTTTTGGTAGGGGGTTGGGAAAGTGAATTTTTTTTACAAGCTGTTCAATTTAAAAAGCTGAAACTTGCAATATATTTTGGACTAATATTTCGTTGTAGGGTATTATACAGTTTGTTAATTAATTAGTTAATTGTACTTAACTACTCCTTCAATTTCTTATTATTCATCTCGAGTTTTCAATTTCTCACAAAACATTCCACTTTGGAAAAACAAAACACGGAAAAAGTACTTATCATTAATTTAACTATCTCATGTCATTTTTAAAAATGCGATTCTTGTTTTTTATTCTTTTATGTATCAAGAGCTATAAATATAAATGACACAATTAATAAGAAACGGATTGTTTAAAAAACTTAAAATATATATTATTATAATTTATAAAACTATTTACTCCATTTCCTTATAATTTCAACTTACTTTATTGGAATTAAGAATTCTAATTAGGATTTTTAAAAAAGAAAAAAAGGCTAAAAGAAACACTTAGAAATCCAAATTTGTGCTTTGAATAATAATGAAATAACAAAAAGCAGTAGTTTTGAATAAATTACAACCCTTTCTTTATCTTACTAAAGAAAGGACAACTATCGTTCAATATGTTCTAATATAAGTTGTATGCATATAATCACAACGGAAGGAAAAAGAAAAACAGAGGAAACAGAGGAAATTTGAATAAAGTGTTAAGTGTACGAGTGCAAATAAATGAAACATACCAAAGTAATCCACCATAAGAAGACCATCGGAACAACGCCCGGTCGGGTGGTGGAAGTAAGTTTGTCCATAAGGAAGCCTCGCGAAGGCGGTCTTTGCACCGGTAGACTCCCGGATTAAGTTGCCGGTATCCGAAAGCGAGTCACCAAATTGGTAGATGGCTTCAAATTGCATTGTCATGGGTGTTGCTCCTTTGCTTCTAAGGGAGGTTTGTAAGACACCTTGACATGTAATGAGAGTTGCATATAGCATGAACAAATGCAAAAAGAAGTGCCTCATTATTATTGTTGTTGTTATTTTTGTTGTCTAAGTGGAATAAAAATAAATTCTAGTTGTGACTTGGACTCTTGGAGTGAGTTGGGAGAATTGAGATGAAAGAGGCGGATTTTATAACGGAAAAAAAAGGAATGATTTTGGTCAGAAAAAATGATTGTTTTTTTATTTTCATGATTATGGTAAGGCATGCTAAGAAATAAAAATAAAAACAAAATTAAATAAAAAATAAATAAATTTTATAATATTTAATATTATTATTATTGACTTTTTTGTGGGAAGGCAGGTGTTATTTGGTGGGTTGACTTTTTATAGTAAGATGTACACATGCTACTCCACTTCTTTTTAGCGTATGATTAATTTTAACATATACATTAACAGAATGGGCATGCATATATTTTAATGGAATAATAATGGTACCTTCTA
Source organism: Chenopodium album (assembly GCF_948465745.1). Classification (NCBI taxonomy): domain Eukaryota; kingdom Viridiplantae; phylum Streptophyta; class Magnoliopsida; order Caryophyllales; family Amaranthaceae; genus Chenopodium; species Chenopodium album. The sequence goes on along the minus strand of NC_137845.1, from coordinate 54,352,603 downwards.
AAATGCTAGCTGAACAAAACCAATAAAAATCATATTATATGAATTAAATAATTAATACTGTATATACATATATATTAACCTAGCTTCTAAACTAAGTTGTTTTGTGACTCAATAGGTCTTTAAAGCAATAAGTTGGTGAATTACGCTATTACATCAAAATTATATTTGTATGGCACATAGTATTTTAGATTGGTTGAATTGTTGAGATTGATCTAACATATCTAATGGTCTAAGCTAGTGTCTAAAACATTCATGGCACTTTATGGAGGTTGATTTTGATAACACTTTAATTTGGCACTTTCCAATTACAATGATTACTAAGATTGTTTTTTCTATAACTAGTAGTTTTATTTTAATTCGTTAGGATTATCATACAAACATACGGTACACGTCGATTTCTAAAGAAGAAAATGCATATTTTGTTGTTTAAACGTTTTAGATAATTATACTTTGTTGTCGTGGTTGTTTTCATTAATTCCATACTAATACGATGCTTTGAAGTTTTAACTGTACTTTTCATTTTTTTATTGGAGGAATCCCGTATAGGACTCATTTAAATTAAGCTGAATCAATCTGATTAATAAGAATACAATGCGTTAAGAGTTGTTATTTATCCTAATAAGGATAAACATCGTCCTAATAAGGGTAAACATCGTACATTTGTTAAGTCCCATACGATTTGATTCATCAATCAAACTTGGTCTTAAATTATTATAGATGATGGTATGTGCCTAGGTTATCATTCTTATCAAGCAAGCAAATTTATGATCAATCATGATCATAGTTAGCAGTTCCATACTTCCATACCACTTCCATCCACTCATTCTAAGATGATTTGATTTGTGTCACACAATTAAATTGGATTGAGAAACATTTTAATATTTTTTTTTTAAAAAAAAAAAATCGGATGGATAAACTCATAAACATCATGCCGTATATAATTCTTGTAATGTCCAATTCATCTATCTTACTTAGGCTTCAATTAATTTTTAGATTATATTGACGGAATATGACTTAGGTTTGGGTAGCATACCAATTGTACTGTCATAGTTCCTTGAAGATAACAACATACCATAACTAATTAGAATTAACTCCAATTACATGCCAATATGCCATCACCATCATAGGACGTTTAATTTTTAATTGTGTTACTAATCAGGTTTTATTCACACAAATACCATGCTCTAATTAAATTCTTAATTTTCATTTTTTAGCACTCCCTTTACTTCTTCAAATAAAAAACGAATAATATCCCGTAACTCCCACAACATTATTTTCCTCCCACAACATTATTTTCCTTTACAAGTTTGATATATCTCGTGCGTTAGCAGTTTAGCAGAATGACGCGCATGTGGTACACTCTAGTATGCATAGAATAGAAAGTGGATAGTCTTTGGGTTCACATTAGACAACTTAAAACTAAAATGCTAGCCTTTCATTCAATTCAAAGCACTCAAAGATAATGTTTAGTTAATGGAAGAAGTTCAGCTCCATGCTTTTAGGTACGGCTAAAGCTTACAGGGAGACATGATTAGTTTTTTGGGGCAGTTTTTTCTTCCACTAAACGAAATCATCATAAAACATAAACTAACACATTTTTATGTGTCACTCTTTTATTGGCTCTGACAAACCAATAACAGGCAAATATAAGTACATTTGATATAGTAGTAGCAATATTGGGGCAAGAGCACTTAATTCATATTAATTCATCTAATTGACTTAATTATGATGATTTGGACCTATTAAACTATAAAGTATAATGATTAATGGATTTTATGTTGTACTATCACTTCCGCAAATTACTGCATGCATTCTTGGGTAATCAAACTTACACCTACCCCTTTTCTTTTCTTCTTTGATTTATTTATAATTTTATACTCCTTCCTTCCCTTTATTACATGTTTGTATTCCTTTTTGGGGTGACCAAAATTAAGTGCCTATTTCTATTTATAGGTTGTACTTTTTTACAATATTATTCTCTTTTTGATGATTTGTCACCCTTTTTCTTGTTCTTTTTTGTACTTTAACATCAATTCTCAATACTTTCTCTCTCCTAATTCCCAACCACTTTTTCTTTCTCTCTATCTCTCTCTAACCCCACATGCATATTCATATACCCAATTATTAGTTTTAAGGAATCTTTAACTTTCTTAATTCCCGTGCAAAATGAGAAATAAGCATGTAATAAAGGGACGGAGGGAGTATTATTTATTATTTACCAATTGGTTGTTGGTGTAGTGGTGATTGAGACTACATTTGGTAGGGGGAACCCTTGTTCGATCCCCTACAACAACAATTGGGAAGGGACTGGAACCTAATCACCCATAACTGACCCTCAAATCTGGATTTGGGCTAATTGGGTGGAACACCAATGCAAAAAAAAAAATGAATAAAAAAAAAAAAAAAAAATTTATTATTTTATATTGAATTTTTTTTTATACTGTACCAGTATTTATTTTGTTCGATAATTTTAAGTTAAAGTCACACTTATTTCGTCTTCAAAGGTCAAAAAAAGGCAAAGTCTAAAACAAAATGTACTATTGAAGCAAATTTGTGGGAACAGAATCTGATTAGGATACACACAAAACAAAGGCATAAGGAATGGCTTTAGCATTAATTTCCAAGTCAAAATATTCGTCCATATATATAATAGTAAAAGAAATTTTATCCAAAATATGTTTTTGCTTTTTTTTTTAAAAAAAAAATATTTAAAGAAGGATCTTAGTGAGCTAACTGTACATTTTTCATAGGTTAGTCAGCTATGCTAAATAGGTCAACGCTTAAGAGTAAAGCGATGTACAAGGTATTTGATCCAAGCTAAGTCTGATAAAATATATTGGTTGTTTCATGCTTAGCATATGAAGTGAGTTGGTTTAATTTAGGTATGATAGGGCACGGAGTGTCGAGCTAATGAGTACTCTATGAACTATTTTGACTATTAATATACGAAGTACGAAGATATACCGGTAATATTTTATTAAAGTATTAACAATAAAACTCATTCTTGTAAGAATTTGTATGAAACTAAGCCAAATATATTTTGCATTATAGCAAATTTACATTGTAGTACAAGTATAAGTTCAATGGTTATGATTTAAAGAATAAGCAAAAAATAATTTGGATGTATACAAAGTGTTGGTACATTATAAATGATGTCTGTTGGGCCTTGGCACACATGCGTGTGTTGCGCCTATAACAAAGGTGGGCTTCATGATGTGATCATCAACTAGGCATTTGCATTAAGAATTACGGTCCATCTTTTCAGCATCAACTTTTAAAGTAGCATGTTTTGGTCTTCAATTTCGTGATCATATGGGGTAGGACATACTTTTTTATTTTTTATTTAATTTTTTTTAATAACCACCCCGCAAAGCACCCTTTTGTTAAACTCACCACCCATTTTTTTCGAAATTAAAAAATTCCATCCCTTAAACACAAAACTAGTAGGTATCACCATTCACCACCCCTCTCCTATTCTAGCTAGTTTTTCGAGTTAGGGTTTTAAATCAAAATTAATATATATATATATATATATATATATATATATATATATATATATATATATATATATATATATATATATCCCTTTTCACCTCTGTTAGGCGGCACCCCCTCCTTGCCTCGTCCCCGTTTCCGGCACCACCTCCTTTTCCCATCCTTGTTTCCAGCTCCTTCCCTTTCCCGCTTAACAATTTCGGCCCCTCTCCTTGGTTTAGGGTAGTTTCGCATTTAGGGTTTCAGGTGAGGGTTGGAGTTTTAGGCTAGTAGGGGATTTCAGGGCTAGGTGGGTTAGGGTTTTGATTTCAAGCAAGTGGGTGGGTATGCAAGTTTCAGGCGGTGGTCAAGGTGGAGGCTGGAGGGTCGAGTTAGAAATACCGACGATTGGAGGAAGATTGGGCGCTAAAGGGGAAGGTATGCTGCACACTGACAGTGAAGGGGGGGGGGGGAGAGGGTGGCTGGCTGGTGTGGTGGTCCGACGGGTGATTGACTTATGAGGGGGGAGGGGTGGCTACGTTTTTTAATTTTTTTTAAAAAAATTTATGTTAGACCAATAGGATGGTGACATGTAGGCCCTTAGTCAGAAAACAGGCCGAAATAAAGGAGGGGTTGTGTTTTAAGGGTGGTATTTTTTTTATTTCAAGAAAAACGGCTGGTATGTTCAACAAAGGGTGCTTTGAGGGATGGTTATTTACAAAAACAATCCTATTTATAATCCTAATGCTGTTATTATTATCCGAACTTTCTTTCAATTTTTTGGGTGAGAGTGCATTTTATTCATAATCACAATATTGTTATTATTATGATAGTTTGTTGGTTTTATACAAGTTTTAGTGTTCGTTTGTGTTTAAAGTTATTAGAGCAACTTCAATGGTGATCTAATTCATGCCCCATAATGTCACATAAGCTTTTAAGCTAATTATCATTTTAATTAGTTACTTTGAAGCTTAAGCTCCAATGGCTAGCTATTAGCTAATTATTTAATGTACCCTACTTCCTTAATCAACTTTTTTATGTTTCATTGTATTTACTACCTCCGTTACATATTAGTTGCGACCTTAAAATATTTTATACCTCACAAATAATACCTAAAGTTGCAACTAATATGTAACAAGGGAGGGAGTATTCTATTTTGGCAAGTTTTGTCCCGAGCAAATAGGCAAAGCTAATTTTCTTGACCAAGCTACTTGCATCACATTCATTTTCTAACTCCTATGGTTAAGTTGGTAGCTAGGGATTATTTAAATTTGCAAGCAAGTACCTAGCTATAACCATTGGATCAAGTTCCTTTTAGTTAATTACATCTCGTTGAAAAAAATTTAGGCTATTTATGTGATAAAAAGAAGAATTAATCAAAGTTACAGTGATAAGGAAAAATGATTGTTATTGATAAAGCATGAATAATTTTTCACTCATGAAGATCCAAAACCAAATTGGATTATCTTCGCTTTTACCTTACAAAGGTTTGGAAGATTATGACTTTTATTTCATAATTTGGTAGCCTTTATCTTCCTTTAATTTGTTGGCCTTATTTTTGTTGACCATACGTTAATTTACTTCAATAAAAATTTATATGAACTAATTTTGCTAGAATTAAACAAATAAGGGAACAATTTAATAAGTAGAGGGTAAGATCCAAGTACTTTCACTATAGTAGAAGCATACAAAAAGAATTTGAAGGTGTTAATCTGATTAAATTGGTGAACAAGAAAAACATATTGTATTGATCTTTGTGTTCATAAAATTAATAATTAAGCTAATTAAAATCTATGTAGCAAATTAAGAAATACACTAAATACTTTATTTTGGCCATCTTTGTAATTTCTATGTGTTTTTTTTCCACATCATTGTCTACTACGACGTTTTCTAATATGTTTTCTAAGTGCAGATACAAATTGCTTAATCAATTGTTGTCCAACATTTTTGTTTCCTTCTTGAGTCATATGAACTCCATCCCAATTTACTCTTTTACTAGGGTTTGGACAAACTAGAGCTCCAGGAGTGCCACAAGTTTTATCACCGTAGTTGTAAGGATTATTACCGGTTCCACAACAAGCCTTTTCAGTGCCACCTTCCTCAAACCCTATATAATATACATACTCGTTAACATACTTTACAACCAAACAACGACAAGAAATTAAACCAAAACCTTTTTTCAGTACGTATGTCAACCAAATATTAGTAAAAATTTGGAGGACAGTGTGATAATTTAGTAAGATCCGAACATTACCTAATTGTCGAGCATTGCTAATGACCGAAGTCAAGGCAGAATAGTAGTCTCCATAGACGATGGCTACGTCCGGGTGCGTGTTTTGCAATTGAGTGATGGCTTGTAGTAATTGTTGATTGTAGGACTTTGCGAAGTTATTGTAGTCAATTAGGCAATGAAGTTCATCATACTTTGAGGTATCATTCGTCTCATGTTTAACAAGGTAAATAGGCACACATCCGATTGGAAAGTTCCCAGGTACCACAATATTAGTAGCCCCTAAACTAATCACTTCCTGAAATATAATCAAGCAAAGGATTAGATCGAAACATGGTTACAATTGATACGTTATTAATATGTACAACATAGTTTTTGTTATTGCAACAAAAATAAACATATGACTATATATTATTGATTAATTATCTATGAGAAAATTTTAACGGTTAATACACAATTATATTTATGGTTGTAACAAAATATATCGACCAATATTATATTGTCAGAACATCCAAATTCTCGTCAAAAAAAAAAAATACATCCAAATTGATCCAAACTAAACTCGATCCATATATATTCTAAGGTCTTGTTTAGTTCACCTTATTTTTACTTATTTCAGAAAAAATATGTTCAGATCAGATTATCGTTTTACGTGCAGTTTTTATCGTTAAATATCTTTAATTTCGTAATGAAAAAAATTATAAAAATTACATATTAATAAATACACATTATCATGAATCTAACAACACCCCACTTGATAGTATAGATTATCAAGTATTTGAGGTTAAAGTTTGGTCAAATTTGACATTAAGATCAGATCAGACCAGACCAGATTAGATCAGACTAGACAAGGCCAGATAAGAGAAACAAAAATAAGGTGAACCAAACAAGACTTAATTTAAGTCACTAGTAGATTCAACTTACCTCGACTGCATCGTGGATGGTCTTTATAACTCCAGGAACGAGCTTAGATACTTCCTCGATCGTTTGTCCTTGAAAAAAAGGACCATTGAAGTCATTGCCTCCGATTTCTCCCATTAGCACCAACGACTTTTGGAGTTTTTCTTTGATTGCTGTAATCATAATATGTATGCTTTGATAATTTGAGCACGTAACAACGTATCAATCATTTATTACTCATATATACTAAAGTAATAACCGCTACAAAAACTTGATAAGATATATTAATTATGCAATATTTTTCCGCTAGAACTATTTTTTTAAGGAAACAGATCAAAATGATTTTGTTAAATAATGAAAATCTTAGGCTATCTTGAGATATGTTAATTTTTACGTACTGATCATTTTGTTATAAACAATATTCCAAACTTCTTCATTTAATTAAAATTATATAAAAATAAAAAATAAAAAAAAAACCGAGTGCAATGTATGTACCTGCTGGATTAGAGTAAGTAGAGTTGAGGTGAGTTTTAAACCAATCAAGCTCCTTAGCCAAGGAATTGACGTTAAGTCCACCATTAGCGGTAGCGCCTATGATTGCGAAATTGGCTCCGTGGGTGAAGTCGCTTCCGGTAGCTAGATATGGGTTCAGTTGTGGTAGATTGAAGTACGATGCTATATCATGAATAAATTGAAATAATTAAGTAGTCGATCAAAATTAATTACCAAGTTAAAAAAGCGCAAGTATTGGGTTAGATGTTCTCGCCCTAACATATTCTAATATAAAATCATGCTATAATAGGGTAACAACTTTTATAGGTTATACAATATTCTAGTTTGTGACGTTCTAAAGTGTTTCTCATTAATTGTAATGAAGGGGCTGAGTATTAGTTGTGATAAGATATATAATTTTATTTATTGTAACTAATAAGAAACAGATGTATATAGTATATAAAATAAATAACAAATAAATTTGAGGATACATATGCACGACGTATTCACATATAAGTAGCTAAGGTAGTTAATGAAGCATACCAATGTAATCCACCATGATAAGGCCGTCGGAGGCACGACCCGTTGGGTGTGTGGTTTGACCATAAGGGAGCTTGTTGTACATGGTGTTGCTGTTGGGCTCTAGAACATAGTTGCCGGTGTCGGAAAGAGAGTCACCAAATTGGTATATAGCATCAAACTGCTTAGCCAAAGAAGTTAGCTCTCTTTTGCTACTAAGGGAGGCTCCCAAACCATTGGGAGTTATAGTAGTAGCATTAGCACATACAAGTATTATTGAGGAGAACAAAAGAAATTGCACCAACACGTAAAATAATACTTGCTTCATTGTTTATTTTGTTGTTTAACAATTTGCATGTGACTGTTTTTATAAGGACCAAAACAGTATTATTTAGGTAAAAAGCATAATCAAAATCTTTTCTTTAGGAAATTACAGGTATAATATTTGCAAATTTGTCAATTTAATATCATAATCTGAGGAGTATTATATGGCAATTTCTCCATATATTTTCTTACTAAATAAAAATGTGCATGGAATCATATTAGCTTGTTTTTGTGATTTTTTTGGACAGATTCCATGCACAATCATAAGATGATACAGTATGATTTTTCTATATTTCTATGGATTGGAGATATTGCTATATAATATCTCCTCATAATAGGAAAAAAGCCTCATATTATATGGCAATCTTAACATATACATATCTATTTTTAATTGTATTTTATTTTGTATGATATGATATGATTAGCTTCCTTAATTGCTTTAATTAGTTTCCTTCTCCCCAGAAATATAAAGGCTTTGAGAAAGACTATCTTGATCTGGATATACAGGGAGGACCGCGTCTTCGATCCCCCACAACAACAGTTGGGAGAGGAGTGGAACCTAATCACTAAGAATTGAGCCCATAATCCAAATTAACCAAAGGGCATGAACTGGGTGGAACACAAGAAAAATAAATAAATAAATAAATAATTAAAATAATAATCAATCCAATCTGAATGCTGCTTTATTTGGCATAATGTTTGCTAATTTGCTTGACTAATAGAAGATTTGCATGGTAATAATAGATGTACATTCAAAATAGTAAACTCTAATACTCCGTAGTACAAATATGTAAAAGCATTTGAGAAACTTTTGCGTGAAACTGGACTCACCGTGCGTCCAATATATCTGACAATAATAAACTAATATATGACATTAATATTCTAACATTTGACAATAATATTATAATATATGACATTAATAATCTAATATCTGAAATTAATAATCTAATATCTGAAATTAATAATCTAATAGTCTAATGTCATATATTAGATTATCAATGTCAGTTATTAAAATATTAATGTCATATATTAGAATATTTTTGTCAGACATTAGATTATTATTGTCAGATATATTAGACTCGCCATGAATCCGACTCACCCAATTTTTTTCGAAAGCATTTATATTGTTCAAATTTGGGCCCCAGGTACTTATGCGATAGATTTATTGTTAGTGACATCTATAAAATTACTTCTCTATACCAATTTTTGTGATAGAGTGATAAACATATTCTTGAGTCTCAACCATATTAGGTTAATCTCTTGGTTGAGTTGGTCCTCTAACATGGTAATAGAGCCAACGTGACATAAAGGTCAAGGGTTCGAATCTTATCTACCACCCACCTTTAAGTGGAATATTAAGCTCTGGGTATGAGGAGGGCTCATTTTGCCTCCACACTTTTAGCCCAACGGGCTCTCGTGTGAGGGGGCGTAATAGAGTATAAAACATATTCCTAGACCTCAAGCTTTTGGTTAAGTTGGTCCTCTAACATTTTGAACTCCATTACTTTTTTTTGCGGTCAAAATTTGAATGTTTTGATCGCAAAAAATCCTCATTAATCTCTAAGAAATAATAATATAGGCAAGTGAAATGGCAATTTCTATAGTACTCCTGTAGTACAATGAGCATGGTACTCCAGGGGGTCATATGCTAGTGTTTTAATTAAAAAAAATTATTCCTCTATTTTTGTTTTTCTTCTCTTCCCTCTGTCTTACTTTATTTTTTAAAATTCTTCAAATAATCTCATAATTCGTCTGCAACATTCAAGATCTATCTTCTTCCATCAGTCTATTATTAAGAAATTTTGATGAGTTGAAGAGCTAATTGTTTTAATTACTAAAATCAAAAAAATTAAAACCCTAAATATCAATTGAATGTTTTATATTTGTCAGAATCGGATAAAATTTGAACAACTATTTGAATGAAGATGATTTAATTTAAAGAAGAGAAAAAGAATTGAACAAATTTATGAGAATTTGCAAACGAAATTTGACGTAGAAATTAATTTACTAGAAAATAAATTAACATATTGTTGTGTAAAAATAACAAAAGGTTGAAGCAAAATAACACAAAGTTCAAGTAAGATAACAAAATAATCTTTTATCAAAATAACAAATGATTTTAGCAAAATAACACGAGGTTTACGTGAAATAACACAAGTTTATAGTTAATAACACGGGTTGAGATTTATACAAAATAACACTAGAATTTATCAAAATAACACATGGTTTACGTAAAGTAACACAATGTTTTAGCAAAATAACATAATGTTAATTTAGCAAAACAACACAAGATTTGTGTAAAATAACATAATGTTTTAGCATATTTATATAGCATTTAATTAGTAAAATAACATAAAGTTTTCATAAAATAACACAACATTTAACATAGATTCGATTGAATCAAATCAAATTAACATATTTAATTCAGATTAGGTGTACATTTTCAATTAATTAAATTAAAAAAAAAAATTCAATCTACTTACTTTGTTTTGCTCATGCTTGTTCCCGATTGTCCTATCTTTATGTTATTCATGAATATCAACCATTTTTTTATGTAGTGAAATTGATTTTCAACTTTGATTGAGCAATTTTGTGCTTGCATGTTTGAGTGGTTAAAATAATAATCGAAATATTTTTTGTGGTTTTTGTTGAGAAAAATAAAGGATTTGATGATGTTAAAATGGTGGGTTGGGAAATTAGGGAGAAAAGGTAGGGAGAGAAAAAGTGGAGAGAGAAATAAAATTGAAATTTTGATTATTTTTTAGTTTATTTTCATTTATATACTCTCATAACTTTTTATGTTATTTTGTTTTAAACATATGTTATTTCACTTAATATGTTGGAGTATCATAAGCATGATACTCCAGTAGTACCTAATACTAACTCGAGTGAAATCAAGTTAGATTTGTTATATTTTCTAGTATAAGAATATCAAATTTTTATATTATTTTAATGTACAGATTTGGAGATATTTATGTTTTAAGGTGTATTTTGTAGATCGTAAAAATTCAAATGAGGCAAAATATTAAGGTTGAAGGGAGTAATAAGTTAAAATTTTACATTGTATTAAGATTAACAAATTAGATATGCGCTACCCAAATAATATGAGAGTTTGGAACACTTACAAGCTCACATGATGTATCTGAAAACCAATTGATGATAGAAAGTGTTGAACCGTGTGTCATGAACGGTGATAGCGGAAAATGTGATCTGCACACTAGACAAGTGAGATTTAATTTTGTAACCATTTATCAATAAGAATGAGTTTAATGCTTATAATGTTACTTTCTCACTAAATTCTAATGCGTAACAACTAATTCAGATCACCTATGCATAACATGAAATTCAACAATGTTTAAGGCACCCAAATTTGATTTTTTCATCTTACTCTTACAATAACAAATAATTAAATCATGATTTCTTTATGGGCCTTGCCCCTTGTGCTCACCAAAAAAAAATGATTTCTTTACCTTTACAAAAAGTTTCCCTCTGTCTTTCATTATTTGCTACTTATGCTTCGTTTAAATGTGTATTTCTATTTGCTACATTTCCTTATTTGATAAATAAAAATAAGGTAAAGAAGAAGTAAGAAAATTAGTCAAGGGGGAGAAATATAAGGCCGATAATATTGCACCTTCCCTATTTTAATATACCTACCTAATTAATATGGATGTTCGTTGTCTTATTGTGCATTTGATGTTGGACTTCAAACTCATCAATCATCATCTCAAAATTAAAACTTCTCCTTAATTTAATTTCTTAATAATGACGCCAAAAACGAATGTAACCAAAAAACAAAAAAAAAGACATGCGAAAAGAAAAATATGTATAAGGAGACATAAAAATTAAGTGAAAGATACTTTTTCATTATAGTTCATACATTTAATTGAGATATGACTAATACGAGCAATAAGCCGAATTGTAAAAACTACTATATTCATAAAATGTATAATTATACTCGTATAACAAAATTGATGCAAAGAGTGATTGTACAAGCTAGATAAATACTTGTATATTATATTAACTGAGTATAATTTTTTTATATCATCAATTTGACCATATATATATATATATATATATATATATATATATATAAAGGTGAATTCAACCATTGTGTAAAACTCTCAAGTAGCAATATATACTAAGTGTACTAAATTTTGCCAAGAGATGGTTGAGCATAAAATAAGTAAAGATAATATGGACCCCTTTTGTCTTCTTTGAATCGTTTTCACATCACCTAAGATCATTTGATTTGTCTCTTAGGTTTTTACCTAATAGGTTTCCTCAATCGCCTTCGAATTTGTTTTTCAAGTACGGGTACGAATTGTTCTAATAATTGGTCTCCAACTCCTTTATATCCTTGTTGAGTCAAATGAATTCCATCCCAGCTTATTCTTTTACTAGGGTCTTGACAAATGGGAGATCCAGGGCTACCACAACCAGTTGTGCCAAAATTATAAGGGTTATAACCATATCCACAACAAGCCTTTGTGGTTTCATCCTGCTCAATCCCTGTAAGATAATATACAATTTATTAACTGTATGCAACATACAAATTAAAATTTATGATGTTTATTGAATGAATATGTTCCAAACAATATTACGAGTAAATGTATTATTATATCCAACATTTATATTGTTTCATAACATTGCGTGGAGGGGGGTAGAGTGTTAGAAATCATTGGCATTTGATTCACAAGGTGGTATGAATATGTAATTAGAAATGAAAACAAAATATGAGTAGTACATGAGTTTGTAAGTCAGTCTTTAATAGAGACCGACTTTGAAAATATAAATATGAGGAATGCGTTTATTTTTTCCTTCTAGAGATTTGATTAAGTTACAATGCAAAATTTCCACTCTGGCTTCGACACCAACCGCGCACACGGCACACAGCACACAATGCGACGCACCTTTGTACCGGAAGCCGTGCGTGAAGAATTGTGCATGTGATTGTACCAATATTATAAATCCTAATTCCTATTAATTTCATGCATACGTATAGTATAAGGAAAGGTGGAGGATATTAGACTTAATTGTCAAATTAGAATTAAAGAAGAAGATTTACCAAGTCTAGTTTTTTTTTTTTTTTTTTTTTTTTTTTTTTTTTTTTTTTTTTTTTTTTTTTTTAGTCTAGTTTCAATTAATAAGGAATTAAGCTCATGAGTCATGAGCAAATAGGCAAGTATATTTAGTATGAATAAGAGATGACTATAATTTGTATGTAGTATTTGACTTGATTTAAGATGGAACCCCATTTAGTTGTATATGCTGTTAATCTGTAATAGAGCTTATGATCATGTAACGTAATCCAATTAACTAAAGCTTTGAACTTTACATACCTAATTGTCGAGCATTAGCAATGACCCATATCAATGCGGAATAGTAATCTCCATATACGATTGCCACATCTGGGTGCTTTTGTTGCAATTGCTTGATGGCTTGAATCAACTTTATATTGTAGAACTTTGCGAAATTATTGTAGTCTTTCAAGCACCCGAGTTTATCATACTTTGAGTTATCATTTGTAGCAAATTTAGCAAGATAAAGAGGCACACATCCGATAGGAAAGTTTCCGGGCACCACAATATTAGTAGCCCCAAGTTTAATCACTTCCTGAAAATTATGCAAAAAATGTTGATATTGTGATTCACCTACTCTATGTAATTGCAATAATATTCTCAAAAACTAACCTAGTCATCCAATAAATTCCACTTGGATTATACTCAAAACAAGTTTACCCATGTTTGACCGTATCTAAGATTGACTTGAACAATATGACCTCAAACTTAGTACTCCATAATTTTCTTAAAAGAAATATATAGACTCAATATAACCCGAACTGAATTGTTGTGACTAGCCTGTTTCCTATTTAATTAGTCAATTCATGTTTCAACTCACCTCGATGGCATTTTTTATGGTTTGCACAACTCCGGGGACAAGCTTAGCTACCTCCTTTATTGATTTGCCTTGGTTAAAAGGACCATTGAAGTCATTACCTCCGATCTCTCCCATTAGCACCAATGACTTTTGTAGTTTTCTTTTAATTGCTGCAATTAATCATGCAAATCATTACGTACATAAAATTAAGGGAAGAATGAATGATATATTAATAGAGTTATCCAAAGTTTTGGAAATTAAACCAAAAAATTCAACGGATTAATGTAGCATTAAATAAGAATGTACCTATTGAATTATGATAAGTAGTCATGAGGTGGTATTTAAACCAAACAAGCTGCCTAGCCAACGAATTGTATTTGCCATTAGCAGTAGCGCCTATTACGGCAAAATTGGCCCCATGTCTAAAGTCGCTTCCTTTCGCAAGATATGGGCTCAGCAGTGGTAGATGGAAGAACATTGCTATCATGCACAATTCCATATAATTATTAGTCACCCATAAAAAAACACGACACAAAAACACACATAAATATATATATAACCGATAGCACTGTCAAAACGGTTTGACAGTTCGGTTTCGGTTCGGTTTGAAATCGGTTCGGTAGTTAATCGGGTCGGTTTGGAATCGGTTTAATTGTCTCACGGGTCGGTTTTGGTTCGGTTTAAATAGTTATCAGTTCGATTCGGTTTCGGTTTATTCTTAAGCGGTTTTAATTCGGTTCGGGTTGTAAACAGTCCGGGTAGTAAACGGTTCGGTGCAGGCGGGTTGCGGTTTGTTAACGGTGCGGTGTAAACGGTTTTTATCCAGGTTCAAACAGTTTCGGGTTGGAAACGGTTTCGGGTCAGAAACAGTTCGGTTCTTTTTTGGTTCAGTTTATAACTGGTTCGAATCTTTTTCGGTTCAGTTTTTAATTGGTTCGGTTTTTTTTCGGTTCAGTTTATAACTGGTTCGGTTCTTTGATGGTTTAACCACTTTAACGTTATTCTTATCGGTTCCATTTCAAGTTTACTAAATTACGGTTCGGGTCGGTTTTCGGTTTCAAAAAATAAATTGTTTATCGAGTTGTTTGGATTCGGGTAGTTAATTGGTTTTGGTTTGAAATTTGATAGTACTTGCTAACCTTTTGCGTTCACAAGTTTTATATAAAGTCGGCAAGTCGCGAATCATTTCTTATTTAGGCATCATATTATAAACAAATTCTCATTGATTTTATAAATACATACTATGTTCTGTTTCAAGTTTAGTCATACTGATTTTACTAGTTTATTACGAAGTAGATTATAAGAGTTAGTGTATTAATGTATTATTGTTTTACAATTAGGTTATTATATGCTTCTTATTTAATCATTTATATACTACGCATAGTATCATAATCATGATTTGATGAGTTCTTGACTTCTTGTGAAATGAAAATTTGCAATTTGGTAATTCGATACTTGATTAGTCAACAAGACTGATAATTATGACTCATTTATCATTATATATTTTCATGAAATTATGAAGATATTACAAAGTGCTTTGATTTGTATAATGAAAGAAAACACTAATGACTAATTAACAAGGTAATATTGATTAGTTCAACCGATCATATGTACACATTATTAACACATGGCATCTAACCATCTCATAGTTAAATATTCGTATCATCGTTATTCGTATGTATTAGTACAAAGTTATAGACTCATTAGTGATCTTTATAAATTTATCTATTTATACATTTTATTAATATAACGTTTTTATAATTTTTACGTGTATGAAAATAAAGATATACCAGTAGATGTTTTAATACGTGTCTTGGGCACTGATCCCGATCAAATGGGGCAAAAAAAATACTAAAGAATTGAGGGAATAATATTTTTGTAGATGAATGTACAACACACAAACACACACGGATCCCCACTCTCAACCATAGATTAAAAAATCAATGGTTAGATTCTTTCTCCCACAACACACACGGATCACCACTCTCAACCATAGATTAAAAAATCAATGGTTAGATTTACATGAAACCCTTTTGAAACCCAATTAGGAATTAGGGTTATCACTTATCAATCTTCCCCTCTCTCTCTCTCTCCGCCGTTCCTCTCTCTCTCTCTCTCTCTCTCCCTCTCTTGCTGTTCCTCTCTCTCTCTCTCCTATCTCTAATTCTACTTCATTTCTTGTGTATTCTTTGACAGACAAGCGAATTTCTTGATTTCTTCTAGTTTTGAAACCCCCAAAATCATTATAGTTTTGCCGTCGACCACAATCATCCCTCATTCCCTTTCTCACATAGTCAAATGACGTCCGACGGATATCCTACCGCAACGACAAGCCGGTGACTGCGCGAGTACAAGATCTCGCCGCAAACAAGCACATGACGATGACTGCAAGTTGTAGTGTTAATTTAGATGTTTTCATGGTTTGAGATGGGTCCAGTTTAGCTATGAGTTTTAAGGAAGATGTTCATTATTAATTGTTAATGTGGTTTTCCTATGATAAAATATTACAAGATCCTTCATTTTTTTGGATTTTTGGATTATATGGCTTTGTAATTGTTGCTGGTCTGCCTGTTAGTATTATTTTTATAATTTTATTTTAATTAATTATAATCTCAGTAGAATGGATTTAATAAAATCGGGTACCCCATGTACCTGATTTTCTCGGGTCGGGACATGGGCCGACTTTTGAACTACTCGAAAAAGCGGGTACCCGGATTTGAACACCCCTACGCCCTACCTGAGGCTTGTTTTGCTCTTGTTTGTGAACACTGATTAACCTTAAGACCTTAATGAATGATTTGCCTTGCTATTTTAAAAAAAATATTCTAATATTTAATCCATTTAACTATATTCCCGTCAAAAAAAAAATCCATTTAATTATATAAAAAAGTTTGTAAACGGTTCGATTTAGAAGCGGTTAGGTTCATAAACGGTTCGGTTTATAACCAGTTCGGTTTACATTCAGTTCGGTTTTTAAATGGTTCGGTGCAAACGGGTAGCAGTTTGCTAACGGTTCGGTGTAAACGGTTTTTTTGCCAGTTTAAACGGTTTCGGGTTGGAATCGGTTTCGGGTTAGATACAGTTCGGTTCTTTTTCGGTTCGGTTTTCTTTCAGTTCGGTTTATATTTGGTTCGGTTTGTTAACGGGTTCGGTTCTTATACGGTTTAACATTATTCGGGTCGATTCGGTTTCGGGTTTACTAAAATACGGTTCGGGTCGGTTTTCGGTTTCAAAAAAATCGGTTTTTAATCGGTTCGGTTCTCATTTGGGTCGGTCGGTTTCGGGCAGTTAAACGGTTTCGGTTTGAAATTTGACAGCACTAATAACCGAGTATAACTTAATTGTGAGACATTAAAAGTATACCTTATAGAAAAAGTTGTCATAAATCTAAATCATACATGTTATTTCTAGTAATGGTAAGTTGGACATCATTATCTTGCTTCATTGTGGTTTAATCAAACCCGTTGACTTACTTGACTACGTACCAAATTAAAGGAGAATAAAGGAAAGAAGAAAGATTTACTGATATCTAATTTAAGGTGAGTTATTACTTTTAAGTGGATAATATATTTTTTTTAATATATATCTTTTAATAAAGTCGTCAAATAAAGACTGTCTGAACTAAAACTAAGCATTAAAACAGCAAAGAAAGTATATTATCATACATTAAACATATATAGCATATACGAAGTATATATCTAAGTTCATGATACGTACCAATGTAGTCCACCATGATAAGGCCATCGGAGGCACGACCCGTGGGGTGGTAGCTTTGGCCATAAGGAAGCCTACTATAGGTGGACTCTTCCCCATTGACCTCTCGGATGTAGTTGCCGGTGTCGGAAAGTGAGTCACCAAATTGGTAGATAGCCTCAATCTCCCTAGTCAATCTAATTAGATCTCTTTTGCTTACAAGAGAGTCACCCACAACGTTTCGGTCACGAGTAACATTAGTAGCACTAGCACATAATAACAATGAGGAGAACAAGAGAGATTGCATGAACAACCGAAACAAGAAGTGTTCCATTGTTGTTCTTGTTGTTGATCAACCGAAAACTACAACTCATGGATTACTCATTGCTTAAAGAGTTGGAGTATATATAAGGGCAAAGGGATTTGACATGATCATAATAATGTGTTTTGACCTTTTTTTGTTGGCAACAAACTATTTGATGATATGAAGACAATTTCTCCATAACTATATTTATTCTTTTGTTAGAATGTGCATGAAATCATTTGGTTTATGAATTCTTTTAGAGAAGATTTTATGCTTCATCATTCATTTTGAATAGCTTTTTATTTCTTAGAAATTACACAAGCTAGTTGCTTTGCTTTGCTTATAAATTTGGCGTGTGATTTAATTTAGATAGAACCAAAGCATAAGCATGTAATTTTTTATAAATTGCATCAATCTCTAAGCATAGAAATTCAAATAATACAATAATAATGGACAATCATATATCCCCCCAATACTTGACCTTGGTCACATAAAATTAAATAAAGATAAAATGATGGGCCATATTATTGAGATTATTAAGTTTTACGTAACAATATGAATTGCATTATTGTTAAATAAATCAGAATTTTGCAATCATCAATGTTAAGACCAAACCTCATTATTAGTGCCCACCTCAAAATAAACTACCATCCACACCAATAAGCATACTTAGCTTCACCTCTTATTTGCCGTAGGGAATTAGTTATGTTAAAAATAAAGATTGTTACGGAGTTAATGTAAATTTTGAAATTCTATAGTAATGTCTTCCCTAAAGGCCCTAAACCCCTAATATATACACCCACCATTGCCCAAGCCTCCTCCCTCCATAAGTTGGTTCCCATGAGTCTTTCATTCGTATTGAGTTCAAATCATATCAATTCGAGTCGGGTTGTCAATTATTTATTGCTAAGCCTCTTGAGGGTTGATTTCAAGTTCAAATTGTCTCATTTTCGATTCTATTGCCATTATATTTAATTATATTAATATAATATCAATGTTAGGATGAAGTTCGGAATTCAAGTTAGGTATTTCGGATTGGATAATTGAAAATTGTGAGTTTTGACGGCTCTACTTGAGCCTATGTAAAGATAAAACCCATCAAGACTTAAGAGTTACTTGGACAACCCAAGTTTACTTAACACCTATTTAGTGAAACTAGGCCCATTATAACCCTTTTTGGCTACTCAAGAGTCAAGACCAATAATGAGGCCATACTATTTGATGATTTCTATATTCAAACACTCCGTATTATATTGTGAAGCTTATTACTCATTAATTGTGGAAAGATGAGAGTGAGGGATAGCTCAAGTGGTTAGAGCTCCCCTCCCGATTTCAAGAGGTTTTGAGATCGATTCTCATCACCCGCCCTTGTGGCTTTCTAAACACCAAAATAAATTAATTGTGGAAAGACCAATTAAGAGGGAGATGCAAGGCAATTTCATTCCTCCCCACCTTCGTTCTCTTTTCTCCTAATTAACACTTAGAATGGACCTATTTAGTGAAAGAAAGATGCAAGCTAAGTTCTTACTCCCGTCCCTGTCCTTCCATGATACTAAATCCAAACATATTATCAAGCTTTTTACTCACCAATGCTCCGAAAGTTGTGTCAAAACAAATAAGATGGTTAAATAAATCAAATTAGGTGCGAGAAAATTGCCCAAATGTACTTTTACAAATAAGAGGGTTAAATGAATCAAATTAAGTCAAGCTTCATCACGTTTCTTATAAGGTCTAACTAATATTTACACAAATCCTAAAGTTATAATTTAATTCTAGTTTGATCTTCATGTAAAGCTTTAATTCTGAAAGATCTTCACATTAAATCTTGTACTTGTTCGTTGCTTGCTTGAATTCAGAGTAATGTTCCATTCGTGGAACTGCGGATCAGGAAGACTGCAATTGAGACTTGTTTGCTACCCGCCAACTCGGTTCCTCTTTGAAACACATAGACCAAGTTCTTAACTTTAACTTGTTGTCATTCTCCTAAAAGGAGTTGCCTTATGCTTCTGTCAAGGACCACTTGAAGGTTCCTCGTTGGAGACCATCTTACAAAAACTGATCTTCCATCTTACTTCAGTGGCGGATCTTAGTCGAAAATATTAGAGGGGATGGGATTTGAATCTTTTACCTCTCGCTCAAAACACTAATTACTATACTCCAATAATTTATAAGTTAAATAGGTTATTTAATTACATTAACTAATTAATTACACGAATTTACAGGGGGCCGGGCCCCAAATGGCCCCGATGGAAGGTCCTCCTTTGCTTACTTGCTTGCTCTAGGTTCGCTTAAGCTTGTTGTGCTTCAAGCTTTTCCTTAGCTCTAACCGAGTCACTTAAAGGATTTAGATCATGCTCTCTTCACCTTAAAAAAAATACTCCGTACTATTTAGTTAAATAATTAGTACGCTAGGTTCAGTAAAAATACGAAGTAAATTCAAATCAATAAAACTACGTAGTAATATTTAATTGGTAACAATAAGTTTTAAATAGTAAAATAATTTCAAATCAATAAAAATAATATAAGTTTAACAAAAATATTTTTAATTTAGTAAAATAATTTCAGTTCAACAAAAATTAATGTGAAGATAACAAGGCCTTAGTTGTTGTTTGCTTGTTATCATCATAACCTTATAGGGTCAGGTTATACGTGTTAATCAACATGATGTCATGTTAAACTAACCGAATCATATTTTTTGTAGGTTAAGAAAAACCGTGTCAAATTCATGTCGATTCTTTCATAAACAAAGCTCATGTACAGACATACGACTTAAATCACATGTCATATTAGCATACTCTTTATTTTGTAAATTGGTGAAAAAAAAAGCAAGTAGACTCTAGTTGTACAACACCCCTTGAATCACATATGTCACGCACCCTTCATGTTACGGCGGGCTCGCACGTGACCGACCCTCATGTTAGCTCGACCCATGCCACGCACTTTAACCGTTACCCATGAGCCCTGGACTCAAACAAGAAACTTTTTCAAAGAATCAGCATTTCAACATCACTCATCACTCTTTTAGACTCATTATCACAGAAAATAACACGAATGACAAAGATAGCATGGAGATATTTGCAGAGAAAGACGAAACAATTTGCCTCAAATGACAAATCTTAACAGACTTACCATGAAAATCCCCATTTTTCATCAAAATCTACGCAATTTTCCCACTTTACACCATCATTCTTCGTCTGCTCAACTGAATTTTCTGCTTCGACCGCCATAACCAAAAGCTTCATCTTCAAATGTCTTCACTATATAACCCCTTTTCTCTTTCTTCTAATCTTCATAACCGTAATCTTCGTTTAGTACCCTTTAAATTTAGTTTGATTAAGAAATTACCATCTTTCTCAAATTCCATTTTCATTGGGTCTAATTCTAGAATCTTCCATTCTTCATCAAAGAAGGGTTTTTCTTGCTTTTGTTGCTCTATGGCTGTTGAAGTTGATTCTGTTTCTCAGGTATAAATTTATTGTTGTTTTTATTGATTTTTAGAAATTTTGATCAAATTTATGGAATTAATTATCTTAAAGAGTTAGTTTCTGTATTGTTATGTTGTTTATTTCAGTGTATATTCTGTTTTAATTATGAGTTATTTGAGTATGAAATTGATGAATATTTGGAAATTTTGGAGTGACTGACTTAAATATTACTGTGATTTGGGAAGTGTGTAAGTGTGTTCTACTTGGAAGTTGGAAGTTTGGAACAGAAATGTTTAGTTGATGCTGAGAGTTTAATACCCTTGTGAGAGAGAAAAAGACCAAGAATGTCATTTTAAAAAGAACTTATATTTTTAATATGAGAGTGGCTAATCATAGTGTGAAGGTAGATAACCCTTAGAGTCAGGTTAATGTATCATGATTTGGGTTATCCTCGACTAGTTAGAGGTAAGATTGTATACATCTATACCTCTACCGATTGGCTAAGTGCGAAATTGAAACTCGGTGATGGGAGGTTGAAGAAGGATTACCTTGAAAAAGCTTCACTTTCATCATAAATTTCTACAATTTCAATTAATATTACTTTTGGTATCAACCATTATGAATTCTTTTCCTTAGAGGTCACACTAATGTGGGGGATAATTTTTATTTTGGATGGTAAGAGCACTAATTTTAATGAAGGTTGGGTGAATGATTTAAGGTTCCTTGATGAAGTCTAGTTAAGATTCTTCTACTAGCTATATTGAGAGAACTTTGACTCCTTATAATTTCTATAGACAAGTATATAACATGTGTTTTTTTGGTGAATTCGCGAGGCAATTAGTCTATGGAGCTAGCCCAACCAGCCTAATGTGTTAGATTTGGTTTTAATCGTTGTTTTAGTATTATGCTATAGAGTTAGTATGGTAGTGACTTAGGTGCAGTTTCCTACAGCTACGCTTTGATTCATCACCTGACAAATGTGTTGACGACTAGTGAAAACTTGATTATTGCAGATTGAATTGCAAGGGACTTTAAATAGCTCTAGAGCATATTGGCCGAGCAAGTATATCCTTGCCTGGAATGTTGATGTTGGAAATGGTTCATACTACTTGTTTGCAAGTAAAACTGCTGCACTAAGGGTTACGAATGATGGGATAGAAGGTCTGGTTTTGTGTCATACTTCTCTGATATATGTACATTCATATATAATGGAAAATAGACTCTACTCTAACTTGGCTCTTATATGAGTTGACAGGCTATGATGTGAAGATAAAGCTTGACAAGGACAATGGGGGATTGCCAGCACATGTAAGATGCTTAATAAATCGCGATAATATGCACTGTCCTTATCATTTTCCTCTATTATCTAGCAAATAGGATTTATAATTTTCCTACCCTTCCCCCTCTTTGTTCTTTATACCTGTCTAATAACACATATGTATGTTCATAACTCCACATGTTCGTATCAAGTCTTCCTTGAAAGTATGAATACCATTTGCAAAGTTGCAAGGATGGTGATATGAAATCATGCTTGTAGTTCATACTAGTTTGTACTTTTGTAAAATTAGTACTTTGTGAGCCAGTGCTTGAATACTCTCTTCCTCTATTGCTTTGATGTAATCTATCTACATTTTTTAGGTTACTGAAAAATTTCCTCATATTAGAGGTTACTCAGCCTTCAGAGCTCCTGCTAACCTGGATGTCGAAAGTCTGCTGAAGTATCAACTAGCAGTTGCTGCTTTCAGTGGTAAGCTTTTAAGTTGTGACCTTGGCCAATTTAAAAGAAATTTATTCAAACTGACGCCATTCTGAAAGATAAATTAGTTCTTATAGTTGCCTTGTTATCCTCCACTTTACAGCTACAAAGGACATGAGGATTTTCCTGAGTAGTTTCTGTGTTCTCAATGTTTGAGTGGCAATTTATTTCCTTTGTGTTCAACACTAGAAAGATAATAAAATTTGATTGATGCCTCTAATTATTCTAAATATAATCATTCTTGCATATTTGCAATCATTGTTCTTCACTGTCCATTTGATGAATTTCCTGGTGCATCTGATGTCTCCAGTAAAAATCTTGATTGTGACAAGCATGCTGGGCCTAACCCTGGTTACTTACAATGCTTTATTTATACTTGTACAGGTGATGGGGCTTGCAGAAATGCTACTGGTTTGCAACTACCTGGTGTTATTGATGAGTTATATTCTTATGATGGTCCTCTAGGTGCTGTCTTCTCTGAGGACTCCATATCATTAAACTTATGGGCTCCTACTGCTCAAGTATGTTGTCCTTCTCTTTCCTTTTGCCTCCCAGATCTCTTTCAAGACCTGCACTTATTTTAGATCATTATGTACTTATTTGAGGAAATTGTGCGCTATCTGTTTAAACAAGCAGGCCGTGAATGCCAGCATATATAGGGACCCATTAGGTGGTGAACCGTTACAAACTGTTCAGCTAAATGAATCAAGTGGTGTTTGGAGTGTTGTTGGACCAAGAAGCTGGGAAGGGTGTTACTATGTGTATGAAATCACTGTCTACCATCATACCACCTTGAGAATTGAAAAATGCTTTGCTATTGATCCATATGCCAGAGGGTATGTCAGTTTTCCTCAAACGTGAAAGGGGAATGCAGTGCTTTTAATCCTTCATCTACTATAGCTATTATCAACAAGACCAATAGCAAACATATATTTAAGGATACATTTGTTTTATTTTTTGGTTAAACTAGGGTTTCAGCAGACGTAAAGCGAACTTTATTGGCTGATATAAAGTCTGAATCTCTAAAGCCTGAAGGATGGGATAATCTGGCTGATGAAAAGCCTCATCTTCTTTCTCCTTCTGACATCAGTATCTATGAGCTGCATATAAGAGATTTCAGGTGGGTTTCGTAATATCTTGGAAACAGAAAATACAAATAAATTTTGTGAATTTTACTGTCATATATTACATATATCCCTTGTTAGTGATAGATACTATTTTGCTACAACTTTTGAATGAAATTAATTTACTGAGACCAGGAAAAATGAACAGCTTTCAGGAAATAACTTTTGACAAATTACACACTTGGGTTGGCCCATTTGTGGGGAGATTTAGGCTTATATAAATGATTCCGTTGTAAATCTCCGGGGCTTCAATTTTATTTTTTTCTGATCTTTGTGATTTAACGTTATCAATCTTATCATTTGGGCACTGTTGAGGATTTGTGGGCTTATGGCTTTAACAACTGTGCTCTTTTACAGTGCTTACGACCTTACTGTGAACCCTGAACTTCGTGGTGGATACCTTGCTTTTACATCACAGGTAGTTATATAATTTTTGTTTGTCTGCTCTAAAAACTTTTTATTCTTGCTTGGATGTTTTCTTCAGTATATCAACTTCAATACTGAACTGACTCATGTTTTAAATTATGAATCCTGTAACTGATCGTGTTCAAGTAAAAGTACTTCAAACCCCCCCCCCCCCAGCACACACACACACACACAGA
Organism: Chenopodium album; assembly: GCF_948465745.1. Classification (NCBI taxonomy): domain Eukaryota; kingdom Viridiplantae; phylum Streptophyta; class Magnoliopsida; order Caryophyllales; family Amaranthaceae; genus Chenopodium; species Chenopodium album. Next base: position 54,327,880 of record NC_137845.1, on the reverse strand, counting down.
CAAACACAAAAAATAAAATATTGCCTTTAAGCTGGGTAGTGAAGTGAATTTCAAAATGAAAGGAGAAATCTGCATGAGATTGATGTTCTGCCATGAAGAAGAAAGCCAGCAGCGGAGCGCGTTGAGAGGAGGGAACTTAATTTGCAATGTTCTGATGATCTTATCACTGAGTGGCAAAAAGTCTGTGTCAAATTAAGCTGAGACTGTCTACATGTTTATGCATCTTTCACAAACTGAAGGATCAATTATAGAAATCAGTAGAAAGGGAAAAGGGGTGTAATACCAATTTCATTTCCCTTACTCTTCACATTAGCCAAGTTTATTTAGAATACTCTCACTTGATGCTGCATCTGATCCAAAGCTTAGTAATCGATTCCATCGCTCACAGGAAGAATTTGTGTTATTGAGTGTTACAATGACTATTATATCTCCTTAATAGTGGTTTAAGTTTTGGGAAACAAGACCTTTATAATAAAATTGGTTAAGCTCACCTTTACAGTCTTTGTGTGTATAATTACATTGGTTAAGCTGACCTTTACATTCTTTGTGTGCATAATTATAGTGGCTAAGCTGACCTTTACAATGAGAAAGAATATTTTATGTAGCCTTACTGATTAAACTTCCTACTTGAAGGACTCTGCTTGTGTTAATCATTTGAAGAAGTTATCAGCTGCTGGTCTTACTCACGTGCATCTGCTGCCAAGCTTCCAGTTTGCTGAAGTTGATGATGACAAAAAGAAGTGGAAATTTGTTGGTAATTACTATTGCCTGCCTTCTCTAACAATTTGACGCTAACGTATATAGATCACACATAACAGTGAATTTTTATCTATATATAGGAGCAAACAATTCTGAAATTGTGTTAGTAGCCTTTGAAATTATTTGCTTGGTTGATCGCTCCCCAACTGAAGTTTCCGTTTGCATTGCAAACACTAACATTCTAAGCAGCATAGACTTTATTGAAACTTTTCTGCCTAAGATGTGAGAGCAAGCATATTCTCTTGATTGAATTCTTCAAGTCTACAAGATCTTATAGCCCTCAAAGAACTTATCAATTTTGTTGTAGAGCATGTAGAATAATAAACCATGATTTTAACTACTCTTGAATATGTCAATTAAAAAAAATTTATTGCAAACACTGTGTCAAGGTATATTTTCCTGGGGATAAGGATTTAAATCTAAATTTATATGGCCTTTGCCTCTACATGTGTTGACACTAAGTTATATTCCTGAAAAATCGCCAAGTTTTGGCAGACTAAATCTCCTTTTGTTGTCTCTTAGTTCTGGCTCTCTGAAAGTGGTGCGTTCCTTCAGGCTGCTTTGTCAGTAAATCTGAGAATAGTCTTATTCTTTGTTGACATGCCTCAAATCCTTTATTTGAGGTTCTTAAATAGGATATTTTAGATAGAAGTGAGTATAGACCCAATGGCTGGGAACAAAAATGGGGCCCTAAAAGCTTGGTGTATTGCTCAGTGTGCACCACTCAGTGTATCATCTCTAGGAAGTTATGACCCGCTGTGGTTAATGCTTGAATCCGGCCAAAAAAGGTTTATTAAAAAATGAGATGTTTACTTGGAACAGATGAAAGGTCCTTAGGGAACAAGCTGTCTATGGCTGTTAGAATTTAGCTTGCATTTGTTTTCGGTCATTTTAGCATATTTTAGTATTCCTATTGGTTTCTTGCCGTATTTTAGTTGATTCTTATCCATTTTCCATGAAGTCATTTGGATTTTATAGTAATTTTAGTATGTATCGGGCTCTTTGTTTAGTCATTTCAATGATAAGAACCTTTTTTCAGATACTAAGATGTTTGAAACACTACCACCTGATTCAGAAGAGCAACAAGCTCAAATAACTGCCATCCGTGATGAGGATGGGTATAACTGGGGGTAGGCTTCAATCCCTTTGGACTATAGTTAGTTCAAAATTCCCTTCTCTTGCAGCATTATCTGATATTTTGTTACTAATTTTTCCTTTTATGAAGATATAATCCTGTTTTATGGGGGACACCTAAGGGAAGCTATGCAACTGATCCTAATGGCCCATCCCGTATAATTGAGTTCAGAAAGATGGTCCAGGTGTGTATCTTGCCTTCTAGTCTTCTTTTATCATGGGGAAAAAGTGATCTTTTTTACAGCTAGAATTCAGATCTAGCTTTCCATTCCATCATAAAACTAAAATATTGACTTGGTTACAGGCACTAAATCATATCGGGCTTCGTGTAGTGTTGGATGTTGTTTATAACCATTTAAATAGCAGTGGGCCATCCGATGTAAACTCTGTTCTTGACAAGGTGTGCATATTCTTCATTCCATTTTATGCCTTCCTATGAATTTTCATTCCCATCTGTTTAACCTGACGTTAAACGTATTATTGATAGATTGTTCCGGGTTACTACTTAAGAAGGGATAATGATGGTGCTATTGAGAATAGCACATGCATAAATGACACGGCTAGTGAGCATTACATGGTTGAACGTCTGATTTTGGATGATTTAAAACATTGGTCCATCAATTATAAGGTGATTGACTGATTTTGAATTGTCGAATCTTTCTTCCTTGTACTTTCTTTTGTGATTTTGTTGCTTATTGTTGAATTAAAAGAAGAGAGAAGCCTTAGAATCTTCCTTTTCATAGACAATGGCTTGCACCTTGGCCTCTTATTAACGGACAAGAAAACTGAATGTGATTTTCTTGTGTGTTTGCTATTAGCTTTAGATGGCAGGACGCAGATTGCTTTAGAACTAGCATCTGGTGTTAGACTAGGATGAGAGCTTTTCCTTTTGTCAATTATTGTTGTTCAATAGTTCTTTATTTTGTTATCTCAATTTCATCATGAAAATGTCTGAAATGTGTATTTTATGACCACCCTTTTCTTGCAGGTTGATGGTTTCAGATTTGATCTCATGGGCCATATCATGAAACATACAATGGTATGTATTTGTAAGTTTAAGAGTTTTCTTTAATTACAGATTGTAGTACACTGGTACTTCTACACCATGATGGATTTTGATCTCTCTTTCTTATTCTTCTAGTTTGATTTAGATTTCCTTGACTGATGGGTGAGTGAAATGTCGTCGGTCATGTAATAGATACATACATAAGCCCTTTATATTCCTATTCCTAGTAACTTGTGAATAGATAAATAGTTTCGCTTGAATCGTGATTTCATGATACCTAATTTACTTTGCTGTCCAGAGAACCTCCACTCTCTTATAACCTACTTTCTCCTTTTCTCAATAGTTGCATCATCTTGACTTTTATGCTATTCCTATACTACTTTTGGCCACTTTTGTTTATTAATATATAAAAATAAATCACATCATTAATTGCTGGTGTGTTAATCTCAATGTATATTTTCAAAATATATATATTTTATAGTTGTTATAAAGCATAATTAAAGATATTATTGATCAAAGCAATGTATTGGCAAACATGTCTAGTCAGATGCAACTATTAAGAAATGTAGGTACTATATGACTATTTGGTAATATTATAAACTTATGTATAATCTTTCCTTTCAAACCATTTCTCAGTATATATATATATATATATATATATATATATATATATATATATATACATATACATATACATATATATATATACAATATATATATATATATATATATATATATATATTTTTTTTTTTTTTCTAGAGGAAACATAGGCTACTTAAATATGCAATTTCTGAATTGTGCAATTGAAAGTATACATTAGGAATTCCCTTTGCGAGGAAGGCTTCCTAATGATTAGTATTTCTTACCTTAAAGGGAAAAAAAAAATGAAAGTGGTAGCTGACTGAATTGTTTGGCTGGAAACAACTTTGATCGGCTCTTTTACCTGTTTCTAGATGAAAAGAATTTACCGGCTATACGGATAATCACTTTTGGTTCATGTAGCCGACCCCTCTTATGGGATTAAGGCTTTGATTGATTGATTGATAGATGAAAAGAATTCTAAGCTAATAAGCTACTTCTTTGGTTTGCTTTCTATAAGTATGTGTCACGCAATCAGCTCAAAATTTAAATCTAAACTTTTTTTTACTGGTTACAGGTGAAAGCAACAAGTATGCTCCAAGGCCTTTCAAAAACCCAAGATGGTGTAGAAGGTTCAAGCATTTATATGTAAGTGACAACCGTTGATGGTTTCTAAATTTTATCACTTGTATACACAAGTATAATTGTATTTCCCTTCCATTCTGAGTTTGCCATATTTTTTTTTTTTTTTTTTATATTAATCCTGTCTATTCTGTCTTGGTTCTATTGTGTGGATAATTGGATTACCGTATGATCTTCCTTTAGATATGGTGAAGGTTGGGACTTTGGTGAGGTTGCAAATAATGCACGTGGAGTAAATGCATCTCAAATGAATCTTGGTGGCACAGGAATTGGAAGGTAAATGTTCAATGTTTGTCCCCTTCAATGCATGTAATGTGTATATTTTTGTGACCAAATATGGTGGATCAAAATGAATGTCATGTATACTCTGTGCTTAACTTAATGTCTATATCACACAAAAGAGGGAATATCATGTGGTTTTTAATTGTTCAGTTTCTATATTAACTAGTACGTTGCCTGGGCTTGGGTCATTAGTTTGAATATCCTATTGTATTATATGAGTTCCTAACTACAAAGTATGTAATGGAAACTAGCAAAAGATAGGATAACTAATGCAAAGAAACACAATACAAACATCTCCTATCCACATTAGTTATGTTTGGGTTGAGTAAGCAAGCATAACTAAAAGATAGGTTAGATGGCAAGAGTTCTAAGACTTAGAATTCATTTCTTGTCGGTCTGGATTTCAAAATCAATAAGTGTTCAAAAAAGTGTACATGCCACGTGGATATAGACTACCATGTACATGAAGCTTACTTGTTAGTAAGACTCCAAGACTGGCCCTTTTGGCCTGAGGCCTAATAAGTAATACCAAAGTATGGTGTGAAAGCCCTTCTCTGGGAACCACAGTTAAAGATCTTCAAGAGCAGAATTATGTCACCTTGTATCAAACCTGGGCAGTGCTTCTGGGCAAGTGACGATGAATTGAGGATGCCACTAAACTACAATTCTCTTTAATTCTTTGGAAGTGATGAGGAATTTATCCCTTTAGGCTTAAGTGGGATAATTTAAATTAATCACTATTCACAATTATTTTCTTGTCCTTGATAATATAAAATGTTCAATTTTCTTGACTTATTATGCTTTCTGTATATGTATTATCTTAGCCAAGCAGAACTACTATCAGTCAATTACTTTTAATCCTTCCAAATCTTGTTCAGTTTTAATGATCGCATTCGAGATGCAGTGCTTGGCGGGGGCCCTTTTGGCCCCCTTCTTCAGCAAGGTTACGTGACTGGCTTATCTTTACAGGTATATTATCCTTCATGTGGATCTTCCACTAAGTAATTTGTCTTTGTGGTTTCACTGTGTTTGAAATCTTTTATCTAAAATTGTATAATTCTCATCAATAAAGTAAAATGAAGCAACAGGCATTCTTCAATCTTTTAATCTTTCTTGATCTGCAGCCTAATGATAATGACCATGGTGGCAAAGCTAATGCAGATCGTATGCTCGCTGTGGCAAAAGATCATATACAGGTTCTTTACTCAGTTCCTTTCTGCTTTCTCCATTGATAATGACAAGGATACAGTAATTGTTAAACAATAATTCTTTGTAGAATTAGTTAGTACCTCGTTCTGCGCTATTTTAAGAAAGCAGTTACCTTGCAAAGGATTTGCTTTGTATAATTTTTTCTTGCTTGAAGAAGATAAAGACTATAAATTTTTGTTACATGCTTTTTTTTGTTTATCTTTAAGTATTTCGGCAGAGTTATGATTTTTAATTTGAATAATATCTGTAATTAGAGTGACTTTGGTATTCTTATTTTTCCATAGGTAGAGGTTTTAAGGGTTGTCTTTTTGTTTATCTTTGATGTGATCAGAATAGTTTACTCATTTTAATAGAGAACAGTCCCATGTTTTTTTGAGTAATTAATATGCTCTTGATGGGGCGGTTTTGCTGTCAAGAAAGAAAGATTGATAGATGAAAAATCGTGTATACTCCATCTTCATTTACTTATCACACTCAAGGAAGGTACAAAATCAAAGGAACATCTTTTTCTTGTCTCCTAATATCTTTTTGTCTTAGAAGTTCCAACCAAACACAATTTCCCTTCAAAAGTGTCACTGCTCAACCTAGTACTATAGAAAGCTAACAAATTTTTGGGACATCCTAAAAAGAAAATTTTGAATAATCTGAGGGCGGAGGAGTTATATATTCAAATTATTATTGCTCTTTTATATGTCTTTTTGACTGATGTCATTTTAGAAGGATTTTATATCGGATAATCTCTAAATCCCAATGCAGGGCAGGGATAGGTTCATTTTGTGATTAGTATCAGTGTTCAATCCGTTCGCTCTTTCTGAAGGCTATTATATGTCCAAGGCTAAAACCAATTACCCACCCTGCGCTCTCTCCCTCCTTTTTTAGTGGGAAAATTTGAAGGTGGACTAGTAATGTTTCAGGCAGATTATAGATTCAATGTCTTTAATTTGTACTGACAACTGTCTCTTAAAGTCATCACTTCTTGAAGTCACGGTTGCAGTATAATCTCTACTATATTTTCAATTTTGTAATTGTAATATTCTTTGCCATCTGAACCATCTACAGAGCAATCAGCAACAGATTCGCATCAGATTCAATTCTTTATTTATGTTATTGCAGTGGGTTAATCAAGCTCTCTTTTTCTTTTTCTTTGGTATAAATTAGGTTGGGTTGGCAGCAAACTTGAGAGACTTCATGCTGACTAACTGTGATGGCAGACAGGTATACTTTTACAACAAAATTCTGATGAATACAAATTCTTTTGGTCGCTGACCTCGAAGGTTTTTTATTTTATGATGTGGGCTTCGTATTTTTGTCTCTCTCCTCTTCACCATTCATTAGAGCCCTTAAAAAATGTTGTATCACTTAGCTATTAATTTGATGGTATTTTTTATCAGGCTCCATTTTGAAATATTATTCTTAGTTTTAACTGGACTTCTTTAAATGGACTTGATGACTGTTGATTTGTGTTCAATTTTGCTATGTTTCTTATGCTAGCATTACAATAGCAATTACTATCATTAGCAGCATCTTTCATCATCAGCACCTGAATTTCGTAACATGTCTCCGTTGATCAATAGCAATTTACTATCATTAGCCCTCAAAGATGTATGCATCACCTCTCTATCTTTCCTATATGTGTTGATCATTCCATAACATGTCATCCATATCATCTATGGGGATTCTTTGACAGAAAGTTCAAAATTAATTGGTGTGGGTAATGTGAATGATGCCAAATTGCCTATATGGCTAAGCAATTGATGTGAAAATGAGGGTGTTTAACTTTATGGGTTCTGTTATAAGTTTCATGACAATGATCTCAAGTGATATCAATATTTTTATCCAAAATTTATGACGTGCATTTAGCCAAACTTAGAATACACATAACAAGCTTATAGTTGACATTCTTTTTTTTTTTTTAATCTCCGTTGCAAGTCATTTTTCTATAGATATTAGATAGCTATAGCAGTTATTCAATTCTTTGTGTGCCTTCCAAATGGCACTACCTAGAATCATCTACCATGGACTGCAAAATGAGTTGGAGTTGGAATAAAGTCCCAGCTTAATCTGATATGATCTTTCATATTTTGAATTCCTCCTTGTGCCCTTGATTATTTTGTTAGAGCTTATCATTGATTTCTGAAGGTGATGATAAGGTCCTATATGCTCTGTTTCTGTTTCTGTTTTCTTCTTATGCTGTTCAACTTGCGTAAACCTTTGTTTTGCCTTCCAGGTAAAAGGTTCTGAAGTTTATACCTATGGTGGATCACCGGTTGGGTATGCTATGCAGCCTATAGAAACTGTGAGTATCAATTGGAAAATCTGTTTGAATAACAAACTTCATTAGATGCATCCCAAGGCTTGCTAAATATGTTCTGTTTATTTCTTACATTTACCTTATATCTGCAGATCAACTATGTCTCAGCTCATGATAATGAAACTCTTTTCGATATTGTCAGTTTGAAGGTGCATATTTGCAAAAGTCCATAATTTTTGCCGGTCAAGGGACTGAAGATTATCTTACCTTGAATTTAATATAATTTCTTTGGTTATCCAGACTGCTACCTATACTTCGCTGGACGAGAGATGTAGAGTAAATCATCTAGCTACAAGTATCATAGCCCTTGCCCAGGTTACTATTCTTAATTCTTTATATTTTACAAAATCTTGTGCTATACTAATGCCAATTGAAGTTAAATGTTGCTATAACTTGAGAAAGGGGAGATAAATATATGCCCCAGAACAAAATCTGAGTACATACTGAAGTTGAAACTAGAATACCTGTATAAAAAATTTGTTACAACTGCATGGTAAAGTTTCTCCTTTAGCATGGCTTAAGAAGGTTACACATTCTAGCCTTACCCCTAACTATTCTCAACTAAATTGAATTTGTTATCAGGGTAGTTTATGCAAGAGAGAATCTGTGGTGAGAAGTGATGAAGAGACATAAGTTAAACACACAAGACTAGAGAGGGGAAGAAACCTATACAGAATCAATAAAGAAAACATATAGGTCCTTGACTTGGTGTGACTGGATAGATAGATGATTCATACTATATAATGTTTTTAAGCTTATATTACTCTGATTAAAACAATATATATTGCATAAAATACGATGTTTTCTGAATGTCTTTTACGAATATAGGGAATACCTTTTTTCCATGCTGGTGATGAGTTGCTACGTTCAAAGTCCCTTGACCGTGATTCTTACAACTCTGGTGATTGGTTTAACAGGTTTGTGATGATTCTATTTTTATTTTTTTTGAGTCTAAATGTCCGCAAAATAATGTCATATTCTGTTGTCCACTATATTCCAAGCATTTTATGATGGTGTTATCAATAATGATTTCATCTTATTTCACTACACTATATACTTATGCACTCCTGTTCTTATGTCTTTCATCAGATTGGACTTTAGCTATAATACCAACAACTGGGGCGTTGGTCTTCCTCCCAAGGATCAAAATCAGAACAATTGGCCTATGTAAGCTTTGTTTCTTTTATATGGTTTCATATCATGTTGCCATTCCATCATTATCGACTTCTTGCTCAACTCAAATACTAAATATGATTTATCTTCATGGATATACCCTTTCAGAATCAAGCAAAGACTGGAAAATCCATCATACAAGCCTGACAAGAGTCACATTATTGCCACAGTTGAAAATTTCACCAACTTATTGCAAATTAGATACTCTTTCCCACTTTTCCGTTTAAGAAGTGCTAAGGATATTGAGGTAAAAGCAGGTTATTTGCATCACTATCAAACTATATGGTTTCGCAAAATAATACGATCTTTCAACTAAAACCAAGATATGTCTTTTAATCAACTGCATGGGCCTATATTTTGCTAATATGAGCAGTTATGTTGCTAGGGAAGGATTATAAGGCTATATATTTCATCTTAGCATTCTAAAAATGAAGTCATACTCTTCCTTTTATTTAATTAGGTTACTGAGTAACAGAAACAAAAATTATGCATGATCTACGATGTTTCTCAGGATCGAGTACGCTTCCACAATAATGTCCCTTCTTGGATTCCTGGGCTTATAGCTATGAGCATTGAAGATGGTCATGCGGGTGCCTCTGGCTTGTCGCAAATAGATCCCAAGTAGTTTTGTGAAACTGTTGCACTTCTCTCTAGTTAAAGTTTGTTAATTTTGTCAGCTACTAACATTTGATAGATAAGAAGTATATTTTAATACTTTTTTTTTCCTTACAGGTTCCAATATATTGTTGTAATGATCAATGTTCAGCCTACTGAAACCAAATTTACTAACCCAGATTTTCGAGCTAAATCTCTACAGCTACACCCAGTACTGGTAACAAATACTTATGCTTTTTCTGCTTTTCTTGTTCACTCTTGGTCCAAATATCTAGAATTGTCAAATTGATATAGCACGACTGCTTAAAATAAACCACTCCAAGTCTAACTGAAACTAAACAACATGATTTTGTTCTGAACCTGATTATCCTGACCTAAAATTTAATAATATAACTGTCAGATTATCCTTATTGTGGAATTGATCCATGAATAATGACTTGCTACCCAAATATAACTCAGACTGAATTATTGCAAACCAATTTATATTCGAACGAGCCTTTTGCCATACCTTAAGATAACTGGTAGGTGCTTGAGTTATTTAAAAAAAAAAAAAAAAAAAAACTCTGATCCCCACTACTAATTTTGCATCTCTTGTCCTTTAAATCTTATGTAAACCTTTGGCAAGGAAACCCACTTATAATGACCTATGACATTTCTCAAATTCAGTGAAGTGTGAACTAGAACTACACCTTAATATTCTATGTCACTCTCTTAACAAAATTAATTCTTGTCACTCTCAAATTAACTCTTTGTTGTCTCCTTCTGCAGTCAATGTCAGGGGACACAATCGTTAAGGAGTCGAGGTATGAGCCTTCTACTGGATGCTTTACTGTACCTCCTAAGACAACTGCTGTTTTTGTTGAACCACGACATGTTTAAGATGAACTTGGAAGTTGATGTCCAAGATGGTGACTGCATAGGAACACCTACAATGTTCAGCACACATACAACACAACAATGCCCGCTACTACTGCAGGCTCATAGTTTTATAGCTTCAGCACAATAATGCCACAAATAAAATCTGTCTTTAAGTCTTTATCCATCTCCAAAAGTAATTTTAAGGTTTTGTAAGTCAGTTTCACTTCATAGTTCATCTCAAATTTCCTATAAGACCTGCCTAAATCTTACTCGCTTTGTATGTTGTAGTAGTGATTTTGTTATGCAGAAATAAAACAATGTGGCAGAATAAAAATCTGTTGTTTTTCCTATACTGTTGTTCAATAAATGCCATGCCGTAAATACATGCTTTTCATTGTCTTGAACTCTTAACAAGGAGGGGAACTTCTAACGATTGTTGATTGAGATCACGCTTTCTTGCTGGAGTTCCTGATTTAGTACAAAGAAATGATCCAACTGGGTAAATACGACTTGTGATTCTAATTGAAGATATGCGAGGTTGGTAAGTCAGATATCAGCACACAAGAAACACTGTCTTACCACATATCCAGCACACAATACATTGAAAACAAGTTTACGGCGTGATAAGTCAGATTATCAGAGTTGGAAAACCAATTCAGTTCTCTTCATCAACAGGAACAATCTCTTGATGAAATCTAGAGCATTCTATACTAGTGGAAGATGTAAATTTTTACTTATTTGATTTGATGAAATGAAACTGTGCTCAGTTTGACACTTAAGTTACTTGTTGAAATATTTTAATTGTTTGAAATTTTCCAGTTTGTTCTGATATATCTGCACGTTTTTTCATATCAAGTTAGGACAAACTGAGCTAGGGGTGTCCATTATTCGGTTAAAAACCGAAATCCAACCCAATCTATACCGAATTATCAATTCGGAACGGATCCAAACTTTAAATCGGATCGGATCGGATTAAATTTTTTTGAAAATTCGGATCTTCGGATCGGATCGGATTGACCTTGTTCGGATCCAAAAAACCGAATTATGAAAGCGTTATTTTACAAAAAAAAAAAAATATTATTAATATTAATCATGTTAAACTATGTTTATGATTATAATAATATTAATCATGTCAACCTATGTTTTCAATACTAGTATAAATCATGTACTACTATACTTTCAAGAATTGAATTTTATTATTGCAATTTTATTTTTATAATCGCCTTAGACCCAAAAAAATTAGCAACGTATTTTAATTCGGATTTTTGGATTGAATCCAAATAACCGAATTATAATCCGGATTGGATCGGATTGGACTTAGTAAGTAATTCGGATCAGATTGAATTTGAAAATTAAAAAACGAAATTTATTTTGGACCGGATTGGATTTGGGCTAAATCCAAACCGATAACCGAATGGACACTCCTAACTGAGCTATAGCTTGGGTGCAGCCAACACTCCGAATTTTGACTAGTAGTTAAAACACCATCAAGTATTGATTTGGGTGCAATAGATGACATTAATGGGTATTTTTTTGGCATGTAAACTGAGATATTTTTAGTAAATAAAGGGTAATTGATAGCACGCATTGCAACCAAATTTCACAGAAGCAGATTGTATGTTTGCATTTATAACACTAACTGACTAACTTAAGTGTTCGACTGACGACTGTGTATTAAAGTTTGTAGCAGGACGGCTTAAGTCTTGCAGGAAATATGGGTGGTGTTCGCAGCACCAGAAACTGAGACAATCTTGCATGAACAATTTGCAACTCTTCGGTACAGTATATTAACTTCTAGTCTTATTTACTGATACAGGATGAATTATGCAAATAACAAATTTATACTTTGTATTAAGTTTTGGGCGGGAAAAGTTGTTATAACAGCTTTTGTCCTTTAGCAAGTTTGTTACGGTTTTGTTAAGGGAATCTTGAGTTGCTTAGCTGGTATTTAGTGTTGTAATGAAAGGATCACAATTCAATGAATGATTACAACAAACTTCCTCTATCTCTCTTCTCTCTCTCTCTCTCTATTTCTTCTTTTTCTTCCTCCCTCACCGTTTCCTAATCTTCTTCTCTATCACCATTGTTCTGTTTCGAGCTAAATTACAGATTAATCTGTAGATAAGGTTTTCAACCTTATCAGTGGTATCAGAGCAGACGCTGCCCGCTCTGCATTCTGGCACCTACACTCTCGACTCGGGTGACCAGAATGGAAGCTCAGTTGACTGCCTTGGAGAAACGTTTGGAGACACATTCTCTGGCTACTGATCAGAAGCTGGAGGACCTTTCGCATGACTCTAATCGGAAGTTTTAGGATATTTTGACATGATTCAATCTCTGAAGGATCAAATCACTTATTTCAGATCACCTAGATCTGAGGATCGCTCTCTTCCACCTAGATTGGGGTATTCTCCTAAGCTTGATTTCCCTAAATTTGATGGTTCAAATCCTAGAATTTGGATAAAAAAATGCTGTAAATATTTTACTCTATGCAAAATTCCTGATGATCAAAAAGTTGATCTAGCATCTCTTAATATGATTGATAAGGCTGAAAACTAGGTGACTAGTTACATGTCTTCTAGATCCTCTGTTGATTGGAATGATTTTGTCCTTGATGTCAATAGCCGTTTTAAGGATGATGTTGGGGTGAATGTTGTGGAAGAATTTAATAAGTTACAGCAATCTGGTAGTATTGAGTCTTATGTTGATGCATTTGAGAACTTAAGAGCTTTTATGCTGCAGCACGATTATGTGCTTCCTGAGAGGTATTTGCTGGAGAGTTTTATAGGTGGTCTGAAACCTGCTATTAGACCATTTGTAAAGGCTTATAAGCCTCAATCCATTGCTTCTGCAATTGAGTATGCTAGATTACAAACTGAATCTATCTCGATCAATTCCACTAAATTTTCCCAGCCTAACTCATTTGTCACACCAAAGAACCAACGGCCTTCCTTTCCTGTCAACTCCTCTAAACCACCATTTTTACCCACCCCACCAAACAAGCCATTTCCCTTCTCTAAATCAACCACAAAACCCTTTCAACGACCTAGATATGTTCCTGCTGAGGTAAGAGCAGAGAAAATTGCCAAGGGTCTTTGCTATTACTGTGATGCACCATATGATAAGAACCATGTTTGTCAGTTTAAAGAACCCCAACTTTTCACTATAGAAATTCCAAGTTCAACTGAATTTGATGAGATTGAACCTCAACTCTTCACTGTAGAAATTCCAGGTTCAGTTGGGATGGAGGACAATGATTATGATGATGTATATGCTTTTGAGACTGAATTTGACTTTGATCCAAGCATTTCATTGAGTGCTCTGACTGGTAGTCAGAATTTTCACACAATGAGAGTCAAAGCTTTGGTGGGTGATAGGCCTTTGCAGACTTTAATTGACTCAGGCAGCACTCATAATTTCTTGGATAGCCAATTGGCTATGTCTTTGGGGTGCAAGGTGGAACCTATTGCTGGACTGTCTGTCACAGTTGCTGATGGCAACAATTTACTATGTAATTCTGTCTGCAGGAATTTCTGTTGGTCTCTTGGGGGTCATGATTTTGTGGCTGATGTCATGTTAATTGCATTGGGGAGCTGTGACATGGTTTTAGGTGTGCAATGGTTAAGTACTCTTGGTTCTATTTCCTGGAATTTCAGGCAACTCACAATGCAATTTTACTGTAATAATGACTTGGTTGAGCTGAAAGGTATCCCTGCTGCTAAGTTAAAGGTGACTGAGAGTGGGCCATCTTCTAAGTTATTTCAGCAGGTTGCTCAGTTTTGTTTAATGCAGGTTACTGATATAGCACAGCCTGTTTTACCTGGTTTATTTCAGTTGTCTGGTGTTGGTGTTGCTGATGATCCTGAGCAGTTGCAGCAGCTTAAAACTCAGTTTGCTAGTATTTTTGAGGAACCTACTTCCTTACCACCTAGTAGAGGTGTGTTTGATCACAGGATTCCATTGGATCCTGGTAGCAGGGCAGTCAATATCAGGCCATATAGATACCCTCTCAAGCAAAAAGATATCATTGAGCAGTTGGTGAATGAAATGCTTGAAAGGGGCATTATTCAGCCCAGCTCTAGTCCCTTTGCTTCTCCAGTAGTGCTAGTGGGTAAAAATGATGGAACCTGGAGGTTATGTGTTGACTATGGAGAATTGAACAAAAAAAACTGTGAAAAATAAGTTCCCAATTCCAGTTTTGGATGAACTTATTGATGAGTTGGCTGGGGCTGCTGTTTTCAGTAAGCTAGACCTCAGAGCTGGCTATCATCAATTGAGAATTCACCCCAATGATGTGTTTAAAACTGCTTTCAAAACTCATGAGGGACACTATGAGTTTTTGGTCATGCCCTTTGGCTTGACAAATGCTCCCTCCTCTTTTCAGAGTTGGATGAATTCAGTCTTTAAGCCTGTGTTAAGGAAATGTGTGTTGGTCTTCTTTGATGATATTTTGGTCTATAGTAAGAGCTTAGATGAGCACTGGCAACATCTTAATACTGTCTTCTCTTTAATGCTGCAACATTCTTTATATGCTAAATTGAGTAAGTGTTCATTTGTTACTTCTAGAGTAGAGTACTTGGGTCATTTCATTTCTGTAAAGGGAGTGGAAACTGATCCAGCAAAAGTTGATGCTGTTATTTCTTAGCCTATTCCTGCTAGTGTGAAAGAACTAAGGGGTTTTCTAGGCCTAGCTGGTTATTACAGAAAATTCATCAAAGGATATGCTACTCTTAGCAGACCTTTGACTGACTTGTTAAAGAAAGGAGCATTTGAGTGGACTGATATTGCTCAAGCTGCTTTCTCTTCCTCTCAAAGAGGCTTTAACTAGTGCTCCTGTGTTAGCTGTCCCTGATTTCTCTAAGCAATTTGTCATTGAGACAGATGCTTCAAAAACAGGCATTGGTGCTGTCTTAATGCAGGAAGATCATCCTCTTGCTTTTATCAGTAAGTCTTTGGGTCCTAAGTGGCAAAGTTTGTCTGTCTATGAAAAAGAACTGCTTGCCATGGTTTTTGCAGTTCAGAAATGGGAACAATACTTGACTGGTTCTCATTTTTTGGTCAGAACTGATCAGAA
The DNA here is from genome assembly GCF_948465745.1 of Chenopodium album. Taxonomy (NCBI): domain Eukaryota; kingdom Viridiplantae; phylum Streptophyta; class Magnoliopsida; order Caryophyllales; family Amaranthaceae; genus Chenopodium; species Chenopodium album. Next base: position 54,312,238 of record NC_137845.1, on the reverse strand, counting down.
GAGCTTAAAATGGTTGCTGGAGCAAAAGATATCAACCCCATTTCAGCAGTTTTGGCTGTCAAAACTAATGGGATTTGATTATGAGATACAGTACAGGGCTGGGAAGGATAATCTTGCTGCTGATGCTTTGTCTAGATTACAGGGATCTGACATATTGTTATTAGCTATTTCAGTTGTAGATTCTGATCTAGCTACCTTGATCCAAGCCAGTTATGCTCTTGATGATAACACTAAATCTCTTTTTCAATCCCTTTCTAGTGGTTCTGTTTCCACTCCAGGTTACTGCTTACAGGATGGTCTAATCAAGAGACATGGCAAGATTGTGATTGGGTCCGATGAGAGTCTAAGGATGAAATTGCTCAATTGGCAACATGCTTCCTTAGAAGCTGGTCATTCTGGAAGAGACAAAACATTGAAGAGATTACAAGGCATTTTTTTATTGGAAAGGGATGGCTAAGGATGTGAGTCAGTTTTTGAGAAAGTGTGTTACATGCCAGGCTTCAAAATATGATACCTCTGCTAAGCCTGGTAAACTACAGCCTTTACCTATTCCTGACTTGATATGGATTGACATTTCCATGGATTTTATTATTGGTTTGCCTCAGTCTATGGGTATGTCTGTCATTTTTGTGGTGGTTGACAGATTGAGCAAGTATGCTCATTTTATAGCTTTGAAGCATCCTTTTTCTTCTGTAGAGGCTGCTCAAGCTTACCTTGACTATGTTTTTAAGCTCCATGGGTGGCCTAGAAGTATTGTAAGTGACAGGGACCCTATTTTTCTGAGCCAATTTTGGAAAGGGCTGTTTACTCTTTGTGATGCTGAGTTCTTGTTGTCATCATCTTACCATCCTGAGACTGATGGACAGACTGAGGTGATAAATAGGTGCCTTGAAGCCTATTTGAGGTGTATTTCCAGTGATAGACCTAAGGAGTGGTGCAAGTATCTACCACTTGCTAAGTGGTGGTATAACACCCATTTTCACAGTTATGCTAAGCTCACCCCCTATGAAATTGTGTATAATCAACCCCCTCATCTTCACTTACCTTATTTACCTGGTGAATCAAACAATAAGTTGGTAAACAGGTGTATGATTAGAAGAGAAGAAATGATTTCTATTTTGAAACTGAATTTGCTGAAAGCACAGAACAGAATGAAAGTTCAAGCTGACTTAAAGAGGTCTGAGAGAAGTTTTGCTATAGGAGCTTGGGTGTGGTTGAAGTTACAGGGGTATAGGCAGCAGTCAGTTCAGCATCGCAGTAATCAGAAACTTGCTGCCAGGTTCTTTGGGCCATTTCAGGTCATTGCTCAAATTGGCAAAGTGGCTTACAAATTGCAGCTGCCATCTCATGCTAGAGTCCATGATGTTTTTCATGTGTCTCAGTTGAAAGCTTTTCATGGTCCTTTGCCTACTGTGGCTTTGATTCCAGATTGGAATGACACATCTCCTTCTGCTGTTCAGAAGCCTGCAGCTATTTTGGATTCTAGGGTGATTCAGGTTGCAAGACACCCTCAAGACCAGCTCTTGATTCATTGGTCTGGCTTACCTGCTCATGAGGCTACTTGGATGCCTAAGATTGATTTTCAAGCTCAGTTTCCTGGTTTCCTACCTTCGACTTGAGGACAAGTCTTTTTGATGGGGAAGGGTATGATACAGGATGAATTATGCAAATAACAAATTTATACTTTGTATTAAGTTTTGGGCGGGAAAAGTTGTTATAACAGCTTTTGTCCTTTAGCAAGTTTGTTACGGTTTTGTTAAGGGAATCTTGAGTTGCTTAGCTGGTATTTAGTGTTGTAATGAAAGGATCACAATTCAATGAATGATTACAACAAACTTCCTCTATCTCTCTTCTCTCTCTCTCTCTATTTCTTCTTCTTCTTCCTCCCTCACCGTTTCCTGTTCTTCTTCTCTATCACCATTGTTCTGTTTCGAGCTAAATTACAGATTAATCTGTAGATAAGGTTTTCAACCTTATCATTTACCATTCTTAAACTTGTACGAGTACTGTGTAGTACATATGTGCTACTCTAGGTGATGGTTTTGATTTACTCTTTAACTTTGATAGTCCCAAATCATATCCCTGATTCTTAGCTAATGTTCCTAGTCATACTCAAATGTATTTAGTCGTACTATATTATTTACTCATGTATTAAATATTTGTAACTTATAAAACTATCTTATATGATATTTTAATGAAATCCAAACTTCAACCCGCCTCCCTCAAATATTCTTTTTTTCTACATGTATACTATAATGATTTATGATAAACAATAAAATTAATCAAAATTACAAGCTAGAATTGATTAGATTAGATTAGATTATGTTAATACATACTGTAACAAAAGATAGTAATAAAATGAACAAGAGGCACACTACTAGCACACTCTAGCATAATAAACAAATAAAACATAGCCGATTAAAAAGTTGAGCATAGATTGAGAACAAATTTGGCATTATTATAATTTATAAACTATCAAGTTGAATTTAACACAAAGTTAAATTTTATACAAAAAAATATCACAAGAAAAATATCTCATGCACAAACTTTATTATATAGAAATTAAAGAAAATAATATATTTATGAAAGTGGCCACAATCTTTTTGAGCCTCTTCCTTAACCCTTGAGCCCCATGTAAATCTAATACATGTAAACGATTGGTTATCCATGATTCATTGAGTACATTTTGTCAAAGATTTCATCATTTAATCAAATAAATATCACAAATTTTCCTTTTTATTAATAATAAAGGGCCAACATGATAATATCATATGAAACATTGCATTTTGTTGCCATATTTAGCTTTTGAATGTGCTTAAGAGTTCATTTCTCTAAAGTTTTTGGACGGTGGATTCCGAGACTCGGGAACCATCCCCACCTACGGAAATTTGGTGATTACTTATTATGTTTTCTTGATGAAACTAACGACCTTAATAGATTATTAAATACTCTCGCCATTTGGAATTAATAGTCAAGTCGTGTTAACCCCTTTTAATTAACGATGTTACATATAGAGTAGTTATAAAACAAGTAATTAAAGAAATGATAAGATCTTTTATTTCTCTAACCTTTGATTCCATTTTAGAGGATATTTTGGCTTAGTTTGTCTTTGAGTTTGTCTTTTAATGTATTTAATTATATCGTGTAAAAAGAGATGATAATATTGTTGCTCATTATCTTGCTAAGCTAATTTCCTTCACTAATAATAATATATCTAGGCGACTTCAATTCATATATAATACAATGAGTAATATAACTTGATGTATTACCTCCAACAACATTTAGTAAAATAGATGCTACACATAATGTGCTACAAATGGGGTTTTTTTACGTTGTCATTTCTCTTTATCTCTCTCCTTATCACATGCATTTTTATCTTTCTCTCTCTATTTAACAGTTACACACAAATTTTATTTAGCAGTTTGTGTGAAAACCTTTGATGCATATAATATAAAACAAAACGGGGGTAGTATATAATACATCAGTACTTGTATTCTTTAAGAAAAATAAATAAATGAACTTACGTAAGGAATGGTGAGGTAAAAAACTTGGCCTGGACCCACCGAAGTAGCCCAAATACAAGTAGTCATATAAGCCTGTTGACTGATGAGGGTTATAAAATGCAGTATAATAAGGGTTTGTTGCCAAAATATCGGCCCAAGGAATCCATGTGACCCAAGAACAAACATATACGAAGTACGGTGTATATTGTTATACATGTATATGATAATAGGAATATTATTCCTATGCTAATTTTTTGATCAATTAAAGTTTTAAGCTTAGGGTCTGTTCACTTCAGTTTAATTTCAGTTCAGCTTCAACTAGTTCAGTTCAGCTTCAATTAGTTCAGTTTAGTTTAGCTTCTAATTTTCTTCTCTCATAAAATATTCATTTTAGCTCTATTCAGTTCAGTTCAGCTCCAATCAGTTTAGTTCAGCTCAGTTCAATAAACGTGAGCATGTCCTTAGAAAAACATATTTATTACTCTATACTTGTTACAATAAAATCGATGTTTTTTAAGATCAAGGTGATTACCTTATTAATATTACTAGTTCATAGAGGATAAGAGTCAAGGGAATTAAATTATTGTTGCTTATATATTCATCCAAAAAAAGAAAAAAAAAAAGCCTTTTTAGCATTGATTTTTCTTTAGAAACTTGCAAGTCTTATGCACATATAATGTCAATACACCCGTCATATCTACAAAGAAGACAAATGAATAGTAGATTATGTTTCTATTTAATGCAAGGTCATAATAATAATAATAATAATAATAATAATAATAATAATAATAATAATAATAATAATAATAATAATAATAATAATAATAATAATAATAATAATAATAATAATAATCCATTCGTTAATAATAAATTTTCGTTGGTTATTTAATTTAATAAATTAGGTCATTAAATTTTAAGTGAAGTTTGTCCTAACTTGTTATGAAAAAATGTGTACCATGCAATTAAGACCACACATATAATAACATAAAATAAATTATGCCATTTATAGTAAATTTTACTTCGTATTTCATATAACAATCTACTATATTTGGCCCTTTTTTTTTCCTTATATTATGCATAGCTAGGTGTAATAACTTGGGGCTAGGGTAGCTCCTAAGATTTTCAAAAGGACACTTAACTATCCGCCACGTTTCAATTATATTTCAATTACCTAAATAAAAATATGCAACATTATCTTTATACTCTATTGTTCTTTGCTTTTACGTCATACATTCATGTTACAAAATATCTTCTCTTGGAATAGATACGTTATTCGAACTACAAAGTATATGCACGTTTACCTTAACTTTTTTACAACTTACAACACGACACTGTTGGCTATGCTGGCGTTTTGTGATTATGCCATGTGAAGCAACTAACTACTTATGAGTGGAAGTTTTATTTCAACGTACACATATTCATGTGGAATACTTGTAAAATTTTGTATGAAACGGACTTATATTTACTTTAATTTATATGTATTTTGAGATTAGATTGAGGCTGAATTGTTAAATTTTATGATTACTTAATAAAGGGTTTTTACTAATTGATTTTAAATTAAATATCGTTTGAGACAATCAATTGAGATATGCTGATATGCATGATGTGCTCATTTATTTTAGAAGATTGTTAAGGAGACAAGTGAAAATTCTAGCAAATTTTATTATATAATAATCAACAAAGTTAATGCACGACAATCCTAGCAAATTTTATTAGATAATCAACAAAGTTAATACACGGCGTACAAAAGTTATTATTGTAGGGTTGTATCTAGTAAATTGTACAGTTAACCCTTACAAGTGTTGCTACGTACGAGTACTAGTTATACATTAGAAACAAAATTGATAAAAATTTGTAAATGCTTGGCCCTAAAATATATATTTCGTAGAAGTTTTGCCATTGTCCTAAGGTATAGAGACGACTGGGATCTTTTGTTCAATTATTGTTACCATTTCTTCATTTCTTAAACTGCTACATGCATTCTTGCAAGCAACCATGGAATTGAATCTAAGGTTCATTCATTGATGCAAGAAATTATAATATAACTAGTTACCTTACAATATAAAGAAGGGACACCAATCCTATTTTATTTTAAGGTTGCTAAGCTAGATATTATTAAATAATTAACTAATAAACGTCTATATATATTTATACACATACTATACTATATACGTATAAAAAAAATGAAATATAAACTCGTAGCTCAGTACTATACCCAAATGGTGCGTACATACATATAAGAATCTTTGACTATATTGCTTTTATATTAATATCTATTGACATTATAACATATATGTGTGACACAAATCACACATTACAATGTACACGTATTTAATTTAGTATTGAAATGGTCAGTCGATAATTTAAATTTTTTTACGAGCCATTTTTTGTTAGAAATAAAATTTAATTGAGGATGACGTTGGTCGTCCATGAAAAAGTGGCGTTACGTATTAAGCTAGAGAGTCGGCAACATGTTGCTAAGTAGCTAAGCTTACGCTATATGTTTACAATTTGGTAGCCACCAAAAATAGTTCACTGGAAAAAAAATAAAATTGTTTTGAAACTACAGTTGTAAGTTAATTGTAATTAAGTTATATATACACTTGTATTAACATTTCAAACTACAACTGTTAGTAAGTTGTACTAGACGTATTTAACTTTTCTTGAATTCAATATTGAAAAATTGAATTTGTGTTTCATAAACTTCATTTTCAACTTAATTAATTTGCTTATGTAGTTAATTCCAACTTGTATATTCATCATGTGATTAGAACTTAATTGATGTTACGAGTTAGAGTTGGGATATGTTTAGGGTTTTATAACAACAATTCAATGAAATTTAGTGTTTATGTTTGTTTAAGGATCGAAATCACTACAAAAATCTAATTATTTTATGACGGTGGCCATTAATGACAAGTTCAAATTTTGTCCCTAAATCAACATTGTTAATGATAGTCTTTTAGTCCGCTATAAAACATACTCAACTTTATGCAAAAGACCCAAGTTAGCTTTATAAAATCTCAAACGAACAAACATTCTACTCATAGTTATTAATTGGCTTTTCCGATGAGTTTTTTGCCCGTCATAATTAGCTTTTACGATGTAATCAGTAATCTATAACGGTCCCCTTTTATGACATGCTCTTGACGGGACTCGTCATAAAATATTCTTTTACAATGGGTTTTAATGACGAGATTTCCCGATTGTTAAATTAAAATAACCTTTTCTTGTAGTGAGTTGTTCCCTTTTCCTCGTCCTATGCCTCCAACATATTCTCATGTACCTTTCTAGTTTCTACACAAAGCCAACACTAATAATATACTTCAACACGTATTAGACTAATTAGAGCATCTTGATCTATTAATTTGTCTATGTCGTCTAATATATAGACAATATACAAACATAAACACCGAATTTTGAAATTATTACAAAAACCTCCAATCTATCATTATTTCTCTCTATCACTATATAAGTACGGTTCATACTTTTCCTCATGTGAATTTATTCCATAACCTAAGCTATAGTTTATTATTCCATCATCACACACACTAACGTACTTAACTTCCCCTCTCTTAAAACTAAGCTTATACTTAAGTTGTCTTATTACTAATTAAGAGATAACTTATAATATACTCGTCTAATAAGTTGTTAACATTATTATGATTACTTATCAATTGATAAAATTTCTAACAACAATTTCTTAGTTGTTAAATAGACAAAAATTGAATAAGTTTTGTCGTATTCTCTTAGGTTTATAATGATTTTAATATATTTTAATAAATTATTTAGGTTCCAAATTTGACTTAAAGCTTTTCTATGGTGTTATTACTCTGCAATTTGAATTTATGAGAGTGACGTGCAATTAAAATAGATAAAATAATAATTTTTGCGACAAAAATAATTTGAGTGTAGAACAACAAAATAATAGCAGCCAATCTTTGAAGAGTATAAATGTATTAGCAAAGTACATATAATAAATTTAAAAAAAAACGTGTCTTAGAACTATTCGTGAAATTACGGCTGCATTTTGGCAATGATTATAAAGTACTTTAGACTTTTCTTGAATTATACAAATATAAGGGATAGTACGTCTCAATTGATGAGAAACTTTTTTTGATTTCGTAAAAAGTCATTCAAGTTTAAAAGTAGAAGTAAATAATCAAGATTTAGGTAAGCTACAACTTGTGTTTTTTTAGATTTAGAGCACTATTTGGCGGCTGATATGATATGGCCGGGCATGTAATTGGTTATGTATAAAGAGATTACCGATTTCAACATGATCTCTCCCTCCAAAATTAATATATAGTCGTAATTTGGTCTTTTATATTCGTCCATTATTTGTGTAAGATGTTCAAGAAACATCAAATTAACATATAATGCTTATGTCGCCCTATGATTAACAGTATATATGCAAACTTTTGACCTTGCTATAAATATATATATATATATACACGTATGTAAATATTGGAATGTCCTTAAAAAAAAAAGAGTTGTATGCTTAGATGGCTTGATCATATAGGAGTACCGAGCACGTACTACTTTATTTTATGAAAAAAAAAAATTGATTTTACAAAATATATTTATACGAGGAAAAAGTACTAAATTTTCGAAAATTAGATTGGGAATAATCAAACCGTCAATGCATGTGATTAAATTCAATTAGTCAATTACCCTTATTTATTATTCATTTACCAAACATTAATCCGTACTTAACCTACTTACCTAAGTGTACAATACAACCCTATTCAAATAATTAATAATGAATCAGTAGATAACTTATAGTCTTAACTGTATTATAAGTTATCAAACTTTGTAACCAATTCAACCACCTTTGGTTTCTGATCTTAGTTGTTAAGAGAGTGACCAATTTTGTTTGTTTTCAAACAATAATTACTTTAATTAGGTTCCAAATTTGACCAAATATTTTTTGGAGTGATTTATTTTCTTATGTGCCAAAAGTTATATATGAAAGTGACGGTAATTAGTTTTGATAACAAATCTATTATGACCGTGTTACAGTAATAACAGCTAAGCTGCCATACTAATAATTTATTGACTATATTGGTGTAGCAAGTAGGAGTGGTTTAATAATAAAATAAACAAATGAAGCATGCAAAAAAACGTGTTTATGGTCCATTCTTGAATGCACACTGTATTACATTCTACAGGTTGCTAATAATGATTGTAAAGCACAAAGAGTTAAGGAGAATAAGGACGACCTTCTATTTTTAGCAAGGATGCGTGTGCGGTAAATTCGATCTTTGTATGGGGTAGTTATCTACCTTGTGAATGTCCATGAATAACTTTTACAAAATCACGAAGGTCGTGAAGTCTTAGGGCATGTTCATATTTAATGAAGTGAGCTGAACTAAAATTAACTGATTGTAGCTGAACTGAACTAAACTGAATAGAAGTAAAATGAATATTTTATGAGAGAAGGAAATTAAGAGCTGAACTAAACTAAACTGAACTGAACTGAAAATAAGCTGAATATACTCCCTCCATCCTTTTATTACGAGTTTGTATTCTATTTTGGGTTAATTAAAATTAAGAGTTTATTTCTATTTATATGTTGTACTTTTTTATAATATTATTCTTTTTTTGATGTTTTCTTTTTCTTTTTTGTACTTTTAACATCAATTTCTAGTACCTTCACACTAGGTGAAAAAAGAAGATTGGCACCGCCCTAAGGCCACCGGTTTTTAAAAACCGGTGGGAAAATATGGGGAAAAATAGGCGGGATTTTGAGGGGAGGTTTTTGCCACCGGTTCAAACTAAGCCGGTGGGAAAAACCATTATTCCCACCGGTTTGAACCAAACCGGTGGCATTTCCTTTAAAAAAAAAAATCGCCCCTTATATACACCCTAACCCTACTCTCAAATCACTCGGCCTCCCTCCTCCTCCCTCCTCTCTCCTGATATCCTCTCCTCTCTCTCCTTCTCTCTCCTCTCCCTCTCTCTCCTACTCTCCCGTCTCACCACCACCACCGGCGTCGTCTTCTCTGTCCTCTCTCTCCTCTTCTTTCCCCTCTCTTCTCTGTCCTCTCGATCTCTCCGACCTCTCTTTTGTCTTCTGCCCACCACCACCAACGCCACTAACCACCGCCGCCACCAAGTCCGAAATCAACCACAACTTGTAAAATTCGAGGTTAGTGCATGTTTCTGGGTTTAATTATTCGAGGTTAGGGTTTCTGGGTTTAATTATTTATGTTATATGCCTTGATTTTTTTGGGTTGGATTATTGTAATGTTGTTCGAAATTGATGGGTTTAATTAATTTTGGAATTTTCTGGGGTTAATTGATTTTGTTTAATTTTTTGCATTTAATTGATTTTCGAAATTTCTGGGTTTAATTTCGAAATTGATGGGTTCGATATTGTTTGAAATTTCTGGGTTTAATTTTTTGTTGGGTGTGATTGATTTTCGAAAGTTTATGGGTACATGCATGATTTATGGGTTTTTTTCGCATTTTTTTTTAGTTTTAATAATTTGTGGGTTTTTTCGCATTTTTTTTTTTGAGTTTTAATAATTTCTAGGTTTGCTGGGTTTGATCGATAATAATTTCTGATTTTTTTTCTGGGTTTTCTTCTGGGTTTTTGTTTAATTTCTGGGTTTATGGGGTTTTTTTTTATTTTTTTCGCAGCTTATTTATTTTAATCAATTTTTTTTTTTGTTTTAATTGATGTGGGTATATTGATTTAGATGTTAAATCGAAAAATCAAGATGCAGGAATATTGATTTAGATGTTGTATGGGGTTTTTTTTTATTTTAATGTTGTAATATTTTTTTTTATTTATATTGTAATTTTTTTTTATTTATATGTAATAAATGTTAGATTATATTGATTTATATTGTAATTTTGATGCCCGTAATTGTGATCTATATCGAGCAATTAGTAGATTAGAAAACTGATCAGTAATAAAATTATGATGTTGCGCTTCTTACATTTAATTGTTTGATTATTTTATTTTTTTTTTGCTTTTTTTAATAGCAATCAATATCCACCGTTTGATTATATTTCAAGTGAATAAAAAAAAATAAAAAATTACATGGACTATTGCCACCGGTTAACCGGTGGCATTAAATTTAATATATAAAAAAAAAAAAAAAGCGGAAAGTGAGTATTGCCACCAGTGGCAATAATAGTTTTTGCCACCGGTTTTGAACCGGTGGCTTTTAAAGGAGGTATTGACACACTCCAAATGCCCAACGGTTCAAAACCGGTGGCATAAGGGGGTTTTGAACCGGTGGCTTTTTGCATTTTTCTACTAGTGTCACTCTCATTCTCGTCAATAATATCTAACTATTTTTTCTATCTTTCAATCTTTCTTTAATCATCCCACATGCATATTTGTAGTCTCAATTATTAGTTTTAAGAAATATACAATTTTCTCAATTCCTGTGAAAAAACTCAAATAGACTCTTAATAAAAGGACAGAGGGAGTATATGTTATTTCCTCACGAAGACAACCTCTCGAGATAACTACAAACTTGCCTTCTGATCGGTCAATACTCTCAATTCAACTAATTGTACACACTTTTCTTAAAACGCTACAATCACATCTTGTTAGTGGACCATCTCAACCAAAAACTTACGAAAGCCCTTCAACATGGTATTAGAGACAGCGTGACACGAAGGTCACAAGTTCAAATCTCATCCACCTCTTCTTTCAAAGTGGAATATTAAAAGCTATGTATGATGGGGCCAATGCTACATCTACACTTCAAGCCCAATGGACTCTCATTGTGAGGAGGTGAAATAGAGCATATAAATCGATTTTGAGTTTCAACCATCAGTTTAAACTTTTGGTTGATTTAATCCCTTAACACATCTTATTATTCAAAAAAAAAAAAAAAAAAAAAAAAAAAAAAAAGGAACATAATTCTACCTCATACAAATATCACTATAGTGTACAATCGTTAGTCATTACATACAATGCAAAATGTTGCATTATTTACTTGCACTCATGCTTGTGAAGGTGTACTCTTTTAACTTGGCAATTACTTAATTCTTAACGTCATCACACGTAGCAGATTTGCGTTAACATCAAGTGATGAATGTATGGGTGATGAGAACCCTGGCCTTTAAGCTAGAAGTTCATAAAAAAGACATTGCTTTGATTTCCAACCACAACTTGTTTCCATTATTAATGTCAATTTCGTTTTTTTTCCTTTTGGATCATAATATTGGGTCCATTTATTATTGAGTTGAGATGTATAGTTCACATCAATTAAATCAAGGCTTTACTTTTCTCTATTCTTTTTAAGCTTTGGATAAAAACTGTAATAGGGTATCATTAACAGCCACTGAAAAAAACAATTACTGTTTCTACAATTTTATTTGGGAGTAAGATAATGTTAATTAATCTTATCTTGTATAAATAATCGAGTTAGTTTTGCTACTTTTAAGAACTGACTCTTCAAAACCTCATTCATCAAATTTTACAATAAACTCGTTCTCGAAAATAAATCAAATAAATTCTTTGTATTATATATGTATCTTTATCTGTTATGATATATCTTGTGTATTAGGGTGTGTAATCTGAATTTACGGAAGTTATATGAACTTATTAGACTTTTTTAAAACTTATTTTATTATGGTGTATTCTATTTACCTGATTTTCACTTAAAGTTATGTGTAATTCTTAGACCTTATTAAAACTTATATTAGTTGTAATCAGTATTCGGATAACTCTTATCATAACTTTTTTTCCTTGAACTGAACTTATCAAAATTTAATTAAACTTATCCAAAATAATTACAACTGAAATAAGTGAAAACAAGGTGAACAAAACAAGCCCTACCTAGAGCCTGTTCTGATTTATTGAACTGAACTGAACTGATTGGAGCTGAACTGAACTGAAATGAATTATTTATAAGAGAAGGAAATTGGGAACTAAACTGATTGGAGCTGAAGTGAATTAAACTGAAATTAAGCTAAAGAGAACAAGCTCTTAATAGTTTAAGGCTAGGTATGGATAGGATAAATCCATACTATGAATGAAAACTACAAAAGCAACAAAGTATGTTTTCAAAAGACACGAACATAACTTTGATAGCTTGATAATATGCACAATCACACACCACAAAATTAGTAATTTCCAATTCAGCAATTATTTGATAAATGAACTTTATAAGCAAGTGTCTCTAGCTTGATTTATCTACTATCCATTAGTGATAGTAGATAATAAGAAGATCAGACTATGATGTCTATTCCAATGACAATCAAGTAAAAATTAGGCTATCAAGATCAAACATCTTTCTTGAACTAAATCGTGTTATTTTAAAACACTAGGTGTCAAGATTTTGATGATATATGAAACTTGCGTCAAGTATAGTATTCAATCTACAAATTAGTGTTTTTTTTACTTTTTTGTACCCTTTTTCCTTATTTAAATTGATTAGCTAATGTATGTTATATTATCACTATTATCTAATGATTAGAACTAAAGCCCTATCATATAAGAACTAGATCAAATTGTATTTCTTTTAATTTGGACTAATTCCTCTTTTGTGTCAAATAAATAATAATATATACAAGTATATAAGAAGCTACACTTGGAGAATTAAGTATATAGGTTTTTTTTCGTTCAAAAAAAGAAGAAAAGAAAAGCTAAGTAGCAATTTATGAATGAACCTAATCTACATACTCCGTATTGTTATACTTCTTTCATATTTAAATAAGTGAAATATTTCTCTTAATCCTCCAAATTAGTCCAAATAATATATAATAATAGTGCATAAGTCATATACTTCTTCCGTTTTTTTTATTATTGCACTATAGGGGTTGGGTGCAAGTATTTGAGGAAATGGTGTAACATTTGTGAAACTTAATAATAAAATAACAGAGGAAGTATATAAAGACACAAATAAAATAAGTAATTTAATTAGTTTAGGGCCCGTTCACATTTACTTAATTTCAGTTCACTTCAGTTCAGTTTAGCTCCAATCAGTTCACTTCAGCTCCTAATTTCCCTCTCTCATAAAATATTCATTTCAGCTCAGTTCAATTCATTTCAGTTCAGCTCCAATCAATTCAGTTCACCTCAATTCAGTAAATGTGAATAGGCCCTTAGTTCTTATACATACATATATATATATATATATATATATATATATATATATATATATATATATATATATATATATATATATATATATATATATATATATATATATATATATATATATATATATATATATTTAAATGTAAGGAAAATAACATTAAGAAGCTCTAATCTAGTTCGTATATGGGTGCTCGTTAAGTATTAAGATATTAACTTATGAAGGCTTTTTTTTTTTTAGACAAAACTACTACGTGTGAAGTTTACAACAACTTTTGTGTATGGCTGTGTGGCCAGCTGACACACACCAAGTAACCCCTAACCGATCGTATAATCCCTAATCGACTTAGTATCACTTGATCGAGCGAGCAATTTCTGACCAATTTAGTTATCCCTGACCGAGTGAGTAATCTCTTACCAACCGAGTAACCTCAGGATCAGTGAGTAATTCCCATAGCATTAAAAAAGTAATTCCCATAGCATTAAAAAAGTAATTTCCAAAATAGTTGACCCACATATAAAAGTTTGTAATGAAGCTACACAAGAAGAAAGGCTAATGTAGACATCAGTAATTCAGTACGTATCACACAAGTTACTAAATCGATACGAAATATTCAGGAAATAAATAAAGTAATTCGGCCATACTCTGCAAATTCTTATTAAATATTTTGAGGAATTAAATTTATCGCATTGAAATTTGAAATATGGGAACTGTTAGATCTAGTCACAAGGCCACACTTTTATTTTTTAAAATTTTTTATAATATCCAGTTTTAATCAATGGATATACTAGTATATAGATTTTGCCACCGTTTGTTCAGTTATTATACATAGTATTGGATATGGATGAGTGGCAGCTTATTTGCCGATTGGCATCTATGGTGAGAAGGAGGCTTGGTTCAGTTGGCTAACAGGATAAGTCTCTCGGATTTTAGGTAAGAAATTTGGGTTCGATTCTCATCAAACTCATCATGGGAGGAATAACAAATATTATATAATAATAAGGAAAATTTTTAAGTTACCACCTAAAAATATAACCATTTTTAAACTAACCACCTGTTTAATTTTTTTATTTTAAATTACCACCCCTTAAATTAAATAAATGCTCAAATTACCACCCATTTCAAAAATTCGATGGATTTTCCGTCTGTGGGCCCCACCTAACGCTTATTTTGACCTTTTTGACTAATTATTTTCCCGATTTTTCTCTTTAAAAATGCTCTCCTAACTTCAATTCACATTTTTCTTTTTGAAATTTGGTAGAATTTGGTGAAGAAAATATGAATTAAAGTTTAGAGAGCGTTTTTAAAGAGAAAAATCGAGGAAAAAATCAGTCAAAAAGGTGAAAAATAAGTGTTAGGTGGGGCCTACAAACGGAAAATCCACCGAATTTTGAAATGGGTGGTAATCTGAGCATTTATTTAATTTAAGGGGTGGTAATTTAAAATAAAAAATTAAACGGGTGGTTAGTTCGAAAATGGTTAAATTTTTAGGTGGTAAATTAAAAATAGGTCTAATAACAAATATAATACGAGTAGAAAATTAATAAAACAAAAATAATTTAATTTCAATAAAAATATTTTTAATTCATAAGGTGAAAAAAAATACTCCATAGTTGGCTTGTTTTAATTTATGAAATCATAGAGTTAAAAGAAAAATAAATAAATTTCAATTAAAAAAATGTTTATTTAATTTTAGTTTAACAAAAATAGAAAAAAGAACAAGATCTAAAATTAATCTATCTTGTAACGCAATTATGAGAACTTGAGAAGTATACAGGAGAATTTAAAATGTAAAGTCTGGCCAAAGAATATACTTGCAATCAACAATATTTTTTTGCAAATAACGCCAAAAAACTATACTGATTAAAACCAGATTCTATGTGCAATTCCAAAACCTATGGGCAAGGCAGGGCAGGTTGTAAATAGAATTGAAGGTGCAATCATCTAGCTAGCTTGATCACCTCTAATGAACTTGAAACTACTCTGATTAAATATTCTCTATATGATTTTGTTCTTTTAGGATTGTTTCATTTTTACATTTTATGAACGGATTCATAAAAATCATTACCGTTACCAAGTGTTTTGTTAGAAGGTTTGGGTAACAATACTTTTTTTTTTTTGGACAGGAACAATAATTATTACCTAAGGGGTAATGGTAAAGCAAGATAGGTTTAAGTGATTCATTTACATGATTAAATTAAACCAAACAAATAGAAAGGTAAGAGTTAAATGATTCTTTCCCTCCCACTTATTTTTTTCCTTTCCACTCCATTTTCATTAATCATACCAAACACCCCCTAAGAGTTATATATCATATACAAGTAGGTAACATAAAGGATACAGAGCGACTTTTGAAATACTATTCAATATGAACAATGGGAAAAAAAAAAATTAGAAATGAAGAGATGATATCATCTAAATTTTGTAAATTGTATAGCTTGAAAGTTCTTCATAAGTTTTTCTAAAAAGAAGATTAAAAAGCATACAAATGTCGTTAAATAAGTATTTTTCTAAAATAAATTTCTAATATTTATTTAAATTAAAAGTTGTGTAATTCTGTCATATATTTTCGACTTAATTAATTATGACATAATATGCTCACTAGAAATGTATCACATCAATATGTCAACATACATTTTCCTATATCTTTTGCATCCCATTTATTAACAATAACTCTAAGCATCCAAAAATGTCATTGTCCAAATTTCATACTATATCAAGCACAATTTTAATATCATAGTTTTGGCTTAATAAACGACAACTATAAACTATTTATAGATGATAAATATGGTGCTCCAATTCTCCAACAATTACTAGCATTATTTCATGCATGGGCCTTTTTTCTTTTGTGACCGTCAAATAACTCTGTGTCTCTGTGGATGAATAATGTACTCCATGTATGAATTAGTCGTAGGATTTTAGCAATAATTTATATCTTATTAAATGTGTACCATAAATCCATTATAAACTTGAACTCCATATTACTTAATCTAGTATTTGTGCTAAATAAGTGGTATATATGCACCCTTAAAAATGTGAAAAAACGTTATATATAAGATTTTGTCACGTACTCTCGTATAAGATGGTCCATACATAGGTATTTGATGCACATTTACAGGCTTCTTTAAAGCTATGATGAGATATTTTCCTTTCTTTGATTTTTCAAATTTTAGTAAATTTCAATTTTAATATCAAGTTTTTTATAATATTAAAATCATCATCAACAATATAAATTTTTTTGAGACAATAACAATAAGAAAAAGCTATTTGCATATCTAGATGACTAGATGAGCTAATATTTACATGAATTTAACCAAGGATTCAATTCATCTTCAATAAAACTCTTTCTATAATAAAAGGTTTTCAGTGTAAGATCATATTATATCTTTAAATTATTATTTTTTTTTCCGAAATAATTTTAAGTGTTATATATATCACACTCTATGTATTCATTGTATATATATGTAGTAAATAACTGCATGATCAAGCTAAGTGTTTCGCAAGTGATTTGTTTAGGCACGGCATTTCTCTTTAGTAGTGTACTTAAATGTGCATTTCTTATAACAGCCAGAAGTTAACGATAGAATTAGAATTAGATCAAAATGTGAAAAAACTAATGTCATGTATAGGCCAGATAAGCTAAGATTTAGATGAATTCATGTATTTAATCATTTATTTAAAATTGCTTTTGGTGTACTTCAATCTCAATATTCATGTACAATATTAACTTTTATAATTTTTACTTAGAGCAAGATTAGCCCTAAGTGTTAAGACTTGGCATGACCTCATTATAAAGTGGTTTCCACTAGTCTTAAAATAAGATTTTATAATTTTTTGCATTGATGTTGCTTTGTCTTAACAAAGTCTGAAATGAAGTCTTGATTTTTCAAAACCCAAGTTAAGACTTGAAAAGGAACATGGGTGCGATGTATGTCGACATACAATATTGATGTTGTTGGTTATGTGTAGTTGTATAAATTTTGAGAAATCTTAAATGAGTTGAGGGCTGAAAAGTTAAAAAAAAAACATTGAGTCCGAAGAAATCTTAACAATATTATAAAACATAAAAAATTAATAAAAATATAGTTTAAAGTTTTAAGATAAAAGGGGGCTTATCTTGCTCTTATAGAGAACTAAAGTTATTAATCGTTAAAGTTTTGTATTGACAAACGTGATAAAAGTAAGTAAAAAAAAACGGAAGAAGTATAGAGTATTTGAGTTTAACAAATTCATAACTTACGGAGTATTAAATTAAATAAGGAATTCATTCATATAAAATATGATCATCGGGTAAATCATGCACTATACAAAATCTCTCGCTTGAATTGCTGGAAAATGCATGAAGCCTTTTTGGAGAGACAAATTAGCGATTTGTTGTTGCTATGAGTATAGTCAAACCTCTCATATAACCCCAACTCTCTTCTAATTAAACACCCATAACCATTATCGATCAACTCCAAGTTTGGCTTCCTTACATTGGTGTACAATTGTACCTACACTAGCTACCTATATATTTTCGAACTTATGTGAAGAGTTTTTACACTTTTCCATTGACAAATTCAAATTTATGAAAGAAGACGAAGGATTTAGGCATCCACTCCTTGGTTTTATCATTAAACCATAAAATTGAACCGTGTAGATTATGGGTCTATTTCAACATCAAAAATATTGCAAGAATAGTACAAAATAAAAGATGCTTCCTTGATGCTTCCTACACAAATCATTGTCCCACCAACAAAGTTCAAAAAATGAAATAAAATTCAATTTATACCATAAATTAGTATTTTAATATATATACCATACATAATTATAAGTGTCAATATATTCACCACCTTCCACCAAAAAGCTTTGCTACGCGGATGGCGGAAACTTACATAAATAGACTACGTACAATTTGGGTAAAGAGTAAAAGAATCCGAATTAAAAGGGACCCACTTGAATAAGAACCAGTCAGAAAAAAAAAAAAAAAAAAAAAAAAAAAAAAAAAAAAATCCGATTTTGACTATTTAGTCATAAAATTTCCACTTATTTGTTCGGAGTACTATCTATTTATAGATGTGGCTTTATGAAAGGCAAGTGCTTTTAATCTTTCTTAAAATTGTAATTTCTATTGGCAATATTATCACTAATAATGAAAAAAAAAATATTCCCACTTTTTCTTAAGTTGTTGAAAGACGTGCAAGTTTAGTTATTCGTAAATGATAAGCGATTATTTTAGAAAGATTACTAGTTGTGATTCTTTTGAATCTAGTGATTACGTGAGTTTGTTAGTTTGTACTCCAAAATACAAGTAGTTGTTTTTTATTTTTTGGCCCTGAAAAAAACGAATAACCATAAGTTCGTCAATTTTAAACTCTATTAAAAAAAAAAAAAAACCTCTTACTACTTATATTAAAGGAAAAATCATTTAATAATTTTAAATATTGGCGATTTACTTTTAATAATCCCAATTAAAATTTATTATCAAATAATCTCAACTACGCTATGTGTTTACATATTGACATGTATATCAGTGTAAAACTTTAACAAATAATATCTTTAATTATTAATCAGTAAAGATTATAATAATTATTGTGACGATTTTAACAATAAGTACCCATCAAATTATATTTTTTCTTATGTATAAATCAATAACATTAGTAAAACTTTTTTTTTTTTTAAATGTCAATAAAAGCTTGTGACACGTTCTAAAAAACTAAGGGGTATAGTAATCCATTATGTTAGTGTTTTACACTCTCTCTGTTTTCCTTAGTTCTATCAACTTCTTGTTTTTATTCATTTTCTAGTTAAGTTAGGCCCTGTTCACTTCACTTTAAAAAAATAATATTTAGTTAAAATAAATTCAGTTCATTAAAAATAATTTCAGTTCAGCATAAATAATTTCAGTTCAGTAAAAATAAGTTCAGTTCAGTAAAAATAATTTCAGTTCAGTAAAAATCAGTAACTTCAATAAAGAAATATAATAGAAAATCAGTAAAAATAATTTCAGTTCAGCAAAGATAATTTCAGTTCACTAAAAATAATTTTAGTTCAGCAAAAATAGGGTAAAGTGAATGGGGCCTTAGTCTTACTTTTACTTTATTTCTTTTTAATTATGATCATCTTTTATTCATATTATATCAACTAAAACCTTATTATGTATGGTCCAATTTAATCAAATAAATCTCTTAATTACACTCAATCTCTTTCATCTTTAAGTTAAATTAAAAGTACTTGCATGAATTGGACTCATGAAAATGGATGGAGTACTGAAGGCCTATTCTGTTCAGCTTAATTTCAGTTCACTTCAACTCCAATCAATTCAATTCAGTTCAGTTCCTAATATTCTTCTCTCACAAACAGTTCAGTTCAATCCCAATCATTTCAGTTCAGTTGTTTTCAGTAAATCGAAACAGGCCCTAAGAAAAAAAAATATAGTGAGGCAGGTATTCGTTAGAATCGTCTTAATATACAATTTCAGGATTTACAATAAATATTTATGATTTATAAAATACTCCCTCTGTCATTTTATTAAGGACTTGTATTCCTTTTTTGGCAAATCGAAATTAAGGTCCTATTTCTATTTTAAGGTTATATCAGAGTACTATTTGAGAATATTCTCCACTTTTTGATGAGTTGTCATTATTTTTTTGTTCTAATATTGACTTTTTATATCAATTTCTAACATTTTATCTCTCCCTTCAATTATTCCCAACCTCATTTTTTTTCCTCTCTATCTCTCTCTAACCCCACATGCATTATGTACATATGTTCTTAATAAAGAGACGGATGGAGTATATATGTACTTCGTATATCATAGATTAAAGTTTCGCATTGATATAGATGCTTAGTCAAAGTGGGACATTTATTTTGAAATTAAACAGATTGAGTAATTAATACACATGCCTTAAAAAAAAACTACAATAATGTCCCTAAGGGCCTGTTCACATTTATTGAATTGAACTGATTAGAGCCGAACTGAACTGTACTGAATTGAACTAATTGGAGCTGAATTGAACCGAACTGAATTAATTGGAGCTTAACTGAACTGAACTGAACTGAATAGAGCTGAAATTAATATTTTATGAGAGGAAAATAGGAGCTGAACTGAACTGAAATTAAACTGAAGTGAACAGACCCTAACTAAAGCATGAGATGTACTTCATTTCTCTCTTTTTATTTGTAACACATTCATGACACACACTTTAGTGAGATTTTTTTTTTTTTTTTTTTTTTTGAGGAATTAGTAAGAGATTAAGTTATATATATAGGCAAATTTATCAAAATAATTTATAAACGTATACCTAACCTTTCTCTAAACTTGGTATTAAAATTATTTTGATAAATTCAATCGTTTATCTACTCTAATCAACTACTTAAAAAGCGTAGGCAAAGATTGGGTTGCAAAAAAAAAAAAAAAAAAAAAAAAGAAAAAAAAAAGAAAACACAAAAAGTATAATTTATGAAATATATAAATTAATGTTATTATGATTGATGGTTATTTGGGAAATTATCATAACTAGGGTTTTTCTTGGTTTTTATAAAAAAAATAAAAATAAAATTGAAGTGTATATATAAACTAGTTTGGTGCCCCGGGCGATACCCGGGTTGTTTATTGAATTTTAAGACCAACTTTTTTTTTATATTAGAATATTATAAATGAATGTTGTACGTTCTGAATTACATATTTCCTTCGATCCAAAAAAAAATTATGGTATAAAAATAAATTTATATGATAAATTATTTAATTGTTGTTTACGTGGCGCACATTTGGTGAAAAGTTAAAACAACAAGTGTTACTGTCTTGTGGTCTGGCTAATCTTATAATTTATTTTTTACTTGTGACATATTGGTATTTTATCGGAAATTGAACTCTAAATCAACAATTTTACTTATAAACCTATCCAAATTTTATTAAAAATAAAACTCTATACTAACTTTTTTTATCCTATAAAATCTATTCAAGTTTTTATCTTAATAAAAAAAAATATAATTTTTTTATCCATAAAAATATATCCAAATAACTCCTATGTGGCATGCAATATTTAATTGTTGCCTATTTAAAACGACACTTGGCGAAAAAATAAAACGCCAAGTGTTATATGATATGATGTAATTTGTAGAATTTAAGGATTAGAAAATTTAATTTTAAGGCTTTTTTTTAAGGAAAAATAAATAAATTTATGGCTTAAAATTGTAAATTAATTGTTCAATATATATAATAATCTCTAAAATACGTAATTGACCCTTTGAACTTTTTTGTAAAACTATTCAAACAGGATGAAATTCTAAAGATAGATGGATTGTGGAGTTACAAAGATTCTACATAAACTATGTCATGAAATAAATTAAACAAAATCTCACATGATACATCATATCACCGATGTAATTAATTCCCAAATACGAAGTATGACTAGCTTTTCTATCCTTGACTTTTTATTAATGGGGATACTTATGTAAAAATTAAATAAATAACAAAGTTCTCAATAATTTAATGCTTAGGTGTATGATGATTATTTTGTTTTAGATAAAAATTTCATTAATGGTGAGATGAGAAACATGAGTATGTAAATAGATTTTAATTTTTGGCCATGTCAAAACACACCTAATAAAAATTAACAAATTTTAATCTTCATTGTCTTCTAGTTTTGAGGAGGCTATTTCAGCTATTGATCATATGGTGATGGAGGTGATATTTTGTGGAAAGTTAAACACAAAATACGGAGTAATAAATTATCTTTAAGATACCTTAACTATTCAACCATTAACGACTAACTGAATAACTATTCTGTCGGATTATCAAAATAAGCCTATAGTAAATACATTTTTTTTTTACCCAAAGGATATATTAAAAAAAATAAAATAAAAAAAAATATATTTTGATATGAGCTACATTTGTTTAGATTCAATAGGGGTTTGTCTTCACAAAAAAAATAAAAAATAAAATATTATCAAATTAAAAATAAGATTTTCATAGTAAAAAATAATTAAAAACTGACAATTTTTCCTCAAAATATAAATAAAAATAATAAATATAAATTAAGTTTCCCAACTGATGTCACGCTCTCTACACTTCCTACCCTGCCATTCTGTATAAATAGCTCCTTCTACTCCCACACTTGTGATTTGCTTATCACTTTTCAACCCAAAAAATCATCCTTTTCTCTCTCCTCCCTAAAAACTCCTGAAAAACGAAAACTAATTTCAATTCCTTCAAATTAAATCTTACTCCCTCCCAAATTCAAAATTATATCCTTTATTTACCATCGTAAGGGTTACATATATTATTATCCGGATAAATTATTGTAAACCCAGTCGGAAGACTGGAATTCCAATCTCAAAAATCCCAATTCTCACCGGATCTCTGGAAACCATGCCGGAGATTAATAACAATGAAACTCTTTCCTCCACCGCGGCCACCGCAGCCGAACCAAAACCCGTCTTATTCGGCAAATACGAGCTAGGGAGACTCCTCGGCCGAGGCGGCTTCGCTAAAGTCTACCACGGCCGAGACCTCCGCAATGGAAAGAGCGTGGCTGTCAAAGCTGTTAGCAAACAAAAAATTTACAAGGGTAACCTCACGGCACACGTGAAACGAGAAGTGTCTATTATGCGCAGATTGCGTCATCCCCACATCATCCGCCTCCATGAGGTCCTCGCCACCAAATCGAAAATCTACTTCATCATGGACTTCGCGAAGGGCGGTGAGCTCTTCGCGAAGGTCTCGAAAGGCCGATTCAGCGAAGATCTCAGCCGTCGGTATTTCCACCAGCTGATCTCCGCTGTCGGGTACTGTCATTCTCGCGGCGTGTATCACCGCGATCTGAAGCCCGAAAATCTTTTATTAGACGACAAGTGGGATTTAAAAATAACCGATTTCGGGCTCAGTACGGTAAAAGATCAGACCCGACCAGACGAGATGTTACACACAATGTGTGGAACTCCTGCATATGTTGCACCCGAAATTCTCGCGAAAAAAGGGTACGACGGTGCGAAGGTCGATATATGGTCGTGTGGAATCATTCTATTTGTTTTAACCGCGGGGTATTTACCGTTTAATGATACGAATTTGATGAATTTGTATCGGAAAATTTACCGCGGTGAATTTCGATGTCCGAGGTTTATGTCACCCGAGTTAAAAAATTTGTTATCCCATCTCTTGGATGTTAATCCGTCAAATCGATATTCAATTCAACAGATTATCGACGATCCTTGGTTTAAAAAAGGCGACGAAAAAAACAATAAGGTTGATTTAGCGTCGTTTTATTTCGATGATGACGAAAAGGAGGAGGAAGTTGAGAGGGAGAGTTGTGGTGGGTTTGATGAAGAGAAGGAGAATTCTAGATTTTTGAATGCATTTGATTTGATATCGTTTTCGCCTGGGTTTAATTTATCCGGGTTGTTTATGAAGGGTGAAAGGGATAAGGAGAATTGTTGGGAGACGTTTTTATCGAAAGTGGCGGCGGAGACGGTGGTGGAGAGGGTGGAAGAGGCGGCGCGTGGGATTGAAGAGGTGGAGGTGGAGAGGATGCGGTGTGGGATGGGGGTTAGAGTGGAGGGGCAAAATGGGGATTTTGGTGTGGTGGTGGAAGTTCATAGGCTGACGGAGGATTTAGTGGTTGTACAGGTTAGAAAGAGAGAAAAAGATGTGGGGCCTAGTCATGAATTTTGGAAGGAGAAGTTACGGCCCAAGATTTCCGACCTTGTTTATAATCCTGACCCAAGAACCGGAAACAGAACCTGAACTGGATCAGCTAGTTTAGTTGTGCAAAAACCGTCTTGCCTTTAAATTCATGTTTAGAATTTAATTTAAAGAATTTGAAAATCTGATTAGTAGTTATAAATGGAGTTAACCAATGAAGTCTTACCAAATGATTAAGACTAAGGTTCCATAATATTAGTTTAGTACTTGTTATGTTTAATATATATTACCCCTTCTATACATGTTTATATATGGTTAATTTCTTCATTAAACTGCGAAAAATCGAGACCTATGCTAAATATTGAATTCGGTGGTGGCATTTTTATTTTTTATTTTTAAATTGTTGGATTACATGTTACTTTTATAACTGTATGGTACTACTAATGTAGTACTCCATATGAACTACTGTCTACGGGTAGTAATAAGATCTTGAAGCAAAGCCAGTCAGTCTGACAGAAGATATTAGGAGCTGTTGAATTTTGGAAGGTATAAAGCAATCCAGAATTTTGTACCGAGAATATGAGTTTTTGTAAGGTTTGTTAAAATGAGTTTGCTCTTGTCAACATTGGGTTAAATTATATGCTATGGTATTTTATGTTTTTCCCTCAAAAAAAAAAAAAAAAAAAAAAATGCTTTGGTGTTTTATGTTTTTCCCTCAAAAAATAAAAAATAAAAAATGCTTTGGTGTTTTATGCCGACATAGAATTTTTATTCGTAAAGTTTTATGCCAAAAGTAAGTATTGTTAAAGATGAACAAATTATCATCATTATAAAATTAAGAACAAATTGTTTATAATCATTGATATATAAAAAACTATGTAGTATTTGATCGAACTATTCGAATGGGTCTACATTGCTCAAAATTGAATGTTAAAGGTTTTTTTTTTTTTTTTCATAAAAGGCTATATTGAGAAATCTTCCTAAAATCTGTAGTACATCGTGTTTAAATAAATAAAATACTCCGTATTTTTCTTGTTTACGACTTTACGTATGCTACTGAATACTCTGACTGATAATATCTTTAAATATCAATAAATAAAAATTACTCCATAACAATTGAATATTAATTAACTATTCATTGGGACCACAAATCACAAACATTAATCAAAATGAATTAGAGAAATAGTAGAAAAAGTCAAAGTATTTCATTTATTTAAACACAAATGGATACCATTCTTTTAAACTCTGAAAACACGGAAATTTCCAATATATATACATCCCTTTATCCTAAACCAATATTGAAATAAATCATCAATTTTGGTAGTAGCGTGCACCATGGCATAGTACATGAAACGTCAAGCATCAAACGACTTAAGAATTAAGATTCTGTAGTAGTAACATCATTTTCTTCTATTTTATACGAAGTATTTGTACCTGTTTTCATATAAATCAATAAATCTCCAATTATCTTTTTAGTTTTTAACCATATCTTCTGAATTCAATACTACTTTAGTTTACTGACTAGTCACTACTCATTCCGCTTTATGGTGCAATTGGTTAATTTCTTTAATCTATATCACTAGAAGTTAAAGGTTTCGCTTTAATTAGGCTGACTTTAACTTTAAATATAACTAATTAATAAAAAGCTAATAACGATTATAAATACAATGATATCATTAATATTCTAATTATTAAACCGAATAAGCTTGGTGCAATTGGTAAATAACCCGCTTTGTGATAATGATTTTGTAAATGACAGACTTATTTCCACACCTTCATAGATGCTCCAAGTTCAGCCAACTCTAGACGAAATGTTTTAATTGACTTTTATCTTTATAAAAAATGTTTTAATTGACTTATTATATAGTTGATCAATGAAATTTGAAGAATGGTTTAGTTGACTTATTATATAGTTCATCCTTTGTTATTTCAACAAGTAGTGCTTCTTCGTATGTACCGAAGACAGTCTAACAAATTTCATTTTGTTAAGTATAAAAGGTATCAATAATTACACAAAAATCTTTAATTAAAAAGCTAAATAAATTGGTTGAAGGCAGATTGTCCTCCTAGAAATTTAATTTGGTAAAAGCAACTTAGCTAGAATTCTTCAATTCAATAATAAAATTTAACAAATTTAAATATGCCATCACCTTCTCTTGCAAAGTAAAAAATTTAGCTAATATATTCGGTATAAAGGATGTCAGGTAACTTTATTATTAAGTAAAACTAAAGGAAGGTGAACAATAATAATATTTGAGGCCAAATTTCGTGCACCAATTTAACCTTTGTGATTATTAATACACTAAAAAAGCAAAGTCACATGACATCACGTAAACTAAATTCCATTATTGACGCGTACATAACAAAAGTACATAGTAGTGTTCACAGTGAAACTGTTGGAGTATACGATCTGAGTCAGCAAACACCTCAGCATGATCAAGCTACAGCATCAACAACTCAGCATATCAGAAATTAGTTTACAGCTCAGCTTTTTTAGTTTTGTTAGAAAAGTTATTAGAGTTTGTTAGAACTTGTAACTAACTCTAGTATAAATGCTTTTCTCATGCTGTAATATTCATTATTCAGTTGTAATGAAATTTCTATCTTCTTCCTCAAGTTTCTTTTCTCTCTATTTTTTCTGAAGAATTCTTCAAGCAGAAGTTCAATTGATGAACTTCAACATGGTATCAGAGCAGAATTTTGCTCAATTTTGATCCAAAATTCCGCATTATCTTCTTCAAATTCCTTTGTTCTTCTTCGTAAGCTAGTTCTCAGTTTTTCATTCGATATTTTCTTGATTTTTGATCGATTTGCTTAAACAATGGCGCCACGAAATTCTGGAAATAATTCTGCAAATTCAGATGTAAATGCAGAAGTTGATCCTTCTCAGAATCCAAATTCAGTCTATTACTTGAGCAGTTCAGATTTATCAACTTCAAAATTAGTCAACATTGTGTTTGATGGAAGCAGTTTCAATGATTGGAAACGATCTATGATCATTGCATTGTCAGCTAGAAACAAATTGAGTTTTGTTGATGGAGGTTTGAATCAACCTTCAAATAATTCTCCAAATTTCAAAATCTGGATTAGAGTTAATAATCTAGTAATTTCCTGGATTCTGAACTCACTTGATCCTGCAATTTCTCGAAGTGTTCTCTATTTGAAGACAGCAAGGTTGATTTGGCTGGATTTGGAAGAAAGGTTCAGTTAATCTTCTGGACCTCAGTTGTTTTCAGTACAACAGCAGATAGCAGATATATTTCAGAGTGATTCTGAAGGTATTCCTGAGTTTTATACTAGAATTAAGCAATCATGGGATCAATTGGATGGTTTAGATCCATTACCTGCTTGTGTATGCACTGGTTGTAATTGCAATTTAACACAGCAATTGCTTAAGTCTCAGCAAAATCAAAGGCTGGTTCATTTTTTGATGAAAGTTCATGATAAGTACTCTCACACAAAGAGTACTATTCTCATGATGAATCCTCTTCCAACTGTATCTAAGGCATATAGTTTATTGCTTCAAGAGCAAACTCATATGAACTCGAGTAACATCAAGAATCAGCAAAACTCTGAGTCAGCAGCATTCTATGCTAAGAAATTCAATGACAGTAAGAGTCAATTCAGCATCAACAGACTCAATGACAGTAAGAGTCAATTCAGCAACAATAGAATTTCTTATTCTCAAGCAGGAGCAGGACAGTCACCTGATTCTAGCTCAGGAGGTCCAAACACAAGAAATTTTGTTTACACAAGAAACAATCTGTATTGTGATTATTGCAAAATGAGAAATCACACCAGAGATAAGTGTTTCAAACTTCATGGATATCCAACTGACTTTAAGAACAAAGGAAGGAAAGTTGCAGC
Organism: Chenopodium album; assembly: GCF_948465745.1. Taxonomy (NCBI): domain Eukaryota; kingdom Viridiplantae; phylum Streptophyta; class Magnoliopsida; order Caryophyllales; family Amaranthaceae; genus Chenopodium; species Chenopodium album. Next base: position 54,284,183 of record NC_137845.1, on the reverse strand, counting down.
ATCAGCTCAATTAAATGAAGCTAATATTTCTGTGTCAGCAGACTTGGTTAATCTGTCAGTCACACAAGATCAACATAAACAAATTCTGCAGTATCTTGAGAAGCAACAGCTTACTGAGCAAGGTGGACTCTCTGGAGGTTCAAGTCCCCTTGGCTTAGCAACAACTTCTCATTTGGCAGGTAATTTCTGTCTAGCTACTTCTCTAATTCCTAAATGGATTTTAGATAGTGGAGCTTCAGATCATATGTGTGCTGATATTTCAGTTTTTGATTCACATTCAAAAATTGATTGTGAGAGATACATAACAATACCAGATGGAAAGAGATTAAAAGTTGAAAATACAGGATCTATTCTGCTAAAATCAGGCATTACTCTAAAAAATGTCCTGCATGTTCCTGGTTTTCAATTTAACTTGATTTCTATATCAAAGTTATGCAAAGATATTTCAGGTTCTGTATCATTTACTAATGATACATGCTTACTTCAGGGCCCTTCTTTGATCAGTCCAATAGTGCTTGGTAGATTGGACAGAGGTTTATACAGTCTCACTAAAGAACAATTGAGTGGAAATAATGATGTTAAACTTGATAATTATAGTTTAACTGCAGTTGAGGAGGCTAAACTATGGCATCTTCGTTTTGGACATATGTCTTTTGATAAAGTTCAGTCAATAAAAGGTACTGATGTACATGGATGTTTAGCAAAGAACTTATGTCAAATTTTCCCTCTAGCTAAACAGTCTAGGTTTTCTTTTCCTAATAGCTCAATAAAAACTTGTAATCCCTTTGAGCTTATTCATATAGATGTATGGGGACCTTATACTCATGTTACACACACTGGTTGTAACCAATTTCTCACAATTGTAGATGATTTTTCAAGAATGACATGGATTCATTTCATGAAAAATAAGAGTGATTCTGTTTCTATTACGAGTCAGTTTCTTACTTATGTAAATACACAATTTTCTTCCAAGGTTTTGACTGTTAGATCAGATAATGCTCCTGATCTTACAGAAGGAAGTATGAAACAACTGTTCTTACAGCATGGTATTTTGCAGCAAAAGTCATGCAGTGATACACCCCAACAAAATGGGGTTGTTGAAAGAAAACACAAACATCTTTTAGAAACTGGCAGAGCTTTATACTTTCAGTCAAAAGTTCCAGCTCGTTTTTGGGGTGATTGCATATTGGCAGCAACTTATTTGATAAACAGAATGCCATTGAGATCCATTGATTCACTCACACCCTATGAAAAATTATATGGTTCTGTACCTTCCCTTTCTCATTTAAAGGTTTTTGGCTGCCTTTGTTATGTGTCCACATCTAAAGTTCATAGAACTAAACTTGATCCTAGGGCCACCCCTTGTGTTTTTCTAGGTTACCCTCCCAATCAAAAGGCTTACAAAGTTCTCAATTTAGCCACAAACAAAATTGTCATTTCAAGAGATGTCATCTTTTATGAAAAACATTTTCCTTTTCATTTTTCTTCTTCTCCTTACAAAAATTATGCCAATAAATTTTTTCTTCCTGTAACCACTTCCATTTCTCAAAATTCCACAGATATTCCTGATATTTTCTCTGATAACAGCACATTTGCTGATTCTGTCCCTCATTCTTCTTCTCCTATTTCTTTCAATTCTGATTCTTCTATTTTGAACACCAATTCTCCTCCAATTTTACCAAATAATTCTGACATTTCAACTGAAAATGCCCTCAGAAAGTCTTCTAGGATCAGTAAACCACCAAATCACTTTTCTGATTTCTGCATGGCTGCAACTGATCATTGGTGTAACCTGGTCTCTTTTGATTCTCTTCCTGAAAATAAACAACTTGAGATAGCAGTTCATCAATCTCTTGTTGAACCAAGTTGTTATAAAGAAGCTGCAGGCAATCCTTATTGGGAAGAAGCAATGAACAAAGAACTTTCAGCTCTTAATCAGAATAATACTTGGGACATTGTTATGTTGCCTAAGGGAAAGAAGGCTATAGGCTGCAAATGGATGTATAGAATCAAGAAGAATGCTGATGGCAGCATTGAAAGATACAAAGCTAGACTTGTTGCAAAAGGATTTACACAAAAATATGGGGTTGACTATGAAGAAACCTTCTCTCCTGTTGTTAAAATGGCCACCATTAGGTGTTTGATCTCTTTGGTAGCTCAGAACAATTGGAAATTGTTTCAATTAGACATCAACAATGCTTTTCTTCATGGATCTCTACATGAAGAGGTTTATATGAAAATTCCTGAAGGTGTTTCAGCTCCAGCAGGACATGTTTGCAGACTGAAAAGGTCTTTATATGGCCTCAAACAGGCTTCTAGGCACTGGTTTGCCAGATTAGTTGAAGAATTGAAGTTTCAAGGGTTTTCTCAATCAAAGAATGATTATTCTCTTTTTCTGAAGAAGGATACAAATGATATTGTTTTGGTTGCTGTTTATGTTGATGACATAATCATTACAGGATCAAATTTTCAGTTAATTTCTGATTTAAAGAGTCATTTACACAAGACTTTCAGCATCAAAGATTTGGGAGAGCTAAATTATTTTCTTGGTATTGAGGTCACAAAATATGACAATGGTTATGTGTTGACTCAGAGGAAATTTACCAAGGAACTCTTGCAGGATTGTGAATTTGATCTTTCAAAGCCTGCTAATGCACCATTACCTTCAACACTGAAGCTTAGTTCTGATCAGGGTGATTTGTATGACAATCCTGCTCTATATAGGTGTTATGTTGGGAAATTAAACTTCCTCACCAATACAAGACCTGATCTATCATTTGCTGTTCAGTCATTAAGTCAGTTTATGCACTCTACTAGAACTTCTCATGTTCAGGCTCTGCATCATACTTTGAGATATGTTGCTAACATAGTTGGTCAAGGTATTCTGCTAAAGGCTACAGATCAGCTTTCTTTGAGAGCTTTTTGTGACTCTGATTGGGCTGCTTGTCCTTCCACTAGAAGATCTGTCACTGGCTATGTTATGCTTCTAGGAAGCTCCCCTATTTCTTGGAAGTCAAAGAAACAAAGTACTACTTCTAAAAGTTCAGCTGAAGCTGAATACAGGGCAATGTCTCATGCTTCTGGTGAGATTGACTGGCTAGTCAGGCTTCTTACAGAGTTGGGTTTGGTTGATTTAAAGCCTGTGAAGCTACATTGTGATAGCCAGTCTGCTATTCATATAGCTAAAAACCCAGTTTTTCACGAGAGAACCAAACATATTGAAGTGGATTGTCACTTCACAAGGGACAGAGTTCTAGCTGGTTTGATTGAGCTTTGTTATATTCCTACAGGACAGCAGCTTGCTGATGTTTTTACTAAGCAACTGTCTGTTTCTCAGCAGCAAGCTTTGTTATCCAAACTTGGCATGGTACTCTCTCCCCTGCCAAGTTTGAGGGGGGGTGTTGGAGTATACGATCTGAGTCAGCAAACACCTCAGCATGATCAAGCTACAACATCAACAACTCAGCATATAAGAAATTAGTTTACAGCTCAGCTTTTTTAGTTTTGTTAGAAAATTTATTAGAGTTTGTTAGAACTTGTAACTAACTCTAGTATAAATGCTTTTCTCATGCTGTAATATTCATTATTCAGTTGTAATGAAATTTCTATCTTCTTCCTCAAGTTTCTTTTCTCTCTATTTTTTCTGAAGAATTCTTCAAGCAGAAGTTCAATTGATGAACTTCAACAGAAACTAAAAGCAAGAGTTATGGCATTCACAAGCTAGAAGAGCCAACAACTCGTTCACATATGTCTCACACAAGATCACAAATTTAAACTATGGAATTTACAGAGAAAAAAAAGGTTTTAATAACTCTTAACTACCTATCTAAATCAATTCGCTAGTGAAATGATTCAGAGGCTTAGTTGGCTAAATATCGATCACTCGTTTTTTATTGTAAACATCATTGTAACATAATTCAAAATTACTTGTAGAAAAAGGAAATATGAATAAGTTCTTTATCTTATGCATCTTGTGAAATTGCCCATTATTCGGATCATACAAATGAACTCTAATCGAACCTAAACACGTTTGGTCATTTCATTTGCATGCATGTATTGATGTATGTGTACAATTAGTTTATAGTGTTGATGATGTCAAAAAACATGTGCAATTACTATTACATTATACATAAGATAAAGTTACTCCATTTTATTGTTATTGTCCGTAAGGACCATAACAATATTTAATGTTGCTTGAGATGTTGCCAATTGTTAACTTACATATATACATCATCCATTTTTCCCCAACTAAATATGTGAGTTACTTGGTATATATTTCTTTTGACAAGAACAAATCTTTAACGTGAGGCATATATTCAAATATTCAATACCAAGAAATTAAAGTAAGACAATTTATCTAAGTATGAAGAAAAACACATGTTTTCATTTATATAGCAAAATAGTTAGGACTTTCTATACAATTTATACATAAAATCATTACTATTTCGTAATTTATGACTGTTTATCAAACTAGTCATAATTGCTTTATGAAATCAAACAAAATTAAGTAGTGATTTATAGATTATTATGTATTTATGTTCTTAAAGTTTATGCTAAAATGCTAAACACTATATTTGAAAAATTAAAGATTATTAATTATCTAAACAATGTAAATGCTCCCATAACTCGTCTAAATTAAAATTAGCTGTCTTATAATGTCAAACCTATTAGGAAAATGGTAATGATCTTTCGATCAAACACTCGATCCAGCGTGCAATATCTCCACATAATGCAAAAATTTTACGTAAACATGATTATTGAACTTCGCCCGATCAGGCAAATTAAAGCACAAACCAATAATCTACATATCCTTATATATATTGTTTTCACTAATGTTATTTACTTTAAATTAACACTAAGTATATCCTTATACTTATTTTCCTCAACACCTAGTATATATAATGCAAACTTCATATAATATATGGTCCGATCTATCCCTAAGATAGAGGGATCGAATCATTAGATTAGTGTATCTTTCCTTCTAAAAAATATATATGTATGATACATGCAAAAGCCCCATTTATCTCATAGAATGTTCCACCTTCTTACTTTTCCTAGCATTAGTTTACATTAGTACATTTCCTATATATCCTAACATGGTAAATTCAACTTTTATGTATTTGCACTATTCAAATGTAACAATCTTTTTTGTTATTTATCCATCAAGTTGGGCTGCTCCCATTAACATCAAAAATTTGGGACATTAATCAGTGGAAAGCTCATATTTATTACTATAAAGACAAGTCAATATATATCATTCCATCATTTTCACCTTCAATCATAGTCTTGTGACATTTACTCTTGTCCTTATAAAGTACTAAGCTACTAGTGTACATATTATTCTCAAGGGAAGAAAAATCAATTCATAGAAGAATAGGAAGAATAATAATGTACTAACTTTATAAGAAAATTTTACAACCACCAAAATTTTTTGTAATCCTTTTAACTTTAAAGGAAAGCAATCAACTATAAATTAAGGGTCCTACCCACTTTCTAATGTCCTTATCAAATTTAATAATAATGTTTCATTTGAATGATGATTGACCTTGGTTATCACCTTTGCTTTCCATTCTTTAATACTTATACCATGGTTAATTAGTTTAATTTGATTATTAATCACTTAATAATATTTGTCTTTTAGTGATCCCATGTCAATTAGACAATCATTAGTATAAAGTATTGTCCTTAACAACAAAACTTATGACATTTGCTAATTAGTGCCTTAAACTAGGTAATAAATATTCCAATAATTTGTCCTTTTTAATTTAATTAAAAATTATTTAATACTAGAATGGTCGTATATCAAATGACATGTCGTCAATGCGTTGTGTGTGTATAGAATAGAGTAGCTAGCACGTACGTACACATACCACCAAATACATTTTAGTACGCGTACAATATCTTAAAGAAAAGGGTGACTAATTTAATTTGACAAGAAATGGTCTTTGGGAGCTTATGAATTTATGAGGCAGTCCACACTTTAAAGAACAATTACCATAAAATCTACATGTTCAGCATGAAGAATATGGCTTAGCTTTTCCAAAATTTGTTAACTATGAATAAGAGCTTGAGAGTTTGACAATTAAAAACACTTTTGAGATACTATGATATGACAAATTTCAGCAATAATAATAGAGGTGAAATTCAGGTAAATTAATCTGAAGCAATACACTAGCTACTCTGTATTATAATAAACCCTTCTATCCGTATTTTTTTTTTCTTGAAGACTAGTATGAATCGGGGGGTCATGGTCTCACCAACAAGCGGATTACTTGTTCTAATATTAAAAGAATGACTACAAATAAAGAGAGTTCATCTTTACTTGTAAATTTCGAAATAAAAAAAGACGGAGTGTCAAAACGTTTCATTTATTTAAACATGGAGGGAGTAAAAAAAAAAAAAAACTAGAACGAAAAGCCATTCATTGAGTGTATATAAATCGATCTTAGGTTTCAACCATCAAATTAAATTTTTGATTGAGTTGGTCATCTAACATAGTATCAAAAGCCAAGTGTGACACAAAGGTTACGAGTTTGAATCCCACGCTGGGTATGGTGGGGCCTATGCTATATCCACAATTCAATCCCACTGGGTTCTCATGTGAGAGGACGTAATAGAGTATATAAAACGATCCTGAATTTCAATAATCAGCTTAAACTTTTGAGGTATAGTTGGTCCTCTAACAATCCGTACGAATTGAACTTTTTGTAGTACTGTTTTATTTTGAACATCCCTTTCAATTGTTGGCCATGGTTAAATGAGGATATTGTATTGATATGAGATTTTCCATATTTGAAAAAGGAGATACATATAGGGGTGTCCATTCGGTTTTCGGTTTGGATTTAGCCCAAATCCAATCCGATCCGAAATGAATTTCGGTTTTTAGTTTTCAAATCCAATCCGATCCGAATTACTTACCAAATCCGATCCGATCCAATCCGAATTATAATTCAGTTATTTGGATCCAATCCGAAAATCCGAATTAAAATACATTGCTAAATTTTTTGGGTCTAATGCGATTACAAAAATAAAATTGCAATAATAAAATTCAATTCTTGAAAGTATAGTAGTACATGATTTATACAAGTATTAAAAACATAGGTTTACATTGTTAATATTATTATAATCATGAACATAGTTTAACATGATTAATATTAACAATATTTTTTTGTAAAATAACACTTTCATAATTCGGTTATTTCGGTATTTTGGATCCGAACAAGGTCAATCCGATCCGATCCGAAAATCCGAATTTTCAAAAAAATTCAATCCGATCCGATTTAAAGTTTGGATCCGAACCGAATTGATAATTCGGTTTGGATTGGATTGGATTTCGGCTTTTATCCGAATAATGGACACCCCTAGATACATATTTCGTACAATTGTACTTTGTAATATTTTTACTCAATCTCAATTCCACTACTTGATCATCGCCTCCTCTACAAGACTAAAACACCTTACCACCACTCATCCTACTTGACTAACTGTCACCTAACTGGCTAATCAATATCCCTTAGTAAGCCATCGATCTGCGGCCCCTTGTCACCACTTGACCAAACCATCGATTTAAAGAGGCTTTTGAATAAAACACCAAAAGGTGATGGCGTTTGCAAATGCCATCATCACCTAGTCAAAGCTGTCTAGTGATTATTGCACCTTCGCCTAAGACTTAACCAACTAAGCTAGTTAATCACAGTTATATATTTCACTTATATTTACATAGATATGAGGTTTAGTGACAATCACCCCGAGATATAGAAGTGTTAGCTCGTAAGTGCAAGGTTTTTAAACTTTTAACTAGTCTAGCTTCATACGTATATATATAATTTTCAAAAGTGTATGATATTACATTAACTAATTAAGGTGAATTTGACCAATAGGCGTATATCCGACCCATTCCTAAATCACACAAGCTTAATTAAGCAAAGATAATTTAACAATGTTATGCATGTACGGATAACAATAATGTTCATTTTTCTGACATGATCAGCATATCGTTACATATGATCAGCATGTGAACATATCATCATTGAGTTATCAAAAGCGCTTAAGAGTTTGGTAGATAATACAAAGTAGTTAAAAATAAATAAATAAATAAAATAGTTTGTCATTTATAGAGAATTGTGAATGCATGTACATGTGAACACATGGGTTATGCAGCGGTCCACGTCGTCCAGCTTATGGATTTTGTAGAAACAGATTAGAGATTACAGAGCATTTATAGGATTCGATGATTGTAAATGAAACTACCAAGAAAGTATGGATAGATGCTTGTTCAAGTCAGTCCACCTCTAAGAATCATTTGGTATATTCCAAAGAATCCAATATAATGTTAAATTGTTAACTCATTCAAGATATTGCATGCTTCTCTGACCAATGGCTAGAAGTTGCATGTACATTTTATTTAATAGAAATAGATCTCAACCCTTACGAGATTATTTTGATACAGTTTTTATATTGATTATACACTTAAAATTAAGTGATAGCGTAAGATAGAGATCCTCACCTTTATATCTATATATAGTAGTTGGAAGGATTTTACCTTGTTATCTCAAGTTTACAAGTGCACCAACTACGTACGCCAAATCATCCTTGGTATAGTATTGCATATATCTACGTGCAAACAACTGTGTAAAACAACAATGTATATATTGTGCTTAAATTATACAAAGTATAAAAAATGCGAATTTCTACCTTTTAAAAAGTACGAATATTAGACTATTAGATAATTCTTATGAACAGTGTTTGAACAGTTATACCCTCTAAAATATTTATTTACTTATTTACCCTCATTAATGTTAATTGTCTTATCTTTAAACTCTTAAGTATAATGTACAGATGTTTATACTCCTAAAATATTTGATACATATTTTTTCCCTCATTAATATTACTAACTAAAGTAGTAAATTAAGGTAAATAAAAAAAGCTTTCCGGACATAGATAGTTATAGCCTATGGCACGCACATCGCGCGTGTTAGCCGCCCTACTGCTTATTAAAAATGTTACAGAGTATGTGATTCAAATCGAAGTTCTGCTATAATTTGAATTTGATTGTTGTCTATGTGTTATATATCTATTATCGTCAGTGTGTAACATAATATATATTTTTTTTTTACGGTAAACTACGGGGAGGGGCCCCCTTCCTATCACAGAAAAGGGGGCTATGAGGAATCGAACCCCCATCACATGGGGGGGAGATGGAGGGATTCACCACCCTTCCATCTCCTCATTCCTTGTGTGTGTAACATAATATGGATCAATATTTGTGCTTCTAATTTTAATGTTAAGTGCTTTTGTGAAATATATTTGTGCTTTTTTTTCTTACAAGAAAAATATTAAAATTAACCTGATTGCATGTAAAAGTACATATAATTTGACCGGTTGTATGTTCTATTCGTGTGTCTTGATATGTTTACTTAGCACTTGCGTTTCTTAATAGACAAGTTTTGATTTTAAATCCTATTTATATAAGTTACTTTCACATCTTTGTGATAAAGTCCTGTTCACTTCACCTTAAAAAATAATATTTAGTAAAATTAATTTCAGTTCAGTAAAAATAATTTCAGTTCAGTAAAAAAAGTTCAATTCAGCAAAAATAATTTCAGTTCAAGAAAAATAATTTCAGTTTAGTAAAATTCAGTAAATGTAAAGAAGAAATATAATTGAGATTCAGTAAAAATAATTTCAGTTCAGCAAAAATAATTTCTGTTCAATAAAATTAATTTCAGTTTAGTAAAAATAATTTAAGTTCAGCAAAAATAATTTCAGTTCGGTAAAAATAATTTCAATTCAACAAAAATAAGGTGAAGTGAACGGGGTCTTATACTTAAAAATATATTATAGTCATATGGGGAAATTATATGATAATTTGAGTAATAAGTCATATTGAATTTTCAAATATGGATTTCTTCATCTATAAATAAATTAAACTTCAAGTTAAATGCTTGGAGATTATCTATCTCAGAAGAAAAAAAAAAAAAAAAAAAAAAAAAAAGCTTGGAGATTATCTAGTTGTTAATAATAATTCTTCCACCCTACGCGCATTATTTGATGCCGCATAATGCAATTACGGAGTAATTCAGCGTGTTAGCTGTTATCGTTTTGCATTAGAATAGGTCCGTTGGTTCCTATTTGTTGGGAAGTAACGTAGTAGACTAGTAGTGTATTGTGCTTATTTGTGCATATTGTTCATGATACAAAGATACTTATACTACCTCCGTTTCATATTATTTGCAACGATTAGACATTTTTTCTCTTTACTTTATGTCAAATCATTGCAAATAATATGAAACGGAGGTAGTATTTGCTAAAGTCGAAAGAACAGGCAATTTGATTTTGGTCGAGTTAATAATATGTACTCCGTATTAGATATGCACATAAATCTGAAAATAAATCCAAATAATATGGTTTTTTTAAAAGAAGATAGGCGTTCTTTTCTAAAAACAAAAATAGAAGATAGACGTTCTCAATGGAAGTAGACGACACATAAATAATATATTTGAATAGATGTTATTTTTTGTTGAAATCAAAATATACTTTTCCTTTAAATTTGATAACTATATTCTTATTTTAATCGTCTACCTCTTTGAATTGTATCTAGCTCCTTCAGAAACTAGCTATTAAATCAACTTTATGTTTTCCACCATTGAATGCATCTACTGTGTCATTATTATTGTTATTGATATTATTATTATTATTGATGATTTGGGTAGACTTAATTATAGTCCAACACACGATTAAAATAAAAATTATAGTCCAACACATGATTCATGACTAGCTATTTAACTCATACGGAGTAATATAATTCATTTCAAAACATCACTTCATAATGTTATGAACTTGTACACTACCATCCAAAAAATAAGATGATACAAGTAGATTCAAGTCGTTATCTCTTGATCTCGTGCTATAAATGGATAGGAAAAACTCATTATTGCTTGACTTCATCATCCTAGATAGTAGTTCAATCTAGTGACTCTATTATATTACAATAGACTATAGAGTAATAGACCAATAGTTTACCATGATAAATTTTGCCAAATGAACAATAGTACAACAAATTACCCTTGACCGTACCTGATTAATATGGGATAAATACAAGCGATCTACCAAATTTGTCGCTGTTAATTTAGAAAATCTACTAGATTAGTCCCGTGCGTTGCACGGTTTTAACAAAAACATTGCAGCATAGAACTACAAATACAAATAATCTTTTCAAATTTGTCATAAATTCGTTGTTAGAAGGTAAAAATCCTAACACAATATTTTTATACTCGTATTTCATAAGTATGTATAATAAAATAGCTTTAATTTCTTGTTAAATGATCAAACATCTAAAATAAATTGATAGATAAAATCATAAGCCTATGTAGTTAATGATATACTTATAATACATTCAATAATGCTTTCCACATAATTGACCTCTAGTAGCCAACTTTAAATTAATTAACACAACATCCAAATTGATGAATAACCAAAACCCTTTGATGTAGGAGCTGTAAAGACTCTGCAAAATCAAAATATTAAGTCAAAATTTCATAACTATGAATCATCCTACACTTGGAATAAGAAGTAAAAGAGAACATAAATAAACGTTGAAAATAATATTGATATTTTTTGTTTTTGATTAGAAAATAATACTGATATTTGCATACTTCATTCAATTATGAAATGCCTCTTTCCCTACAATAACAAACTTAAACTAAAAAACAGGTAATGCTAGTACCAGTGGATAAACATGAGCCATGATTTACTCCACCAAATAAACTGATTTCTAATACTCCTAAAAATCTACTACGCACTTTATTTAAGGAGATTAATATGGCACTAACAACCTAATATCCATTAATTCTTAACTTTTAAGCACATAAAATAACTTAATTACAATGTTTAAAAAAAAACACTTAATTACAAATTATTTTGAAGGAATAATATCAACTCCTATTGGAAATTTTACACTTCATATTTAACAGCGCATAATATAAGATATTGAAAATAAAATTGGGTTTACAAATTTGGTCAAAGAAACTCAATTAATAAGAAGATAAAGTAAGGTTGATTGTACTCCATAATTTAGAAGAAAATATGTATCATTAAAAATAAATTATATTTAAATATTATCATTCAATATATATAATAAATTATAGTCTAGTACTATAATATTATAATCAAGGTGCAATGCATAATCCCAAGCTCAAAATATCTATTTTTTTATAAGAAACTTAGCTTCTTATGAAATAGCAAAAAAATAAAAAAAAAAATAAAAAAAAAATAAAAAAATAAATGAAATCATCAAAGCTTTTAGGCGGTTAATAGAAAAGTAACACGTGTAAAATTGTGATGTCAGCGGAATGCTACTTTAGTATTAGTTATACATTATACTCCGTATACTTTTCTCATAATTACATTTTTTTAATTTATTAACTCTTTTTTTCATTATTAGTGCCTATACTTAAATGAATTGTAGCAAGAGTTGTATTGCATGAGTGTTGTCATTGGTCATTTGGGTATGAAAATAAGATGAAGTTTGAGTCTTACTATTAGATCGAGCATACATTAGTACTTGTTATAGTTACGAAAAAATTTTGAGACAAAAATTGAGTCTCACCAACGGAGAACAATAGTTTAACTCAAAAGAGGTTAAAGTATATACTAGAATCTAGAAGTATTATACTAGTATCAATAATAATGATAATTCTTTAATTCGCCAACTATAATAATGTCACTAATTTATCAAAATATTATAAAATTTTGGACCCTTCGTGACATATTCTAGCTAATAATAGCCTAAATAATAATTATTATTCTACTAATCAATGTTATAACTTCTCAACCATCGTCAATAAGAACTTATCAATGATTCTACGAAACTATTTGATGAATATTCATTTATTGAGAAAAGAATATATTCTAGATATGACATGTCAATTCCACAGATTCTTATACAATAAACAATTTTAATAAACACTCCATATAATTTTCGTCACTTTCACTCCTTGAGGTATTGACGCATCCACCTTCAATTAATTTATTAATTTATATGACTTGTCCCTAAATTATTTGAACCACTTTGTGATTGAGGATAATGACATGGTTCGTGGAACACGGGATATGATCATAAATTCAATATAACAAGCTAAACATGGGCACGGGCCGTGCCCGTGCCGCCGCGGGCCGTGCCTGGCCGTGCCGGGGTGGCGGCCGTGCCGTGCCGTGCCGTGCCGGCTCCGCGGCGGGCCGTGCCGTGCCGTGCCTGAAATTGGCACACCCCAGCCCACGGCACGGCACGGCCCACGTGCCTAGCGGGCCGTGCCGTGCCGGGCCGCGGGCCAAACCGTGCCGACCTTAATTTATTTTTTATTTTTTTTTTTTAAAAAAAAAAAATAAATGTTAAAAAAAAACGAATTAAAAACAAAAATGCATATAATAAAAAAAAAAAATACTAGTGCGATAATCCGAAAACACAAAAAATTGAAGAATAACTTATTTTATTATATGACGGTAGCCGGTACGACCGTACGAATGTACGATAATTCAATAATACAAAATTACAAAATAAGTAATGATAATTAAAAATCGTACAACAGTGTATGAATATTGAATAACTTCATTTATTATACGGAATACGAAGTTCGATAATACAAAAAGAATACAATAGTGTATAATGTAAATATGTAATCATGTAATTATTATTGGTCGTCTTCGTCTTCGCCTTCGTCTTCGCCTTCGTCTTCATCTTCGTCTTCGTCTCCTAGAGGTTCAAGTTCATCCGCCAATTGAGTGGATTGAGAACTAAAAGAAGTCGACGTTCCTTCATCGTCGTCGTTTTGTGCATAAGTACGATCTTGAGAACGAGTTTCGGCATCCAACCAATCCTTGAAGCAAACACACATTTCAAGTGTTTCGGGTTTTAGTCTTGTTCTTCTATCGTCTAGAACTCTTCCCGACGCACTAAAAGCTCTTTCGGAAGCAACGGAGGAGACTTGGATAGCAAAAATATCACGAGCCATTGCCGACAAAATTGGATGTTTCACGGCTTGTGATTTCCACCAATCGAGGATGTCGAGGCCAAACTTCTCTTCATCGTCCATGCCTTTCATGAAGTCGTAACTTAAGTACATTTGCAACTCCGAAACATCGCTTTGAGTTCTCCTAGATGATGATGATTCTGTACCTGAATACTTAGACATCAAGTTAGCAGCTTGTGCAAATAAACCTTTGGCCCGTTTACTTACATTTTTGGATGTTTGAGAAGGGGCAAATCGAGACACGGTTCCATATTTACTTTCATAAACATTATATAAATTAAAAAACTCATCCGTCACCTTATTCTTAAAAGTTTCAACATCATCTTCAAAATTCATGTTACTATAATAAATATCAATTAATAAAAAGGTGCCATCATATTTTTGTCTAGGATCTAAAATGGAAGCAAAAATATAAATCTTAGGAATATCGGTGTAATATTTACGCCATTTATCCTCCATGGATGGAAGATATCCACGATAAACATGTTCTGATCGGTGTTCCGCAAAAAGTTGTGCAAGTAAACATGCATTGCTAAGAAAAGAATGAGCACAAGGATTATATACAGAAGAAAAACAATGTGTCATACCATATAGTAATTGTAAAAACTGCATATATTTTTCACAATTAGCCCAATCATCTTCAAGTAAAGCATTTTGTGGATATTTCATATTATAAAAAAGTGTTAAATGAACCTTGTACTCGATTGCCCGACTCAACATTTCATAGGTGGAGTTCCACCTAGTTGGACAATCCGGTGCTATTTTTATGGTTTTAATCCGTTGTTGCCTGCAAAAACCTTTCCATTCTTGATATCTCATGTTAGAGCTATTAATAGTGCAAATAGCACTCCGTATTTTGTGATAAAATGGACCAATTGCTTGTGTTCCATCCTTCACACACAAGTTAAGAACATGACAAATGCATCTAACATGAAGTGCTTCTCCATCTAATACTAAATCGGTTAATTGGGGTTTAACCAAATTCGCACTATATGTCATAGAAGTTGCGTTATCGAAAGTCATAGACATGATTTTATCCCTAAGACTATATGCATCAATAGCTTCCATTAAATGATGTGAAATGTTAAGACCGGTATGAGGGTATTCAAGCATTTTGAAATGAATGATGCGTTTTTGTAACATCCACTCATTATCTAACCAATGACAAGTAACACATAAATAGTGAAGTCCGTACCCACCATCCCATGCATCGGCGGTTAAAGAAACTCTACAAGGAAGATTAGCTAATTCATTTACTAATTTCAATTTGTACTCTAGATAAGTCTTCATGGCAGCAGATCGAACGGTTTTTCGGGACATTTTTTTGTGTTTTGGTTGTAGTGCTCGGTTAATATAGTTGTTGAAGGCATCATTTTCGGCGAAAAGAAAAGGTTGTTCTGCATGTACAAGCATTCTCCCAAGTTCATCCCTATCTCTCTCGTAATTGTAAATGAAACCTTGTGGATGGAATTGAGAAATTTTAGGTTGGGTTGGATCACTAGATGGTCCACCACATTTTTTTGTATGCCTAGTAAGGTGTCCCGTCCCTCCCTTGGTATCGGCCGAGAAAATTTTACCACAAGTCCGACACTTGCATTTTTTTCCATCTTTACTTAATTGATAATGTACCCAACATCCACTCTTTCTTTTGGTTTGAGCAAAATCCTCTTCGGTACACCACTCTAATATGTTAGGATTATGGGTGGATGGTTCACTCGACCCGCAAGCTTGTGTTTGGCTACCTTGGGAAGGAGGAGGAGGAGGAAAAGGAAATTCATATTGTTGAAATTGGGTTTGTTGAAATTGGGTCCAAGGAGCCATATCATCCATTTGTTCTTGCCCTCCCGTGTTTTGGGGATGAAAGAAAGGGGTGGAAGTGTTTGGAAAGGGCATGTTAGGAGAGGGAAAGGGCATGTTAGGGGGGGGCATAGACATTGAAGTGTTTGGGTTTGGTGATTCCCTACGTGTTGACTTGGCTTTTCTAGAGGAGGAGGAAACGTTCGGGTTTGATGCCATGATTAATTAATAATAATAACACAACTAACAATAACAAAGTAACAATTAACAACAATGAGATCAATGAGAATTAATTAGTAAGTAGTTTTTATATAAATTAAATTTTCAAAAATAATTATAATAATAGTAGATTACTTGGATCAATGAGATCCCAGGTAGGAGAGGTTAGGAGCGACGTTGTCCAGAGCCCAAATCCCGCCTTAGACAGATTTCAACAATCCAAATAACCCACAATTAAAATAGAAAGTAGTTTTTATATAATTAAGTAGTTCCAATAATAATAATAATAATAATAATAATAATAATAATAATAATAATAATAATAATAATAATAATAATAATAGTAATAATGATAATAAATTAATAATAGTAACAATAACAATAACAATAACAATAACAAATTAAAATAAAGTTGAGTTAGATCTTACAATGACGCTTCAATGCTTTCCCAAATTTATAATTTCCCGAATTTTTAATTTCCCGAATGTAAATATAACAATTTTTTTTTTTTTTTTTTTTTTGGTAGTAGACTAGTACAAGTAATAATAGTAAAAATGTAAAATTTATAAGAGAGTAGGAATTTTTTTTTTCTTTTCACAAAAGAGAGGAAGATTGTATGTTTTTTAGGAATTTGAGAATTGAGAATTTGGGAGTAAGAAAATTAGAGAATAAGAGAGAAGAGATGAGTTGATGAATTGTGAAAATTTTGGAGGAAAATATGAGGTATTTATAGGGGATTTGGGTGGGAAATGGGGTGGAAAATATGGCCGTTTATAGCTGTTGGAAAACGGCCATAAACGGCCATATTCCAACGGCACGGGCCGTGCCGTGCCGTGCCGTGCCTGGCCGTGCCGGGCCGTGCCTGGCCGTGCCGGGCCGTGCCACGTGCCGTGCCGGCGGGTCGTGCCGGCGTGCCGGCCCACGTGCCGGCCACCGTGCCGCCCGCCGTGCCACGGGCCGTGCCCGTGCCGGTCCCAAAAAATTTGTTCACGGCACGGCCCACGGCACGCCGGCGTGCCGCCGTGCCGTGCCGTGCCGGCCACCGTGCCCGTGCCGGGCCGTGCCGGAGTCGTGCCGGGCCCGTGCCGCCCGCGTGCCGGCACGGCCCGTGCCCATCTTTATAACAAGCATTAAGTTTACTGGGTTTATGGACTACTCCATTAATGAGTTGGTAGCATTTAATTGGCGGTCGCCTTAGATAGATGAATAGATCGAGGTTATGTTTAGTTCACCTAATCTAATCAGATATAATCTGAATTGATATGATTTATAGATTTAACAAAATATATGACTTTACTTGTACACCAATTCATCTGATCTATATTATATTATCACGCGTACTCATGTATACTTGTTGCATTATAAATTCTTTGCAAATTTTAGCAGGTTAGCATAAGTAATGAATTGTACTTCATAATAAGTTTTGATAAGTTTAATCAGATGGAATATAACGTACTCTTAGGGTACACCATTAGAAGCATTATGCCACTTTTTGGTTTCTTCCATCACCCACTCTATGATGTAGTTATGAGCCCACTTTCCTTGTTAAAACATACGTATAAAATTATACGAATTACAATTTTTTGTGGAATAACACCAGAAATTCGGCATATGCATTGGCATCTTGCCAAGATTATAAAGATAAGTTGTATTATTAAGTACTTTATAATATAAAAAATCAATAGGTTATCATAGGGGAGTTGGGTCTTGCCAATATTTTTCTATGTATTTAGGTCTAGATACATTATGTTTATCCGGTCGGGTTTGGGAATAAATTATCTAAGAAATTGTGCATCGATTAAAACAATATAAAAAAGCTTAAATTACCTAAACAAACAATAATTATTGTTCAAAAAAAAAAAAAAAAAACAATAATGATTCAGGACTTCGCCTAGACAAACACCGTAGTGTACTACAGTTGGGTGTTGGGTTTAATTTATTCTTAGGATAATTAATTAGGGGTGAATTATGCCTTAAACCAATTTATTAAACCAACAATAGTTTGTGTTCTCTTAGCTTGCAAAAACTGTATGTTACGATATGCAAACCATTCCATAAATATTCTTCCTTATTTGGGGATGTTTCAATCGCGAACATCCAATTCTATACACAGTCACTTCAATCAACAATTCTCAATGACATTTATCACAATCAGCAAGGAATGCACCTCCAACTCAACTTTGAGCTTGCCATAGGCCTGTAGTACGTATCAACTGTAACATAAATTAGCCATTTGGATGCAGAGGAAGCGAACCTACTGGACTACATTAGATCCGATCCGATCAATGTTAGAGTTGCAAGAAGCTATACTTCATTTTATTATATGCTGACGAAAACAATTTATGGGTGTGCAAACGAAAAAACCTGTACTTATTAAATTTCATTACAAGGGGTATATATTATCTTGTACAATTTAGAGATATTAAGCCAAATTAAAATATAAAAGCCATAAACATAAATCAAATAATTAAGCCAAATTAAAATATAATCTTGGACTTTGGCCCACTTGATGTTTGGGCCTCATTGGCCCATCTAATTGAGCTGCTGGATTTGCGTAGCCCAACACTTAGGCCTCTTATAGTTATTAAACCCTACACCCAAGACTAGGGAGATCTACCTACACCCCTCATTCACATCCTCCCGCATCCCATACCCAAGTGGCCTAACAAACTGCTACCCCAACTCCCCAAGCCACAAAAATTAAAAAAAAAATAAAAAAAAAATCACACTCACAATCAATGTCTCATTTTCTCTCTCATCCATTTCTTCGCTACCAGTCTAATTCATACTAGAAAATATAAACTCTCCGCTTTCAATCAGTTGAAGATGTATAAAAGGGAGGCAATTGCAGCAAATTGTATATAAGCCCTATTTTTTTCAATCTTTTATTTAATTGTAACAAAATATATAATTTATGTTAATATATATTATTCTGAAGTTTATTTTCAACTAAAGTAATAATTTTACTTTTTTTTCATTATTTGCTACTTTGTGATAGAATTATTTGCTTAAATTTGCCTTTTTTTTTGTCACATTATTATTTGATCTTATTTTCTATGTTATATTTTGTTGTTATGTGATTAATTTTTAGATCAAACTAGCAACTATAATGCTTCCAATAAATCATATGTGCTCACATTGAAAAAGCATGATGTAACTTACTAACTTATGTTCATTATGATGATATAATTTCCAGATTAACTAAAATGATTAGACACCACTTTTTATTTATGATCATTATGAGTATATATGCATAATTCCTCAATTCGAAATTTTAATTATATAAATTCGATGCTCATTTTGAGATAAGTTGATGTTCATTTTGAAATAAGTTAGTGTTCTTTTTGAGATAATCTGATGTTAATTTATTATTATTTCAATCATTGTGAAATAGGATGAGTTGTATACATTTATTCACATATTAATAAATGATTATTTAAATATAAATCATGTTTATTCGCTTATTTTAATAAATTCGTTTCATGTTCTTCGATCATTATCTTTCATGATCATTTCCAAGCTAACATATGTTCATTTATATAATAATAGATGTTCTTCTTCATCCATATAAAGTTATTTCGATTGTGTCAATTGTTATTTTCATATATATATATTGGTTCATTTCAACACTAAATCTTGTTCAAATCCAATAATTTATACGAAGTATGTTTTATCTATCAGGTATAAAAAGAGTCGTGGATATAGTGAGTTAGACCACACACTAACAAGAAAAAAAAAGGAAGACGACAAAAGAAAGAAACCAAGAAGGGATGCAAGCAACATATATAAACCAATAAGAAGAGCTTGAAGTTTTTGAATTTGAATCGAGAAGTTTATTGTGTTTGATTTTATGTGTGAAGTTGTATTGTATATTTTTTATCCAATATTTCAATTGTTGTCATGTACAATTTTACTTTGATTTAGTTGAGAAGGAAATGAACTTTTTAATTTTCCTTGAATAATACTATAAATCACATCCTTTGGAATGAAGCAAAATCCAACTATTATATATAAAATGTTCATATTAGGAAAACAACATGTTCATAAAAAAAAAACTAAATATTCATAACAACTTAATTCGGTGATTGAGCATTAATATTTGTCAATTTTGAATCTTCAACGACTATATTATAATATTTAACAAACAAGTTATACTTCTTATGTCATAATTATACAATTGCAGATATTATTTGCTAGATTTATCGTAAAATTGTTATTAAAATTTTAAAAAATGTTTTTTGTGCATACTATGTTAGAATAATGAACATGTTCATTATCACATTATTACTAGTTCATCAAAATCTTGCACTTAATCATTTCTTTTACTATCTCTTTTATTATATATTCATTATCATATTATTAAATGTTCATTATCGTATCATTAAATGATCAACAATAATAACATTAATTAGGATGACCTAAGATGTTACTACGCGGCTATTTCAAAATTCTCCCACTTTTATTCATGTATAATTTCATATTGATTTTGTCAAAAAAAAAAAAAATCATATTGATAAATGTTCAATTTCATTCCAATAAATGATCATTTCATTTGATACTAAAATTTATTCTCACTTTATTTATGTACATATTCATATTTAAAAATGTTCATTTTCATTCTAATACATGATCATTTCATTTTAATAGATGCTTTTTTGCAATATTCATACATGATAATTCACATACTTCGATATATTATTATTATTATTATTATTATTATTATTATTATTATTATTATTATTATTATTATTATTATTATTATTATTATTATTATTATTAAGCTACATATATTCATTTTCATGATTCAAAGAACAATTATATGCAATAAAATTTGTTTTGACAAGAATTATGTGTGATAAACTGAAAAGTAAAATGCTATACTACGTATATGTATATTATTTATTCAATTCCCTTTGAGATTAATATATAGTTGTTTTAATTTATATATTTTTATCAAAATGAACAATACCCATATTTTTTCCTCGATCATCTATCACTACCCTCCCTTTTTTTCCAATAACAAGTACAAAGATATAAATTCTATGCTTTTTAATCTATAATCCTCGTAAATAAACTATTTAAAATAATACATTTTCATTTGCAAATCGTTATATGTTCATTTATAAAATTTATATGCTTCTTATAATTATATATATAAAAAGTGATTTTACAAGAAAAAAAGTTATATACTCTTTGGTGGAACCACAAACTCATCAATGGTGATTTCAGATTCACTCTTTATTATTTTCTCTTCTTTTCCGTCATTGGATTTCCCCTCTAACCCACTCAACTTCAGCCACAACAACCACCGTTGCCGCTGCTGCCACCACAGCCATCAATGTCTCGCCGCCGCTGCCACAACAACCACCATCGATCATCTCACCATCACGTTGTCAAAATAACAACAACATTGCAATTTGTTTATTGAGTTGATTGCCCATGAGTTAGGATCATCATTTGTTTTATTAAAATCGATGTTATGGAAATCTCTTCACACGGTCTCTTTTATACCGTACCTACAATAATTTTTTTTTTTTTTTAACATAGAATTGAAACTCAAATCACTGCCATAATGCCCTATGCCCATAACCAACTTGGAATGGTATATGATGAATGATTAATAATAAAGTCTAGCTACTAAGATCATAATGTTCAAGGATTAAAGTTGGTCTCCAAACAGATATTGGTGAAAAATATTATCGTGAAACGAGAAGTAGTGGTATGTAATTGTGTACAATGTCGTTTTGAGGGGGGTGTAGGTAGTTTTGCCTACATATGGGTCTAGGCAAAAATTTGCTAGGTCTCTTAGACTCATTAATGGACTTTTGGACTTGTGCTGGATTATTTGGACAATGGGTCTGAACTTGATAAGCCCATTACTAATTGAACGATCAAATTGTTAAGAATCCATTTTACAAACTTAAACAATCTTATTCTAGTTCATACTTAAACAAACTAATAAGTATGAACTAGAATTTCAGCTCTTTGTAGTTTGTACATGTGATTTAATTTACTCCATACACTTTTAATTCTTTTTTAGGCAAATTTCGTATAATTTAAAATAAGTGCGTCACTATTTTATGCATAAAGTTTAGGCAAAGTAAGTACTCTAGTTCTTTTTTAATCCCAACTTTGAAAATTTTAATAATATCTCCACAAACTATTCTGACTGTGATTTATACATTAGAAAAACATAACTAAAGATATTGGTATTTACTAAAAACATTAACTTTAATTTTTATACTCCGTTATATTTACTAAAGTTTAATCAAAGATATTAGTATAAAATGTGCATTAGCAGACGTGAAAACCCTTATAGTTGCAAATATTTGGCATACAAATTATTATACAAGTGTGAAAAAGGCAGAAAATCGTAAGGTTGCAATTTAAAAAGACGAGTGAAATGAAGTACTATGCAAATAATATTAGAAAAAATAAAAATATATTTACCTAAATAACATAACTATTAATCCAAAATTATAATTATATTAATTTAAAAACCACAACTATTAACTTAAAAAATAGATTTATGCAGAGTTGGGTGTGAAAAAATGTCCCTCGACTAGGGTTTGTCGTTTCCTCTCGTTCTTACTGATAATTTATTCTCCATAATCGCTCTATTTTCTTGCGTACATCCATAGCAATTAAGTCTGATAACATTTGTGACCTATGGCTAACGGTTTGGTGAACGCTTTTGAGAAGATTAGACTTATGGAGTACGAGTCGAAAGTAATTGGAGGAAACTCTGTTGATTCTGAGGATGAAGGTACGAAAAACCAGATTGCCCTATCCTTAGTAGGGAAACTGCTCACAACCAAGCCTTTCAATTTTGAGGCTATGAAGCGCACTTTGACGCAGGTATGGAAATTACAAGATAATGT
Source organism: Chenopodium album (assembly GCF_948465745.1). Classification (NCBI taxonomy): domain Eukaryota; kingdom Viridiplantae; phylum Streptophyta; class Magnoliopsida; order Caryophyllales; family Amaranthaceae; genus Chenopodium; species Chenopodium album. The sequence continues at coordinate 54,261,259 of NC_137845.1, read as the reverse complement.
GGTGATTAAGATGGCCGAGATGAACCTTTTTGTTTTTCAGTTCTTTAGCGAGGCTGATAAAGTGAAGGTTATCGAAGGATGTCCGTGGTTTTTCGATGGTAAGCTTCTCATACTCAAGGAAATCATTGGTGATGAACAACCATCAGAGGTTGAATTCAAAATGGCTCCTATGTGGGTGCATTTGATTGATGTTCCTTTCAATAAGCAAAATAAGAAAACTTTGACTGAAATTGGGGATTTCTTAGGGATTTTTTTGGAAGTTGATGATTTCGATCCTCTTGGCTGGGGGGAATTTATGCGAATCAAGGTAATGATAGACATTGAAAACCCCTTCGAAGAGGTCTCTTCCTTGCTACGGGCCATTCTTCTTCAAAGTGGATTGTGATCAAGTACGAACGTTTGGCGGATTTCTGCTTCTTTTGTGGCCGAATGGACCACACAGAGGTCGGTTGTCCTTACAAGGACGAAGCTCAGGATGAAAACGAGGAAATTGTTTATCAATACGGCCCTTGGTTGCGTGCCTCACCAAGGAGGCAGGTTTGAAAAACTGATGCTGAGATTGAGAGGGAGAAGAAATTGAAGGAAGGCCTATACCCAATGAAGAAGGTTCAGACCACTAGTTATTGTGACCCAGATGCTGTAAAATTGGGTCCTCTTGGTGTAGCTCGAAGATTAATGTTCCCTTCCCCTCGTGCCAAGGAAGCAGCTCTAGTCAAGGTTGTTGATGAGATAAGCTCTAAAACCGTCTTGAGAATCAAGAGTTTGGCTGGTAAGGACTCGAAAGACGAGAACTCTAGTAAGGTGAACAGATACTGTGATGATGATACAGGGGACAAGAGGTGAATGATGATACAGGGGACACCCTGGAAAAGGGAAGTGCAAACTATACTGTGATGATGGACCACGACCTACCTGGTGATCATATGGACGCAGGAAGAGGGAGAATGAAAATTATAAAGAGGGATGTGAGGAGAGCTGATGGTGATAAGGAAGGGATTAAGGGAGGAGATACTGGAGGGATGTTAGTTCAAAAGAGAAGGGATGTGGAATCATATGATGATGTTCAGAGTAATGGCTCGAATGATGTGAACAAGAGACAGAAAGCTTCGACTGTTCTGATGTCCGGTGACGGTTTATTTCAAGTAGGCGTGTTGGAGTGAACCAACCCCCTGAACAGCAAATGAAAATTCTTTGTTGGAATTGCCGAGGGGCGGGCAACTCTCGTGCAATTCGAGCACTTTGGTTTTGGAGAGGTAATATTTGCCAGGACATTATTTTTTTGGCAGAAACTATAATCAGTAGGAATAAATCTGAAAATTTAAAAACAAAGTTTAATTATGCTATGTCAGTTGGTGTAGATATTAAGGGGAAGTCTGGTGGCCTGTGTGTTTATTGGAGAGAAGGGGTGGAGTTTTCTTTAGTATCATACTCTGATCACCATATGTGTGGCGACATTAAGGAAGTTGGAGGGCGCATATGGAGGTTTATAGGGGTCTACAGGTGGGCTGATAGAGCACTCAAGTCCAATACTTGGGCTCTTATTCGTGAACTTTATCTCGACTCTCCGTATCCCTTGGTTTTTGGGGGAGATTTTAATGAAATGATCAGCTCTGAGGAGAATTCAGGAGGGGTAGTTAGGGACCGGTGTGCTATGGATGCTTTCCGCGAGTGTCTTGATGATTGTAGCCTTAAAGACCTTGGCCATGACGGCTCTTGGGTAACCTAGGAACGAGGCACACACCCTGGCAACATTGTTCGTGAGCGTTTAGACAGATTTATAGCTTTTTCAAGATGGACGTCGTGGTTCCAGTAAGCCAATGTTACTCACTTGACGAAACACAAATCAAATCATGTAGCCATTCTCCTTGATACTGAGGCCTGTAAGAGGGGGAAGAAAAAACCCAAGAAGAGAAAGTTTCGCTTTGAAACTTCCTGGATGCTTCTGAAGGGATATAGGATGTTATTAAGGGCGCATGGGCGGGTGCAAGACACTTGAATATCGTCGATAAAATTGCAGCAGTAGGAAAAGACTTGATGGAGTGGAGCAAGGACAGTTTTGAAAATTTGGGTGAAAAAATTGCCGAAGCAGAGGAAGCTTTAAAAGCTGCTCAAAATTTTGGAGGAACATGTCCGAATTTTGAGGAATGCAAAAGGATTGAAGCCCTTAATGATGAGCTCCATGAGAAGAATGAGGCCTATTGTATCTTCGTTCGAGGGTGTCGGAAATTAAGGATGGGGATCGCAACACCAAATATTTCCATCACAAAGCGGCTCAGAGAAAGAATAAGAACTACATCAAAGGGCTCAATGATGCTGATGGTGTGTGGAAGTCAGGGAAGAAGGAGATCGAAAGAATTATTCTTTCCTTCTATGGTTCGTTATTTACGCAAGGTGATATAGACGAATTAATTATGGAGGAAGTGCTTGATTGTGTCCCTACTAGCTCTGATTATAGAAGGTATGAATTTAATTTATGCCGTACTTTCTCAAAAGCCGAAATCTTTACTGCTCTTTCTCAAATGAGTCTCTGTAAAGCGCCGGGCCCTGATGGTTTGCATGCGATTTTCTATCAAAAATATTGGCATATTGTCGGTGATGATGTGACGAATTTTGTTAATAATGTTATTTCTAGTAGAATTTTGCTTTCTGAGGTTAATCGTACTAATGTCGCCCTCATCCCGAAAGTCAAAGATCCCACTAGTATTGCTCAATTTTGCCTTATTTCCTTGTGTAATGTCCTCTACAAATTGGCTTCGAAATTTGTTGTTAACAGGTTAAAACCCCTCCTTCAAGAGCTTATTACTGAAAATCAGAGTGCTTTTGTTCCGAAAAGGTTGACCATTGATAATGCACTTATTGCTCTAGAGCTCTTCCATACCATGAAAAAGAGGTCGAAAGGTCGTCGGGGATCAATTGCAATGAATTTAGATATGAGCAAGGCCTATGATCGGGTGGAGTGGGTTTTTCTGAGAAGGTTGCTGATAAAGATGGGATTTGCTGGTGCTTGGGTTGACACTATTATGACATTTGTGACTACTGTTAGCTACTTTTTCCTTATTAATGGGGTGCCTTCGGATACCTTGAGTCCGTCTCGGGGACTCTGGCAAGGTGATCCCATCTCCCCTTATCTTTTCATTATTGTTGCTGATGTTCTTTCTAGAATGCTTCAGAAAGCTTCGGAGCAAAAGTTGACTCATGGTGTTCAGGCTAGCAAAAATGGTCCGAAGATTACTCACCTGTTCTTTGCAGATGACAGTCTGTTATTTTCTAGAGCTACCTCTCAGGAATGTTCGATCATTGTTGATATTCTCAACAAATATGAAGTAACTTCCGTGCAAAAAATCAATTTGTAGAAATCAGAGGTATCTTTTAGTAAAGGGGTTCCTTTACCATTACGAATCACATTTAGCTCTATCCTTGGTATGGAAATGGTTGAGAAACATTTGAAATACCTTGGTTTCCCTACTGAAGTGGGGAGATCGAAGAAAGCGGCTTTTGCTTTTGTGAAGGATCGAATTTGGAAGAAAATACAAGGATGGAAGAAGAAGCTTTTATCTAGAGTCGGGAAAGAAGTGCTTCTAAAATCGGTGATACAAGCCATCCCAACGTATCTTATGGGTGTTTATAAGTTTCCTTTGGTATTAATTGATGAGATTCATGGGATGATGGCTAGATTTTGGCGGGGATCGAATGCGAGGGGAAGGAAAATTCGTTGGAGGAGTTGGGATGCTTTATGCCAACCTATATTTTTAGGGGGGATGGGTTTCCGTGATTTAAGGGTGTTTAATGATGCTTTACTTGGATAACAGTTATGGCGAATTGCAACAAATGAAAGCTCCTTGGTCAGTCGTGTTCTAAATGCTAAGTACTTCCCTCACTCCACGGTTTTTGAGGCAGCTCTTGGGCCGGTTTCAAGTTTCTCTTGGCAAAGTCTATGGAGTTCTAAGGCTTTAATCAAAGAAGGGATGTTATGGAGAGTTGGGGATGGGCGTAATATTCATACATGGGATGACCCGTGGCTAGTTGATGATACTAGCAGATTTGTTACTTCTGAGATCAGGGATGATGCTTGCATTATGGTGTCTGATTTAATTGATACAGAAGGGAAGGCTTGGGATTTGCATAAGCTAGAAGGAATTTTCAATGAGCGTGATAGGAAGGCTATCCTATCTATTCTTATCAGTGAACGTCTCCCGAGGGATGTCCTTACATGGGTTTTGTCCAAGAATGGTTGCTATGAGGTGAAGTCAGCGTATATTCTGGGAAAGTCCTTGGCTTTGGATGGTTTTGAGCTAATCTGGACTGAAGTGTGGATGGCAGATGTTACCCCAGAGGTGCACCATTTTCTCTGGAGGTGTTGCTCCCACACTTTTTCTTCTCGTAGTGTTCTAGAACACAAGCATCTCATTGATGATTCTAAGTGTCCCTGTTGTGGCAGTGATGCTGAAACAATCCTGCACGCTGTCATTTCGTGTCCCAGCATGTATCAGTTATGGGTTAGGAGTGGCTGTGAAAAGCCCTTGATTTTGGTAGCTTAGGTTCCTTCGGGGAGGTCCTGCTGTATTGGAAGAAGATGCTTCATCAGGATGTCTATAAAAAAGCCTTTTCTTAACTTGGTTTATTTGGTTTAGACATAACAAATGGGTATTCAAGAATACTTGGGTACTGGATGAGGTTCTTCTTCACAGGCATTGCAGACTGGTTGCAAACTTTGGTGAGTACATGGAGAAAATCTATGGTGGCATTTCACAAACTCAAGAACCTAGCAGCAAGGTGTGGTCTCCCCCTCCTGCTGGTGTTGTGAAAATCAATGTTGATGCATCCATAAGTGATGAGGGATGGGTTGGTTTGGGTGTTGCTGCTAGTGATTGTAGAGGGCAGGTTATGTTTGCTGCTGTGAAAAGACTCAAGGCCTGCTAGGAGCCTCTGGTGGTTGAGAGCAAAGCAGCTCTCTTCGGTTTGAAGTTGGCCCAAGATCGTGGAATCTATGATGTGATCATCGAGTCAGACTCGCTGCAATTAATCTCCAAGCTCAATAAGAACTCCTTTACTCTTGCTGCAGTGGATAACATATTAGAAGATATCGCTCAAGTTAGCTCCTATTTTTCTTCTATTATTTGGTCTCATACCAAAAGAGATGGGAATTTTGTAGCCCATCATCTAGCTAGATTAGTGCTGATGGATAGAGAACAAACTTGGGAAAACCTTGTTCCTTGTGAGGTTTCCCCGTATGTACTTATGGATTCTCTTGTTTTGAATTAATGCACTAATCCCGCTTTCTTTCAAAAAAAAAACACTTAAAATCATAGCTATATACATAAATATCATAATAATAATCCAAAATCATAATTATTTATTTAAAAACCACAACTATTAACCTAAAATCATAGCTATTTGCACCAATTCATAATAATAATCCAAAACCTTAATAAATCTAATAATTAACCCTAAAATCATAACTAATAAGATAATCCTAGCAAATACTTAGAAAACTAACTAAAAAGTCAATCTAGTGGGGTTAGACGAGGTTGGTAGGGTCAAATGGTGGTGGTGTAGAACTGTAGGATGATCAAATGGGTTGGTGGAGTTAGCATGAGGTTGTGTTGTCAACCGAGTGGTGGTTTGTTGGGCCCATATTCCTAAGTAACCCAAAGAGCGTAGGGCACAGCCTAGCATCCAAGAGCAAGTCAGAATAAACCAAGAATCAATCAAAACGGCTTGATTGGTACAAGTATGGCAAGAAGATCGAAAGATCAATCAGCTGAGGAGCATGCCAAAGATACACGAGCTCAGCAAGGAAAGAAGAATAAACTGAAAGATCTTGTCATTTTGAATATATTATGATATCCATGTAAACCCTAACAACTCCTAGGTATAAATAGTCGAATTAGGTATTGTAACACTCTCATACGTTCACGGATGCATCAATACAAAAAATATATTTATAAGTTCTTTCGAATTGTGTCTATTCTGATCAAGGAGCCTGTCCTTACTCAGTATTGTATCTCTAAACTCTCTTTTATACTTAAATTATTCGTTTATTGCTATATATTTGTTCTTGGTTATTATTGTTGATATTGAGGCTTTGATTGTTATTACCCCCCTAAAACCTTAAGCAAATTCCTAAGACTATCCTTGTAAAGATTTGCCTAAACAGTGGTGAAAAACTTTAACTAGGAGAGTAGGTTAATGCATGATTAAAGTTTTTATGGTTTAGTAAATTTGCCATTATTACAATTAGTTTTTGTAGAACAAAGATAATAGTGCTTATAATTAAAGAGAAGGTTTTTGAGAAGGTTCTAATATATGACATTAATATTCTAATATGTGACATTAATATTCTAATATCTGACATTAATAATATAATATTCTAATATATGACATTAGTAATCTAATATCTGACATTAATATTTTTAGGGGCTTATTCATTTATTATCCAATACTCTCCACTTCCCCACCCTCCCCTCTCATTTTGCCTCTCCTCGACCACCCATGTCCGACCACCACCACCTCGTCCTCTCTTCCTCCAATAAACACCTCTCTCTTTCTCCCCCTCCAAAAAACCCAAACCCTCTACTTCCTCTCCTCCGCCGCCGCAACCCATTTTCTTTGACGACATTCTCGACGCACCTTTCTTAATCGACGATGACGAAAAACCAGAATTCCATCAACAACTCATCTCGAATCTTCAAATATTGTGGTCAAATTGGGATTGTTTGTGGGTTAAATTCAGCTTGCTGCTGCTGTGCGAAATTGGGGGAAGTCTGTTTGAGAAATAGTGGCAGCAAGATAGGTGGCTATGGCACTGGAGCGGTGGCTAAGAAAGCGAACGTAGGTGGTGGAAGAAGGTAACGAAAGGGGTGTGTATTTGTGTAGGCGGACTCATGGTCAGTTCGTTCAACACGAATTTTTTGGTTAATTAACACAGTGGGTTAGTCATAAAAGAGATCATTTGTGCACCTTAATTAATGTAGAATTAATTTCTTGATCTAGACAATGTCTAAGGTTTATATATGAAATTATAAATTTTTACATTTAATTCATGACTCAAACCACTGTAATTAAAGGGAAAATTTGTCAGAAAAACCTTTTAAATGCCTCATTGCAAGAAAAAACCTTTTAAACGATTCTTTGTTTAAAAAAACCACCACAATCACTTTTTTGAATGAAACCTCACCCCTCATTTTCGGCATTGACTCCAACTTCCGGGCGTTGACTCCAGATTTTCCCTACTTACACCCAATTGTATTTATATTTGCACTCCCTCTTTGTTTTCCCTCTAAAGTCTTTCCCCTGTATTCTCTCTTTCCTTTTTTCCATGAATGCCCTACAAGACCATCACATCAAATTGGGGTTCTCTCTCTCTCTCCTTTGTTACGCCATTAATACTTCAACCACAACCTGAGGTAAGTGTAAATTCATCAATTCTTGACTCGAAATCGTAAAAAAAATTGGGGCTTTTTTTAGACAATTGAAAAGCTCACGTTCTTGCTGTTGTCAATGGCTAAAAGAGGAAGAAAGAGGATTGTTGTTGGTTGTTTGGTGATTTTGAACTGTGGTGCTTAAATATAACACAAAAACTTGCTTGGACTGTTGAATTTCTTCACTAGAATTGTTCAACTGTTGCCCCAATTTGTTGAATTTCTGCAATTTTGTTTGTGTTGGTGTGTTTGTTACGTTTAATGGTAGAGTGAATTAGAGAAGACAAAGGAGAACTAGAGTAAGTGCTACAATGGTGAATTAAGCACTACAATTATTGAACAAATTGTTGAAGAACCCTAATTAACCTATCAATTGATATGATTTGGGGGAGATTTGTACTAATTTTTCGTTGGAATGATTTGCCCTAAGTTTCATTGGACTTATATGGGGATATTATAGAGGGAAAATTAGGGAGCTAAAACGAAATAGGGAAAAATGCCTAACAGTGGCTGCAAGTAGGGAAAATCTTGAGTCAACGCCTGAAAGTTGGAGTAAATGCCGGAAAAGAAGGGTGGGATTTCATTAAACAAAAAAAAAAGTGATTGTGGTGGTTTTTTTATAGCAAAGAATTGTTAAAGTTTTATTTATTTATTTATTTTTGCAAAATGAGGCATTTAAAAGGTTTTTTCTGACAGATTTTTCTTAATTAAAGATATTAATATTCAAATTTGTATATCTACAATCGTGTCCAATCAAATAGACGACATACTCCAATTCGTATAAATGTATGACATAATTTAAATATTTTAATTGTATGACATCTAGTATTTAAAGTTACTAAGCTTTCATTTTGTCCAAAAAAAAAAAAGTTACTAAACTTTCATGTTTATATGCTCCATGTGACACATAAATTTACTTTAAATGACTTTCTAATTCATAGATACTCGTATTTGATATAGATTTCCCTAGTTAAATTCAATTCCATTTTTTAATTTTTATAATATTTATATTAATTATAAAAAAAAAAAAAATAAAAAAAAAAAACTGCTGGTCGTATCATATGAACATATCGACTTATCTGTTTGAGTTACACTACCTTTTTCCTTAGAAAAACCAAATCGAACAAAAAAATACAAAAAAAAAAGAAAAATACCGAAAGACGAACAAAGCAAACGCCGTAGCTGCCCCTTATCATCCGAGTCGACTCAGCCTCAACTCGCTTGCTCACCTTCTTCTTCTTCTCTCTCTTTCTGCAACATTTCTCACATTCCAAACAATCGAAACGTTTCATCAAATTCAGCAACTTTCATTCTTAGGCGCTGTTATCTTCATCAATTCGTAAGTTTTCCCTCTTTTTTCAACCATTTTTATTTATTAATTTTAACTCTATTTTTTAATTGGGTTTTTAATTTTAATGGGTGCCAGAGAAATTCACAGCTCGATTGAAAACCCTAGGTATTGCGATTAATCAATCAATTGAAAATTTTGGGAATTTTTTTTATGATTGCCGTGTGATTGGGGGTTTCTTTGATCTTGCGTGTTAAATGCGGAAAAGGGTATTGATGAATTAGGGTTAGTAAGCTGTTAATTTTGTAAAACGGAAGAAGTTTGAATTTTTGAGGGATTTGGATAAGAAGCTGGGATTATTGAATTTCTTGTTGTTAGGGTTTATATCGCTGGATACAATTGTGGGAAAGATAGGTGTAGGTTAAGGGGGATAATGTGTATGTTCTGTGTGATTCAGAAGTGGTCGCGCAGGGTTGCTACTATGCTGCCTTGGTTAGTTATTCCGCTTATCGGCCTATGGGCTTTGTCTCAGCTACTACCGCCCGCTTTTAGGTTCGAGATTACATCCCCGAGATTGGCCTGTGTGTTTGTGTTGTTGGTTACTTTGTTCTGGTATGAGGTTTTGATGCCACAGTTGTCGGCTTGGCGGGTTAGGAGGAATGCCCGTTTGAGGGAGAGGAAGAGGAATGAGGCATTGGAGCTGCAAAAGCTGAAGAAAACTGCTACTAGGAAGTGTAGAAACTGCTTGACACCTTATAGGGATCAGAATCCTGGTGGGGGGAAATTTATGTGTTCGTATTGTGGGCATATATCAAAAAGACCGGTTCTTGACTTGCCTGTTCCGCCTGGTATTTCAAATTCTGGAATTCTCAAGGAATTGCTTGGTAAAGGTGGGAAGATATTGAATGGGAAGCCCTGGTCGGATAATGTCTCGCTCTGTAGTCAAGAATGGGTAGAGAATGGGAGTTGGGTGGTGAATGGCTCTTTTCCAGTTAAGGCTTCTTTTCCGCCCCGGAAAAATGTTGTTGGATTGTATGGCAGAAGTGAATCGTGCCTCGCTGAGAAGTCTTATTCGGGTGTTTACCTTTTCAGTTGCAAACTCTTTACTTCGTTTTTGCTGAGTATAAGATGGCTTTGGAGGAAGCTTTTTAGGATTAGTTCTTCAGAGAATTCTTTGTCAGATGGTGATCATGGAGGGGGGATGTCCAAAAAGGGTGAGAATGGCAGCACAGGACAGGAGAGCAGAGGTGAGAAAGCTCGTAGGAAAGCTGAAGAGAAGAGGCAAGCTAGAATAGAAAGAGAACTCTTGGAGGAGGAAGAAAGAAAGCAAAGGGAGGAGGTGGCAAGATTGGTTGAGGAGCGCAGGAAGTTGCGAGATGAAAAGATAGAAGCTGAAAATCGTGCTAAAGGAACCTCTTCATTGAGGGAGAAAGATAGTAGGAAGGAAGCTGAGAAAAGGCGGCAGGAGCGAAGAAAGGAAAAAGACAAAGGATCTAGTAAAAGCAACTCTGATGTGGATGATTTGGAAAAGAAATCGGGGAAGGAAAATGACCGGAAACGGGATACTGAAAGAAAACATGAGTCGCCGAAGTCTGGTGTAGATGGTGTGAAGGGTCAGAATACTGAAGCAGGTTATGGAGCAAAAGGTAATTCTACAAACAATTTTAGCCGAGTGAATGTTGGTGCTAGATATTTTGACCGTGTGAGAGGTACTTTCTTGTCTTCTTCAAAGGCACTTACTGGCAGTAGTTTTTTTGGCAAAGCTGCCCCATCTCATGTTCCTGCTTCCAAAGAAATGAAGCCCAATAGTTCTGTTGAAAATTCCTTAGTTTCAAACAGCAAACGTGATTTTCTTCCGCCAGAGCGTCTACCTGGGAGAACTAATATGAATGCAGATGATAAGAGCCATAGTCGCCCTGTAAGTCATGGTTATTTGTTTGCTGATATGTTGGTTATTCCCTTTTCTCTTTTATTAGGGTTGAGGGTGGGGAGGGAATGCTGTTCTTCTTTAGTTGACATCATAGCCTATACATTCTTTTTTATCAAGGTATAGGAACTTTATGTGTGTTGATATTTATAGTCGGTCTGCTGATAAGCTTAATCTGCCTGTGCTTCAGGTCTCTTCAGATATACAACATAAGACACAACCAAAGTCATGGCAGCAATTATTTACTCAAGCTCCTCCCTCCCATCCTAATGTAATTAGCAGACCAAGTGCAAACTCTGCAAAGTCTCAAGTGAGTCAAAGTTCTCAGCTACCTTGCTCAGTATCCTCTAAACCGCTTTATGATAACCCAATTAATTTGCCATCTCCATTTATGCTGCCCGCCTTTTCAAGTGGGCCCCTGACTAATAATTGTAGCCCACCTGTTGCAAAGGATCCATTTTTTCCTAGTGTTTCGGACATGTCTCATGATTTTTTCACGGAAGAGCCAGAGCATTTTGAGGACCCGTGTTATGAACCCGATCCTGTATCACTTCTTGGCCCTGTTTCAGAATCACTTGATAATTTTCAGCTAGACCGTGGCAATAGTTTTGTAAAAGATGGAATTGGAAATTCATGTCCTATGATAAATGTTTCCACTCCTTTAGATGTCACCAGGCCTTCTCCAATCGAATCTCCATTGTCGCGACTGAGAGTTGCTGATGAAAAGCCAAATAACCATAGCCACTTCTCTAGTAGTCCAAGGGGCCTTGATATGCACTTTTTTCCAGCTGCTGACATGAATGATAATATCAATGATAAGGGAACATGGCATATGTGGAATTCTTCTCCACTTGGTCCTGATGGGTTAAGCTTGGTTGGTGGTTCTGCCAGTTGGATTTCACCTCTAGAGCGAAGCAGACTGAACAGTGAAGACCTGGTGCATCAATCACCGCAGAAGACCATGGCTTCTTTGTTTACAAATGAGAGCTATATTGCTTCAGGAACACATTCACCTCAGAAGGCCACCATGGGAAATGCTCAAAGTTATAGTGCCTTTGGTGTCTCTGCTTCCAGCTCTTATGATCAAGATCAATGGATGCAGAAGGCTTTTTATCCACCGCTGTGTAGCAGTGAACTCAATCTTCCTGTTAGTCCTACAGAGGAAGATTCCGAGAGCAAACTTTTGTTTGGGAGTCCTAGCAGGGCTGCTGCCAATGGTCTTGATCCATCCACAGTGAGCTGGTCCAAGTAAGTTACCACCTTTATGCATCTAATATGCGATTTTTTTTCTTTTTCTATTTGATATTTAGTTGCTGGAAAATGGATGACAAATTGCATGTCTTGATTTTGTTATGTGAATCAGCTTATGTATGTATTGATACTTTATGTTCTGTTGCTACCTGGATCTCTTAACTTATAATCTAGACACATGCTAGGACCTGCTGCATTGTCTTCTATGTATAAAATCAATTGCCTTACTCCTTTGTCTTTTAATTGGTGGTTTTAATCTCTATTTTGGGCTACTAATGCGGTGTTACTATATTTTCTGGGGCCTGTTGGCTGAGTATGCAAGTACCTAGAGAGTCGAAACCGTGAACTGCATACCTCTGACTTTAAATATCCAAAGAATTTGCATATGTAGTCGTTGGATGAATGACATGAATCACATCTCTGGTTTTATATACACTGTGGTTGCAGGTTGTCATGAATGACATGAAATTGGATGACCACGTGTTTTGTAACAAATTGAACCAAACACTTCCTAAATGACTAATTCACTTTTGACATTTCAAATGCAACATTTCAGACAGTACAACTATGACCATGTGATTTGTAACCTAGGAAGCTCGGACTCGGGTACGGGTGTCGGACTCGGGTATGGGTCCAAGTGTCAGACTCGGAATATTATAAAATTAAGGATCCGCGGACACGTTTTAAAAGAGTCCATATTTTAAATTTGGACTCAGGGACACGGCAATTTAAAAAATATTAGAGTTGAAGGTAAGTAAAAATAGGTCAAAGTAGAAGTTTAGAGTAGTACTTATTGTTCAGCTTTTAAAAAAAATATAAAAGTAGTATTGAAAAAAAGAAAAGAAAGAAACAGTAAATAAGATTGTAAATCACGTGAGTTTTCCACCCACCCCCACATTCACTATTTCAATTTTCAAGACTGCCTACCCCACCCACGTTTAAAAAAAAAAAAAAAAGAAAACAGAATTTGCAGTTGAAGTTGAATGGTCGAGAACTCGAGACTCAAAGAACCAGTTTTCCGTCGCCGGCAAAGAAATCCAGCAACTTCTTGGTGTCAAACTGCTCGTTTTTCACTTTCGATCAAAAACCCTAAGGTTTAGGCTCTTGGTTTGGTGAATCTGTCCTCCTATTTTAGATCTAGGGTTCACAATTGACGAGTCCACTTTTTCACGCAAGGGTCCGACCCAGATTTCGTGTCCGCACCCGGGTCGCGTCATGTCGACACCGGTATGGCTGGGTGTTTGGCCGAGTCCAAGCTTCGCAGTTTGTAACAACTCCTTTTGTGGATTTCTGTAAATCATTTCATTTGCTGTTGGAATTCACCTCCATTGCTAAGGATAATGTCTTGGAGCAGCCCCCCCCCCCCCCCCCCCCCCCCAAAAAAAAAAAAAAAAAAAAAAAAACAATCATAATAATAATTTGGATCTTTGTTAGCCTTGGTGGAGTTTGTCATGAATCATTAATTTTGCCGATGGTAAAAAAAAGGATGGGGTTTTTTCCATAATTTCTCTGATGCTAGTTTGTCTGAAATCTCTAGACAGACAATGCCTGATATGGAAGTCAATCTGGAAAGGCAATAAATGTTAATTTAAACTAGGTCTCTTATACTTTCTCTCCATTTTCTTTTATTTGCAATATTTCCCTTTCATGGAAATGTCGTATCATTTGCAAACTTGCAACTAAGCCTTTCTAGGTAACTTTGAACCTATAAAATTACCGCAAAAGGTGTACTTTATTCACATAATCTCATGAATTCTCCTACCTCCTCCCCCCCCCCCCCCTCTCTCTCTCTCTCTCTCCAGTCTTTATTTTCTTAAACATGCCACTTCACTTGGTTGCTACTTAAAAGGAACAAAGGAAGTAGTAGGAAATCAACAAATCAAGTGACAAGGAAAAATTACTTGAACTTCTATTTACTTGTTAGATTTTTTTCCCTTTTTTCTCTGTAAACAGGGAAAAATTTTCCACTCTACTGATTTTTTCCTTCTAATATCTACTTTTGCATTAGCAAGTTGCAATTAAACCAACTAGCTTCCCAACATTTTTTAATACTGCATTCCTTCACAATCCAGTTTTTTTTGTTTTAATTTTTATTATGCATGTGAAATTATAATACCACATCAAACATTTCAAAAACCATTTGGATAGCTTTTCTTATGGGTAGGTACATTTAGGCCCAAGAATGCCAGGATGGGACCATATCTCTTGGATTTAGAGGCGTGCCCCTTTAACAAATTTATTTATTTATTTATGGTGCTCATGATTTTTACAAATTTATTTATTTATTTTAAAATTTCCATGTTATTTTGGTTATTATCTGCATCCTTACTATTTAATTATGTAATTTAGAATGAAGATGAGATATATATTTTTAAATTTATATGATAAATTTCTTGATATATATTGGAATTTTGAATCCTTATTAGGTGTATCGTTTTTTCCCTTGTTTCTTGTTGCCTCATCTTTTGAAGTAAAGGATTTAAATATAACTTTTTGTTGAAGCCTGTGACTTTGCTGTTCACAATGAGTCTTGTGATGCTCGAGACTTGTACCATGTACCTGTTAGAGTGCTAGTTGTGCTTTGTGAGGGGTGGGGGGTAGGAGGGGTGGGGGGTGGGGGGGGGGGGGGAGGCAATTACGAACTTCCGTTGTTAATCTACCGTAAGGATATAGGACTACATTAAAGGCGGTTCCTCACGATTGTATAGTATGTTGCCTTTGTGACAGTCCTCTCTTTCCATCTATGCTGGGTTGGAGGGGATTTATAGGAGAATTATCTGCACACAGTGAGAAGATGCCATGACTATAGTGCTTTGAACGAATGTTGTGAGTAGTTATATTGGTATCCATATTCGACCCATGCTTCTTGGTCCCTTCAACGTCTTTGCTCATGATGAGCAGTTGTGCAGCTAGCTAACTGCCTTGTAAATGGTATGCTTGCTTCATGTTGCTGTGATGGTATGATGAGCTATAGTTGATATCCCGGTTCTTAGTTGTTATTGCATAATATCTACTAGTAATAATAAGTACTCCTTTTGTCCCCAATTAAAAGTTCTATTTGCCTTTTGCACAAGTTTTTACAAAGGCGAACACAATATCAATCAATCACATTCTTAATCCCATAAGTGAGGCCAGCTACATGAACCAAAATTGATTATTCCGTGTAGTCATCGACAAAAATCTTCCTCCTCCATCCCTTACGATCCAATGCCTCTTTCGCATGCAAATCCATGTACTTCATATCCTTCCTAACTCCTTCCAACCAAGTCATTTTCGGTCACCCTCTCTCTCGTTTAACCCCTCTATGGTCCCACTCTTCGTATCGGTGCACCCTCGGGTCTCCGTCTTACATGTCCAAACCAACGCATGCAATTTTCCCTTAGTTTGTCTGCAATGCTTGTCACCCCCACTTTCTTACAAATAACCTCATTTTTGATTCTATCTCTTAGAGTGTCCCCGCACATCCACCTTAAGATGCACATTTCCGTAACTTCCATGTTTTTATTACGCTCCTTCTTAGAAGCCCAACCCCAACATTCTGTACCATAGAGCAACACTGGTCTCATGGTTGATAATCCCCTTCAACTGTAAGGAAATGCTTTGGTCACATAACACTCCTGTGGCCACTCTCCACATTAGCCACCCTGATTTAATCTTATGGGCCACGTCTTGATTAATGTCAATCTGAATGATCGACCCAAGATATTTAAAACATTCACGTATGGTTAAGTCTTTTCCATCCAAGCTCACCACATCATCTCTTGTCCCCCTCTGAGTACCAAAGCGGCATACTAAATATTCAGTCTTACTCCGATTTAGCTTAAACCATCTAGATTCCAACCTTTGCCTCTATTGCCTCAATTTGGCATTTACCCCATCTTTAATTTGATCCACCAAAACGATATCATCCACAAACAGCATACAACATGGAACCTCATCTTGAATTGGTCTGGTTACTAAATCTAGAACCGTTGCAAAAAGAAAAGGACTTAATGCGGACCCTTGATGCAATCCAATTGTAATAGGGAAATTTTTTATCAACCCTCCTCATGTCCTCACATTTGTTGACATATCCTGATATATATCCTTAACCAGGTCCACGTACCTTTATGGGATACTTTTGTTTAACATTGACCACCAAAGTACCTCTCTTGGCACCTTGTTATATGCCTTCTCTAAATCAATAAAGACCATATGTAGATCTTTCTTCTTTACCCTATAAAACTCTATCATTTGTCTTATCAAATTGATTGCGTCTATAGTAGATCTCCTAAGCACAAAACCAAATTGGTGATCCGAAATGCTTGTGCATGCCCTTAACCTATGTTCGATTACTCTTTTCCACAACTTCATAGTGTGGCTTATAAACTTGATCCCTTGATAGTTAGAACAATCTTGAGCGTCTCCTTTGTTTTTATAGATCGGGACCAAGGTGCTCTTCCTCCAATCTTGCGGGATCCTAGTAGCCCTCCAATCTTGATTGATTGATTGAACACAATAATATTACTGTGGAGCTCAATTGATTAAAGGTGAATATAAAAATCAAGACAACGGGGGTTGGTTGTTTATAAGATATGCTACCCCGACTCAGATTTGGGTATCGTGTCGATCTAGTGTTGACAACACTCTACTCCAAAATTTTGGACAGTTAAAAGAGTATGGTGACCATTTCTTAAATACGGCTACCATATAAGGTATTCGAAAATTTTCAACCCACATTTTTCATATAAGAAATATATTGTACTTTAGAAGAAATTCAAAATTAAAAATGTGAAATTCAAATTATGATATATGAGTAAAATCTTCTTAACTACTCAAAATGAATGCAAGCTCCAAAACCTAACCCAAATATATATAAAATCTTTTTTAAAGGGACAAAAAGTTTGAGCGGAGATTGAGACATATGATCATGCTTTCAATTATTTGATTATTTCCTAAATTAGGCTGATCTTCTTTCTCTCTTCAATTTGAACGCCAGAGGTTGGTGAAGGCCAAGGTTACCATGACAACTGCTCTATTTTGAAGGTCAAAGCTTTCAACCAACTCAGCCTGGCCTCCCATTCGCTTAATCTGTTTTAGGGGAAAGGAGGCTGGAATTGTCGATAACACAGCAACCTTCTGTTTGGAATTGCCTTGTGTAATAGGTTCAGGATATGAGAACGGGGAGACTAGGAAGGGTATGGGAGGCTATGAGGGAAAAGCAGTTGTTGTGTAGTAAGTAAAGGTTATGAGAAATGAGGGGACTAGGAAGGGTATGGGAGGCTAGGCAGGAAAAGAGGTTGTGGTTACAGTTTGGTTTGGTTATTGGTAAGGAGGTGAGAGTGGTTATTGGTAAGGCAGGAAAAGGGTATTGGTGGAGATGGTTGGGACTGATTACAAGGAAGTGGTGGTTGAGGGCAGAAATAATTTTGCGATTTAGGTGTTGCAATGATGTCCTTCATTTTTGGTATTGTTATGTACAGTGTGAGTTGAAAGCTGATGAAGCAGAAGGTAAAGCAAAATAGGTGTGATTTTCCTTTGAAATTAAACTAAATAACTAATGGGTAGGATGAATTTGCTCTTCCTTTTTGTTTCCTTTGATTTCCATTTTCACCTCCTTTTTGTAAAACAAACATCCTTTACTCTCCCTCCCTTTCTCCTGAAAATTGTGTTTGCCGTGAAGATACCAAATGAATTTTTCTTTGCTCTGATTGTTAAAACTTTAAATTTTGGGATAGCAAAGGATACCAATGAAAGTCACTCTTTTATCTGTGTTTGGAAATCCTAAGCTATTTTAACTGTTATTTGGTTTTTCTTCCTGCTTGGGCCATTTACCTGAGTGACCCCCTGATATTTGATGTTGGGGATGCCCGCTCTCAGTAGCATGTTGATATTGCTTTAAGCTGCTCAGAGCCTCTGATGGGTAGCCATGATATGGATTTAGGTTCAATGCTTTATTATCCATATGATTGATGACTATTGTTTGTCCTATTGTCTTAAATTAAATTAATGTTAAAAATAGCAGTCTCACCATGAGTCACAACTCTGCTCTAGATCCCCTATTTTGCACCTCCTTCCTTATAGAATGGTAAGATTGCTAACTTCAGTACTATCCAATCTTGAGAAAAGTTTGAGACGAACCAAGAAGGGAAGTGGAGAACAAAAATTGATACTGAGGGATTACATATTATCCAATTCAAGAATTATAACTTCCTACCTGTGGCCCTTGCTGGGTTTCACAGTAGGTTATTATATAACAAGGCTAGAATATAGGATTTGATAGTTGAAGTATTTAAATTTGAAAGTGGGAGTTATAATTTTATGTAGGAAAAGTACAATTGAGATTGTGCCCATCAGGGTATTGTGGGAAAATGACCAGGTGTTTATTACCCCAAAATGTAAAAAAGTTTTGGGACATTAACATTAAGAAAAATGCAAGAAATTATTTTTGGACTTACATTATTAGTGGTTATTAGTAACAGTTACCGAAAGGAAAATAAAAATTCGATTTTAACTATTATTGGCAGCATCGAAGACTGAAATATATTTATCAATTATCTGAAAGATGCCTTATTTTTTCATGTTTATGTAATACCTGTATATATATAGCTGCTTGTTACTTTTCCTCTTTTAACTTTAAACATACCTAACCAAATAATCTTTGTCCCCATGCCGTTAGGCCTTGAAGAGAAAGGGAGGGGGTAAATGAAGTTAACGTTTTGGTATCCAAACAATTTCATATTGGCTCTGTTTTCCTTGCTTTAATATTTTAATGATTTAGAGCCTGTTCGACCCAAAATATTGATTTGAAGGCAAGTAAATAGTATATGTATGACTTATTGCCGCTAGGCATTTGATTAAGATTTTGGTAAACCAAAGTCAGACATTTGTCTATTGAAGACTCTTTTGGTTAATCAGTTTTTTCTGCTCGTGAAATCAGCTCTTGGAGAACTGATCATTATAGCTTAATCCATCGTTGTTTTAAGAACTTTATGGGGTTGCTGACCTGCTACTTAGTTTGCTTTGTTTGTGCTTATTTTTTAATTGGCCTTTATGTGGGGCTAAGTGGTGCTTTCTTATACTACTGGGATGTGTCATTAAGTGGACAAGCACAAGTCAAATGCAGGTTTGGTTATCATACTTAAATTATTCAGTAGGGGTGTGCTTGACAATGCATGTGGTTCAACCATTCTATTGCTAAGTAATCCTTAGGAGTACTGGTTACTGTCTGGCATAATTTAACTCACTGCCGACGATGTACTTCAGCTTTCCCTCTAGGAATTTTCAAACAAGATTGGTGTTTGAACTTTTTTAGACATCAACCTCATGACAGGTCTGCACCCCTGGTCTCTAGCAAAAGAAGGGGTAAGAAGACGAAACGTTGCCAAAAAAATGTCTTGGGCTTGCAGAATACTGGTTGGATGCCTTTATATAGACTGCAAGCAGTTACGACTGACATAAGACATCATATTTTATTGTTGTTTGATATGCTCATTCTCTCGTATTTTACATTGCTTGCTTTCGAGTGGTTGTCTAATGACAATGTTAATTTTTCCTTGTGGCAGGAATGAATGGTCTGTTCAGGGCATCGGAGAAGGTGTTACAAACCCATCTATTGTCAAATCTCCTTTTGGTGGCTTATACTCACCCCCAAATGTACATTCACTTTGGTCATTTGAATGAAAGGTAGAAAAAGCAAAAAGAACATAAAGGGAAAGAAAGAAAAAAAAAAATGAGAGGAAAACTTATGAGGGTACTTTTTAGTATACATGTTCTTGAGGAGGCTGCCAGCCTCTTTTTGAGGGCACTTCAGATACACTGTAAGCATTGTATCATCCTTCTCCTTGTAAGGATGACCGATGTTTACTTACATTAGCAATGGGTTAGGAATACAAAAAGGGCATGCATGCTTTTAGTGCATCCGCGGAAAAAAAAAAAAATGTTGGTAAAGATCACTACTTTTGGCCCCTTCCCATGTTCAATGGTTTATACTCCATGTCTATGAGCAGGAAAGTTCCTATCTGTTCCATTATCTTGTTGTCAATTTTGGCTCTAGCTTCATTTTATTTTGAGATAGTTAGATAGAGGGTTCTTATGCACCAAGGTCCCTGATTTTGTAACTAATATGATATTCGGCCGATGAGTATGCATAGGTCTAGCAATTCGTTCACATATAGCCTCCTTGGTTGGTGCCTATGAGTTGCTAAATGATGCAGTTTCCATTCTCATCTTATCGATAGCGGTGTTGGACAATGATTCCCCACCTTAATTATTAGCTTTTGTTTTAGTTTGTGTCAAGTGGGTATGTTTTAGGCTGATATCTGAAAGACCCAAAGATAACATAAGCTCTTGGAATCATAAATTCCAACGTAAAAGAGCTTGAGTCCCCCCTTTTCTACATTTCTTCTTATTGAGAATTAAGTAAAATCACTTGACATCAATTTAGCAAAGAAATTAGTTTATGACTGACTACCCTTGAAAGAAAACAAAGCTCAGATGCTCACTTGTTTCGATTGGTGTTTGGACTTTAAGAGTCAGATTACCTTAAAGAGTCGCAGCTTGTTTATTAGTTGTGCACCAAGGCTATGAACCGGGAATTAACCATGGTCCTTACTATCTACTAGACTATGCTCAGATATGCTCTTCAACTTGGGATCTTATTAGAGTGATGTCGTATGCTAATCAGGTGGTGGGCAAAGCAGAGCTTAGCCCTCGTTAAGGCAGCTATGGGGTAGGGGGCTGCTTATCGTGCAATCATTTTATAAGTCCTGGTATCATACTAGATTAGTTCATACTAAATAATCTTCTGCTTAATTGTAATTATAATCTGTGAGATGATTCATCTGACTCGTTTTGGGTTTTCAATGATTTGGGGTTTTTAGATAACAGAAGTTAACATGATACGCTACAATTATGCAAGCACGTTCATTATTATCGATGATTAATCAAGATGACTATACTTATAATCATTACATAAACATATGTACGAGTACAAGGCGAATTGGTGCAACCTTCAGCGTTGTGCATTGCAACATCTAGCGTTAATCAACAATTGCGTGGAAGCACAAATCTAGCATCGCTTGTCGAGATTCAGGCATTTATTGAGCATTTATGCGTGGATGCACCAATCCTGCAGTCCACTACAGTCCAACACTGACGTGCATAATCTTTTTTTTTTTGACAATTAAAAAAAAAATAAAAAAATTTGACTTGTATGAGCACAATAATGTAAGATAATTTAAACCCGAAATATACCTAATCCGATTAATCAGATCGAACCCGACCCTAGTCACCTTACCTTAACACCTCTTGTTAACATAAAAATCCAATCCTTTTGTTATTACCCTTGATTATCGGCTACTAAATGAGAACATAAAAAATTTGTCAATGTCTAAACTACTCTCGAAGGAAGTTCTACCGACAAGTTTTTGGCTACCTCTTTTATGACTCCTTTCCCCAAAAATCAAAGTATGTACTACATTTAATTTAGTATTTTCTTCCAAAAAAAGAGTCTTTATTTAATTGTCAGGAAATTAAAGTAGATCCAATCGAACAGTCAAAACCTTCTTACCATTGTTACTAATAATAATTAATTAATTACCATTACTAAAGTTGATATTAATTAATGATGGTACTAAATTAGAATAATTACAATGGCTCTTATTTATTCGTACAAACTCTATCAATAGTCTTTTAAAAGAGCAATAAAATGAGAAAGCCCGAGTAATGCTAGGAAAACTATAATGAGTTCATTTTACACCAAACATTTACATATCATTATTTCAATATTAGCTATTTTAGCATTAGTTGCTATCATTTTCCAATCAAAAGGTTCAAATTCTTTGTCTAATTTCTTCTATTTTACACCACCTTCTTGGTTTTGGCCAACAACAAGAACAAATTCAACTCGAAATAATAGTGTTATTGATCATGGAGTTACTCCGTTGTCGTTCGATTCTTTGGTGCATTCTCTTGCCGTTATTCACAATTCTTCCACTCTATCAAAATCCGTAAGTTCGTTTTCATGTTATATGTTGACGATATTTTGTAAATACTTAATTTTCTTGAATATATTTAGATTTCTTCAAGTTGAACCTTAATATAATTATATTCCTTGGAAGAATATCATATTTTGATGATATTTTGTAAATACTTAATTATCTCAAATAAATTTATATTTCTTAAAGTTGAATTCTTAAAAGGTTTTCCTTGGAAAAAAAAAAGGTTGTATCCTTAAAAGTTGCAAAAATAAGATTCTTTGTTCTCCACAATCTTGTATACATGTAGTGCTTCTTGTCTTTTTGTAAAATAAATCACTTTAATTAGTATACTTTCAATTTATAATATTCAATATGATAGCATATGTTAATAACCTTTTATTAATTTTTTGTATCATATGATTATTCTCTAGGATATAATTTATGTATCAAATAAACAAGATGATATATTACGTACATTTAAAATTGCCCTTTCCCCCCTTAATTCTAGTTCAAATGTTTACATTTTTAAAAATTTATTTTCTTGCATTGCTTTGGTTGTTAATTTATATAATACTATGTTTTAGGAGGAGAAAAGGCAAAGAACGATGAAGAAATTGCGTGATGAGATTGATAAAGTGTTAATTGGAAGAAAGAAAGATGAAAAGGTAGAAAATATGGAAGAACAACTTACAAGAGCAAGGATTTTGATAAAACAAGCATTTGAAAGTAGCAACACTTCAAATATCATTTCTCTTGAAGATGATGATGTACGACCTAATGTCAACATATACAAGCATGCTTTCGCCTTTAAACGGTACGAGTAGTTTCATTTCTTAACATAGACGGAGTACTATTTTTACATATGCTTTAAATTAAATTGAATTAAATTGAGTTTATAAAAACTTATACATAGTACTACTTTTACGTATGTTTTAAACTTTTAATTAAAATTTGCTTACGAAGTATAATTTTTTTTTTACTAATAAGGTGTAATGTAAACTTTTCATTCATTCAAATTAAATTAAGTAAAGTTGTGGGGGTAATTTTTCATTTAATTTACTCCTTAGTAATATAAACTTTTATTTCATTCATCCAAAAAAATTAAACAATTGCTTGAAGATGATTTCAAAAACAAATCGTACTAGTAAAAAATAATTGCTTGAAGACAGAAAATCTGAACTCATTTGCATTGAAACTTGGGGTTTGGAATTCAAGAATAATTAATGTTTGTCAATATTGGCGATTAGAAATTTATTTAGGCTGACAACACCTGATTTATGCAGCAATTAATGCCATGTGCTACGTGCATTTGACCCGTACCCTACACATAATTCACTTGAACTTGTTCACTTTCCATCTACTATATGACCATATTCTATACCCCGTAGTACGTAGGATTTCACAAATGAAAAATGCTAACTAGATGTTGGAAATCATCTATATTAACACCCATTTAGGACCTGTTTTCTTCAGCTTTATTTCAGTTCAATTCAATTCAGTTCACTTTCTAATTTCCTTTTCTCAAACAATTCAGTCCAGTTCAGTTCAGTTCAGTAAATCAGAACAGACCCTTAGTATATAACTTTTATGCTGCTACATCATCAATTTTTAGATGATAAAAATTGATTACCATAAAAGGAATCCTTGGGAAACAATAAACGTAAAATGTGATCACCTATTGGTTAATTATTGTTTTATAGAAAAAATTTCATGAGCGGAACTTTTTATGGTAATCAAGTTAAGGTTGATCACCATAAGATTGATGACAAGGCACAATGAAGGCCACATAATATATCTCATGTTTATCTTTGTTTGGTAAAAAAAATAAAAATAAAGGTAATATTAAAGAGACCACTTTTAATGTGGCTTGTATGCTATCAAGTCATCTATCTTGTGGTGATCAAAGTTTATTTGATCACTATAAAAAGATCTTGGCGTGACAATTTTAAGGTGATTACCTTAATATTTTCACGAGTTCTATGGTTTGTAGAGATTTGGGACAAGAGGTGAGGCTTGAGGCAAAAGACAAGAATTTGGATTCAAAAAGCTTATTTTGGAAAAGCTAATAATATGAGCCTTTTGGTTATAGGGGTTTGTGGTAGTTGAGGGAAAATGACTTAATTTATATCCTAAAATTGATCATATTTACTACCTTTACCAAATTTGCTTAAGCTAATAATAAAGTGTGCACATATTTTTATTGGTCATTATATAGAATAAAGAAGCTATCAAATAACAATTATTTACCAACACTTTTACACAAATAATTTATATAAGCAACTAGTCGAAGCAGAAGCAGCTCATACAGTCAGTTAGTCAAATCAATTCACACAAATAGCTAACAACAGAAACAACAATAGCTAATAATAATAATGTTTTCGAAAAATTAGGGAATAACTTGTTTGTGGTGGAAGGAGGACCTTTTTATTAGGTCAACTTTTTTCTCATAGTGATAGTAAAATAGTAATATTAATAATAATGGTAGTAATATTAGTAATAATAAGCTAAGTTGAGCTGAGCTGAGCCGAACTGGAAATAAGTCTAAACGAACAAGACCTAACATTGGCATGATACTTTCCGGCCTATAGCATTACATGTGAATCTTTTACCAGGCCATTGTTACAACCTTTTGGTATTGCACACTCAGTAGACTAAATTTGAGCACTATATAATCTTCATCGATCTTGTTCATAGGAGCTACTTATTAATGGAAACGATGTTTAAGATTTATATTTATGAAGAAGGAGAGCCACCTTTATTTCATCATGGTCCATGCAAAGGTATATACTCAATGGAAGGCATCTTCATGAATTTGATAGAGAAGAACAATCAATTTAGGACAAATGATCAAGATGAAGCTCATGTTTATTTTCTTCCCTTTAGTGTGGTTATGATCCTTGAACATCTTTTCGATCCAATTGTACGTGACAAGGCTGTTTTAGAGCGCACAATTCTTGATTATGTGGATATCATATCACACAAGTACCCTTTTTGGAATAGGAGTCTTGGAGCCGATCACTTCATGCTTTCTTGCCACGATTGGGTATGATTTCAAACCTCGCACTGCTCTCTCTATCCCTACTTACATGATATACTTTGACTTTTCGCACTTATTAAACTATTTTTATGGTAATATATAGATACAAAGGTAAATATCAATTAAGAAAATGAAGCAAATTAAGTCGTAGTCACAATCATTATATTAAATTGAATGGATTACATCGAAATGGAATCATATAACGATAGATGTTGTCTAGGGTTGGATAGATTGGCTCTAGATGATTGAAGACGAGATAGTGTTACCAATCTTACCATGTCTTTATATATCATAGTATAAATTGTCGGTTGTTAATGTTATGATAGACTACCATACATGACATATTTAAAATTATTGTACACATTGATTACATTTACATTTAGGACAGTGCACATACAATTTAAATGTATTAGTCATTAATCAATTAAGTAGACAATCACTTTCCAAGTTAAAGTCAACAAAATTCAGCTTTGTATTTAGATTGATGTAAAAGAGCTGAATTGAATTATGTATGTTTTGCAATCACCATAACTTAGATAATTAAGCAGTGACACAAAATAATCAAGCATGTTTTACTTGCAGGGGCCACGAGCAACATGGTACCATCCAATATTGTACTTCCATTCGATACGAGCATTATGCAACGCGAACACATCAGAGAATTTCAATCCAAGAAAAGATGCATCAATCCCAGAAATCAATCTAGCAAGTAGTGAATTTGTTGGCCTAAACCGCGGAACACCCCCTTCAAACCGTCCCATCCTTGCATTCTTTGCTGGACGGATGCATGGCCATATTAGGCCCGCGCTCCTTACTCACTGGAAGGGCAAAGATGAGGATTTGCAAGTTTATGAAGAGCTTCCGAAGGAACTTTCTTATAAGGAAATGATGAAGAGAAGCAAGTTCTGTCTTTGCCCTAGTGGATTCGAAGTTGCTAGCCCTCGAATTGTGGAGGCTATCTATGCTGAATGCGTGCCGGTTTTAATCTCTCAAAGTTTTATCCTTCCTTTTAGTGATGTTCTTGATTGGAGCACATTTTCGGTCCATGTTTCAGTTAGTGAAATTCCAAATCTGAAGAAAATTTTGATGGATGTACCTTATGAAAAGTATTTGCAAATGCTGGAGGGCGTGAGGCAAGTACAACGCCATTTTGTAATGAACGATCCTCCTAAGAGATTCGATGTTTTTCATATGATTATTCACTCAATTTGGCTTCGAAGGTTGAATGTACGTATTCATAGTTGATATACTTCAAGTTATACTGATGATTTTTTGCTCATATTTTGCTCCTGTCATATTATCTTGACTTAGTTTTCAAGGTTTGATGTGTTGACAATGCTAAAGCAAGAAAAACAACATAACTGATCAGCTTTGTGGTACATAAGATTTTCAAGGTATAGGCACAGGCGAAAATGAAGTTTCAGGTGTCCATACCCATGTTAGAGTATCGAGCATCACACATTCACACCCCAAGAGGGCAAGAGCTACATAATAAAAGCACAACTACATTTGTCGAAGCACCATTCGATTTATTATGTATCACATAGGGCACGTAGTAACAAGACAAAGACTCAACTGCGCCTCAAGTTCATATTCTTTGTGCATGTTGATTTCAGAATCAGTTCAGAATAAGCAATCTTTCAGATCATAAATACACATCAAATATGGAATCACATATTTACTTGAGTATTTAAAACATATTACCAAGAGTATTTCTATAAAGTAAACAGACACAGGGGGATTAAACATGTAAACGCCAACAGTACGAAACTTTCCAAGAAAGAACGTAACTAAAGCCAAGATACATTAATCTAGTACTCTTCTAAAGAAGGTGAAGGCAATGGGAGCACAGGTGAAGATTGTGCTTCTGACTCACCTTGCCAAGTCCAAATAATATCCTTGAGAGCTGGTCTCATCTCCTGCTTCACAATCTTCTGATACTCGTACGAATCCCCGCCACGTTTCTTCAGCTCCACCATATGAAAGGTAGGAGTAACCTCATATATTTCAGTATCGAAAGATAAAACCCCTTTCCTCCCTTTACATCCTTCAAATCTCATGAGCCCTCCATCTTTCTTCTTCACCGTTAGCTTTGACTTCAGAGCTACTTCCTCCAGCTTTGATACGATTGTTGAAGCAGATTGACAGGAAGAAAATCTAACCTCCTTTTTCTGGCTCCTCTCTTCGAATAAACCGGATAAATCAAACCCCTCTGAGAAGGAGATAATATCGAATGCATTCAGGTTATAACAAGGCTGAGTATCTTCTTGCTTTGGTTCAAGGTTCTCAGAAGGCCCAAAGATAGCATCAACATCTAGCACATCAGGCTTCATATCATTAACTATAGGCCTAACTTCTAAGAGTTTAGAATCAAACCCTTTTCGGAACCAAGAATTCTCCATAATCTTTGCTGTTGAAATCCGTGTCTTGGGGTTTGGATCCAAGATCTTGATGAGCAATCGTCGTGCATCTGAGGGAATCCAATTAGGGGATTTAAACTCTGCCTTTCCAATCTTTCGATACATTTCCATTAAGTTAGAATCTTGGAACGGGAGATATCCTGCCAACAGAACAAACAAGATTACTCCACATGACCAAATATCAGCTTTTGCTCCGTCATAGCCTCTCCTGAGAATAACATCCGGAGCAACATAGGCAGGGGTCCCACAGGTGGTGTGAAGCAAACCGTCTTGCTTTCTGGTATCAGCGATAGCACTCAGCCCAAAATCTGTGATCTTAAGATTTTCATTTTCATCTAACAAAAGGTTTTCTGGCTTCAAATCTCGATGGTAAACACCTCTACTATGACAGTATTCAACAGCTGATATTAATTGTTGGAAATACTTCCTTGCAATATCCACCTTCAGCTTGCCATTAGCAACCTTGTTGAACAGCTCGCCTCCTCTGACGTATTCCATGATAAAGTAGATCTTGGTTTTGGTGGCCATAACTTCATACAGCTGCACCACATTTGGGTGCTTCACAAGTCCCATAACAGAAATTTCCCTTTTAATTTGCTCAATCATTCCGCCCTTCAAAACCTTCTCCTTGTCAACTACTTTTATCGCAACGCTTGCACCAGTTTTGATGTTTCTCGCATAGTACACCTTTGCAAATGTTCCTTGTCCAAGAAGCTTTCCTAGCTCATACTTCTGCAACAAGATGGTGACTTTGTTTTGCTCCATCTTTGAAGTAATGATTTATAATTTATTCACAGCGGTATCTAATATTCTTACTCTATAGTAATGCAATACCAAGAATCAGTCAGCCATCTTCGCAGAGCTCATATGTAGAAACAAGGTAGTCTTCGACATTCTTGGCAACAGTGGGGAAGTAAAGCTCAAAACATATAGAACAGCAATCGATGTGCTTATTCTTATTGATAGCTGATAATGGTAGCTCAAACAGAGCTCTAAACAAGGTGGGTTTAGATCGTGTATACTTAGAAGTCAAGCACATCTTGCAGCATTCCCTATGTATTTTGGAAAAACTGGGATTCCAAAAGTTGACAAAAGAATAGCTAAAAAGATGGATGTTGTGGACAAAGATCAGGATTTCAGTGCTACAACATGATACAGTTGCTGCAATTGAAATAGGGATAACTTCACCTGCAAAGCAAATTTAGAAGGTTTTGTCAGCTCAGTGTTAATTGACTTACTTCAGAATATAAAGCACAATCAACAGTAGATATCTACTTAATTCAATCGAAACTCTTATGATATTGGCAATCAAAATAAACAGAAAAAAAGAAAATTGTAAAGAGTACTGCATATCAATAACTTTAATCCAAAGTGCATGTTTTCCTACATTAAATACTCATATTATTTGATACGTTTCCAACAAATCAACAAGTATAGTACATTAGTACACAAACAAGCAATTGAATACAAACAAGCATCATCATTTTCAGAAATAAATCTATAGTAGACAGTTAAGTAATGATATCCTAAAGCCCTAAAGGAGTAAAGGTTACTTACAAGTACGAGAAATTGTGATAAGAATCACGAAAAAAATAAACAGAATTTATGCATCACAGTATAAGCGCTGATGTGGTGTTACCCTACATACCTAAACAACAAAATATAATTTTATTTACTCTGTAAATAAGTATCACAGTTGACATGTTGCCAAGGTAACACTAGAATTTTTTAATAATCCAACTTGATTAAACAAGAAAGGGATAATATATTCACAAACTTAAGGTTAGTTAGTCATACGTCCATACCGTCACTCAAAAATAGTGTTATCTATGACCTGAACAGGAGATGTAAATGAAATAAAAATCTACAAAAGAAACTGTCACTAAATAGCAGGTTGTGTTCTTGAAACAAAAACATATACAAAGTAGATGGAAAAAACAAGGGAGGGCTCACTTTAATCCTCTCGGCTTTTCTTTGAAACCACACTTAAAATCTAGGAAATTCTCTACAGGCATCGAGATAGATAGTAATGGCTGAAACATTTATGAGTCTAACATCTATATAAGTAATAACTCTTTGTTACTAAAATAAAACAATCCAACAGCACTTACAGAAAATTTATAATATACGGAGTACAAATATTGCCAACGACGTCATTTCTCAAACAAAATACAATTAACTATTTATAATCGATTGTAAAGTCATAAAAAAGTATAGTGTGTGAATAAGCATGAAGCATGAATATCTCACTACATTGCTACACAAGATGCTACAACCATTTACAATGGGAATAGTATTGTTTTAATAATTTCGGTTTACAGATATTTTAATCGAATGTACTGTCTTATAAAATGAGTTCAGAGTATTGTATATCACACAAAATTTATTTGTTAAAAAAAAATATATATCCTAAAATGAGAGAACCTCAAAAATTAACAAAGCATATGCATCTACCCATGCTCCTATGTGGTCCAAATTGTGTGGTGGCCTACTAAAGATTGAAACTCAAACCAAATATAACAAAAAATGGTCTAAATATTATCTCAAACACCTATTTAATTAACTAAAACTTAACAAAATTGATTTATATGTTCTTCCAATTAAACAAGTTGCCATCATCCAAAAAACACCTAGTCAAAAAGCATATCAAATGAAACAGAAGATGACTAGACTTGGCTTCGTTTTAAGACATTAAAAATCATAATCAATCATCATTCAAGACCGAATTTGCAAGTAGGAAGACATATCTACTAACATGATGTGTCAATTGGACAGGTAATTAGTTATTTCTTGTTTGTTTGGGCAGGTTTAAGTCATCTTCATGTGATAGACAACAAATCAAAGTCTTAAATCATCTTTTTTGAGCTAATGATCGTGGTTGGCCCATCATTGAGACACAAGGAAGCAATCCGGGCAGACGGGGCAATGCCCACATTTGCTTTGGTTCCAATTAAGGCCAAAGATTAACATGAATTTATTAATCTATCTTACACCCTATCTTATACTCGTAAAAAGTTCACATGCTCACGTGCAGAGCATGTGAGCTAAAAATGTGAGAGGATATAATTTTACATGCGGGTGTATAATGGACATCCCCGACAAATATGGGGTTGGGTTTAGTAAAAAACCGAATTAGGGTTTCGGGTTTTGTTAGCAATTCAGTAAATGGGTCGGATCTCAATTACAATTATGCACACCTAAACAACAATCAGAAAATCGACGGTGGAAATTAGAGCAGTCATAGGGCTCATATCACAGCATAATCACTCTTAAAATCAAGCAAATTCAACAACTTTAATGACATACATTAACAAAATTTAACTTATTTGTATAAATTCAATAGATTTTCTTCTATGTGTATAATTTTAATACTAGTAGAATTCTAAATTATTCAAGGGAATTATTTTGTGAATAATCACATAAATTACACTCAATTATTGGGTCTCAAACTATCAGAAATACAATGAACATTGAAAAATA
Source organism: Chenopodium album (assembly GCF_948465745.1). Lineage (NCBI taxonomy): Eukaryota > Viridiplantae > Streptophyta > Magnoliopsida > Caryophyllales > Amaranthaceae > Chenopodium > Chenopodium album. Next base: position 54,230,476 of record NC_137845.1, on the reverse strand, counting down.
GACCCAGAAATTCAAAGAAACAATGAACAACAAGGCAAAGTTACAGTCTTTTTGATCGATATAACATAGAATCACAAATTAAATTAAAAACCCAGAAATTATGTGATGATAAATTGATATATACACTAAAATGAAGCAAATTTATCAGGAATTCAGAGGAATGCATTACCTCATCGAAATAAGTTGAAGGAGTAAGAAAGGTAGGATCTTTAATTGTGAAGAAAAAACCTAAAGCAAAAAAAAAAATTGAAAAAAAAAGGGTTTTTGAATTGGAAAAGTGTGTTGCTCCAATGCCTTTGGAATTTATAAGACTACCCACATACACTTTTCTTTCTCTCACTTGTTTCTCTCTCTTGTTGTGTAGTTTGGTGACGCATACAAACTAATCAATCAGTTACTACTTACCCTTCTTCCTTTGTGGTGTGGTAGGCCATTTAAGTTAAGTCCATTTGTGTATCATTATTGGGGGGTTCTTTCCAAAATTATGGTGTATGGTTTGTAATGTTGGATAGGTAAGGTGAATGACCTTAGATCATATGTATCGCGACACGGATTTTTCATATCCATTTGTCATGAGCCAGACTCTATATGAGTGATTAAGTAAGAGTAACGATAAGGACATCCGCTCTTTTACAAATCTAACTAAATAATAAGTCTGTTGTTGAGTTTATTTTTATAGGATTGACATGTAGAACAAATCTTATCTGAAGATTGTTGTTTGTATACTACGAGTAAATGATCAACCTTAAACTTCTTTCTAATTCGAGATATATAAAAGAGATGTTTTTAATAAGGAAAATAATTTATATCATATAATAATACAGAGTGGAAGATAATACGTTACTTCAAACTTTATGTACCGATTAATCGATTATCTATTTATTATGTAATATTTAACCATGCCTTGAAAGTTGGAACATACTTCCTATATTCAAAGGTGACGTAATATTGTTTCAAGAGATGGAAGTAGGGTATGCTACATTGGCCTCGTACCATACATTTGTGACTAGACCTTGGCCAAGCACAACTCACTGTTTTAATGTAGTTTCATGTAGTGCCAACATTGGCTAAGCCTTGGCCAACATTCCATGCCTTGATTGCCTTCGGATTCGGATTCTTGCTATACTAATTGCGAATTGATCAACCTTTAATTAAGTTCAAATCCACATGTGATTCACATATATATAAATGGGGGTATATATATGTAAATAGTCAAAATAGACATTTTTAGGGATATTGTTGGCATAAAACTATTTATAAGTGTTTGGTTAAACACTTAAACTTTTATTATTGTTATTATTATTATTATTAAAAAGGTAGGGATGAAATCTTTGTCCATGCGCGCATTTTTTTTTTTTTTTGGGTGAACATTAGCTAATGTATATCAGTATATGCTGGTTTGATATGATATTAATGTTAGTGTCAAATTGTTAGTTTTGTAAATTAAAAATTTATACAACATTTTAGACTTAGGTGATACTCTGATTCAATTGTAGCACGCATGGTTTAATGGTTAAGGCTTGAACATATAAACTTGAGGTAATTAAGGAGATCAAATAATATCATGTTTAGAGGTGAAGCACATATATAGAGAAGCAAATCAAGCGGCGGATTGACTAGCTAATCAAGGTGTCAATCAGAACAACAAATTCGAGTTGATTCAAGTCCCCCACCCCCCCCCCCCCCCTTAGGTTTAGGGCATATTTTACATAATGATATCGTAGGAGTGGCTTTGCCACGATTTGTTCCCCCTTAATTTTATTTAATCTTTTTTTTTCTGGGGCTTTGCCTCTCGTGTGCACCAAAAAAAAAAAAAAAACCCATGTTTAGAAGTTCTGGTTTTAATTGTATACGATTGACATGGAATTAAACACCCAAAAGGAGAATGCCACATAACTCCTTTTTTTTTGATAGATTACTATAAATTATTATAGATTACATATAGGATGTATATAAAAATAAAAATATTCATACCTATAGAAGTCGTGTTGAATTTGAAAACTAACAACAAAAATTTGTTAACTACCTTTTGTGATACTCACATATACGTTATAATTTACCAAAAACAAATTGAATAGTTCAAGGTTCATTTGATACCGTTGTGGTTTTCTGTTTTTCAAAACCATATGATATTATCATATAATGAATACAAAATTAGTCAAATTTATTAAATTTATGATAATTATTTTGAAAACAAACAACTAAAAAGTGAAAACATCTTTTTCTTGTTTCGTTTTTTTGGTTAGACAGGAAATTGAAAACAAAAATCGATTCCAAACAATTTTTCTTTTTTTTTTTTTTTGGGTGCAAACTAAATTACTTTCGGGGTGTATATAAAAGTTAAACTCACTGTTTATTTGGTGCAAACTTAATCAAACTAATTGAGTGTAAAAAAAAAAAAAAAAAAAAAAAACAGAACACTACAAATGATTTTAGAGCTCATTGATGATAGTGTGTTCTCCAAAACAAAATGATTTTTCATTTGTTATATACATAAATGCTCAACAAAATGATTTTTCATTTAAATGGCTCATTCATCTATCATGAAAATTCATTACAAATTTGTATTAAAAGAAATTATTAACTTCATGGGCAGTTTAATAATCAAATCTAAAATTTGTCGTTATGTTGAAGAGGCATAAATAGTTTTATTTGAATATTTGATACTCCTACATGTTATAATAATGAATTATTGTTATAAATTATTGTTATAATAATGAAATTATTGCAGGGAGTATTATATAAGCACATGCCCAAAGAACATAATCTACCCCACTAGCTATTGGTACATTACTCCATATACAATTTTCATTTGACAAATCAAAGGTAGAGATTTGGGGATATTTAATTAGAATACAAGCAGAATCTTTTTTTTTTTAAAAAAAAATAAATAAATATATTAAATAAGTGAGTTCCAATCAAGTATGGGAAAAGATACAAAACTCATGACGTAAAGTAGAATTGTCTAATAAAATAAATATAATAACAATTATAATAATAATTTTTTATATTCATTTTGTTTAATTGTTTTACCAGATAATTTTTCAAAGGGTCAATAAAGTTTCAATTGGAGTCAATCATTTGTTTAATTGATAGCCTCATTGTTGGCATCATATAAATATTATTGTAAAGATATAGTACTTCTTTACTACTCCCTCTATCCCTAAATTTTTGCCCCATTGCAAAAATTTGGGTCAACTTTTATAAACTTTGACCATAAAATACTCTTAATCTATAAGTGATAATATAGTCATGTGAGATCTTGTTTGACGCGCCTCATTGTACATTTTATTGATATTTAGTTTTTATAATTTTTACACGTATGAAAATGGAGATATAACCGTTTTAAAACGCTTGTTGGAGACCGTGAAAAGTCAAATGGGGCAAAAAATTAGAGACGGAGGGAGTACTACGTAATAAAGAAATGTACACAAGTTGTGATTTTTTTTTATATGTTTTTTTTTTTATTATTTTTTATTATTTTTTTTTTATATGTTTTTTTTATTTTATTTATTTATTTTTTTTTTCTTCTTTTGTGCAAGTCTCGCATAAAAAAGTCTGCATTATCTTAATTAGGGTCAAACAATGAGTAATATCTCCTTAAAAAAAAGTAGTGAACTTACAAATAAAATTACTTATGCTCCACCAAACAATTAGGAATTCCGATCCATCCTAGCTTAGATATATTGAAACTCTATGGAAGAAACATGTTTGTTTCAAGGCAATGTTCTCCCCATGTTAGTTCAATAAAGCAAAAAAAGAACTACAAATAAATATCAGTATGATAAATTATTGGCTCAAACTTTAATTTAATCAATAGAAGAAAAAGTTATTTTGAGAAAATCATACTCCGTAGTTAGTAATTAAAATTTACACTATATGCTTCTTGTATCACTTGATTAATAGCTTTGAAAAGTTTTCATTTTGCTTCTCATTTATGAAGAGACAATTAATTTAATTTAGAGATAAGATAATTGATTTGATGGTACTCCGTAATTAGCATAGTAACATTAATATGGTGATCTAAATGAAAAATTGGCCTTCCCTTCTTTTTCATAGATATGATGGTAATAAGATTAATTAGCATAGGGTGATAATTAGCACTGTCAAACGGTTTGACAGTTCGGGTTTGGTTCGGTTTGAAATCGGTTCGGTATTAAATCGGGTCGGTTTGAAATCGGTTTAAGTGTCTCGCGGGTCGGTTTCAGTTCGGTTTAAATATTTATCGGTTCGATTCGGTTTCGGTTTAATCTTGATCGGTTTAATTCGGTTCGGGCTGTAAACAGTCCGGGTAGTAAACGGTTCGATGCAAACGGGTTGCGGTTTGTTAATGGTTCGGTGTAAACAGTTTTTATCCCGGTTCAAACAGTTTCGGGTTGGAAGCGGTTTCGGGTTGGAAGCGGTTCGGTTCTTTTTTGGTTCGGTTTATAACTGGTTCGGTTTTTTTCGGTTCAGTTTATAACTGATCCGGTTCTTTTTTGGTTCAATTTATAACTAGTTCGGTTCTTCTGCGGTTTAACGTTATTCGGATCGGTTCCATTCCGAGTTTACTAAATTACGATTCGGGTCGGTTTTCGGTTTCAAAAAATCGATTGTTTATCGAGTCGTTTGGATTTGGGCAGTTAAATGGTTTTGGTTTGAAATTTGATAGTATTTGCTAACCTTTTGCTGGTTAACAAGTTTTATATAAAGTAAAGACTTCATCATTTCATATTTAGGCATCATATTATAAACAAATTCACATTGATTTTATAAATATATATCATGTTCTGTTTCAAGTTTAGTCATATTGATCTTACTAGTGTATTACGAAGTAGATTATAAAAGTTAGTGAATTAATGTATTATTGTTTTACAACTAGGTTGTTATATGTTTCTTATTTAATCATTTAAATACTAGTGTCATAGTCATGATTTGATGAGTTCTTATTAAATGGAAATTTGCAATTTGGTAATTCAATACTTGATTAATCAACAAGACTGATAATTATGACTCGTTTATCTTTATATATTTTCATGAAATTATGAAGATATTACAAAGTAGTTTGATTTGTGTAATGAAAGAAAACATTAATGATTTATTAACAAGGTAATATTGATTAGTTCAATCGATCGTATGTACACATTAACGCATAGCATCTAACCATCTCATAGTTAAATACTTCGTATGTATTAGTACAAAGTTATAAATTAGTGAACATTATTTTGATTGGATCAATAACTTGAGCTGTTGTTTTAAATTAAATTAGGATCATTGTTCGTGTAGTTTAAGTATAATGATCTACACCATCTCTAACTATTATTTTAATACTCCATCCGTCCCTTTATTTTGTCCCTTTGTCATTTTTGGGGTCAAACTTTGAAAATATTGACCATAAATTACCACTAATCTATAAAACAGTAAAACTTAATTTTGTCACGAGACTCATGAGTCATGACTCATGACTTCATGAGTGATCTTTTTAAATTTGTATCATTATATATTTTATTAATATAACGTTTTTATAATTTTTACTTGTATGAAAATAAAGATATACTACGTAGATGTTTTAATACGCGTCTTGGAGACTGATCCTGATCAAATGAATACACAACACACAAAACATCATCTAATCAGTCTCAACCATAGATCAAAAACAATCTACGGTTAATTTTTTTCTCCCACAACACACACGGATCACCACTCTCAACCATAGATTAAAAACAATCTACGGTTAGCTTTTTTTCCCCACAACACACACGGATCACCATTCTCAACCATAGATTAAAAAATCAATGGTTAGATTTACATCTCAACCATTTTGATACCCTAATTCCACTTTCACTTTCACGCCTCCTAGTTCTTTCTCTCTCTCATCTCCTCTCAGATCTCACTCATTCATTCACGGCGCCTCTTCGTTTGTCGTCTCTCTCATTCATTTTCAATTCTCCCTAATTCATTCACGGCGCCTTTCGTTCGTTGTTGCTGCTCATCGGTGTTGTTGCTGCTCTAATCCTCGCTTATCAGTGTTGTTGCTGCTCTAAACCTCTCTTTTTTTGTCCAGGTATGATATCTCTCTTCCTCGTACTTCTTGCAACTGATTTAATCTGATTTATGAAGTAGAAGAATTAAAGTTGTAGTTGATTTAATGAGTATATAATTGTATAATTGTAATTTAGTGGTTTACTGTATAACTCTGATTAGTGGTCTATCTTAAGTTAGTTAGTATTTGACGGTTGTATTTCTTGACTGCTTCGCATTATTGTTTGCATATCAATCAAAATGAATCAAGATTAAAGAATTGAACAGGAAAGAGTATATAATTGTATAATTGTAAGTTAGTGGTAATAGTATATAATATGGGTTCATCTTATTTAATTTTCTAGTAGTTAAAAATTAATGGTTTGCTACTGAAATTTGATTATATGAGTTTATTAGCGTTTATAGAAAAATAATATGGGATTAATGACTTTTCACTCTCTATTCTATTTGTTGGTTTCACTATTAAGTGTACATCTCAATGTAATGGGTTTTCGACTCTTAACTAGAGTGTAAAAAGTACCTAAATGTGTTAGCATTGATAGGGACAATTATTTGTTATAAGGCTAAAATGTGTTGTTTTGATCCTGTTTTTTCAGCAATGGATCAAGGGTATGAAAATTATGATGAGGACAGACAAGATTATTTAGAAACATCAGATTCTCAAAACACTATTCAGAATCAAGATTCTTCTCAGCAATAAGTCACTACCACTAGTGGTAGTAAGCGTGGACGAACATCAGATGTGTGGAGGCATTACACCTTTTTTGATAAGATTGTTGGTCTTGCTCCGATAAGATATGCACGATGCAATGTTTGTGGTAATGAATATAAAGCACCAGGTAAGGCTGGTACTTCCACTTGTAAAGCTCATACTAAGGCATGCATGGGTAAAAATAAACATCATCCTGCAAATCTTGAAAGTGTTGTTGATCCTACGTTTAATCAAACTCGTCATTTACAATTTCTTGCTAGAGCTATAATTTTGCATTCCTATCCTTTAAATATTGTGGAGCATCATGGCCTTAGGGAAGTTTTTACGAATCTGAATCCTAATGTGAAGCATGTGTGTAGAAACACTATGTTGAAATATTGTATTGCTGAGCATGATAAGTTTAAGTCCTTGTTGTTGCAATCTTTTTCTGGAATTGAAGGTAGAGTTAGCTTCACTTGTGACTTGTGGACAGCATGCACTAATCGAGGTTATCTCACTTTAACTGCACATTATGTTGATAAAAATTGGTGTCTAAGGTCTAAAATTCTGAATTTTAGATATTGTGGTCCTCCTCATACTGGTGTTGAGATAGAAAAATTTGTGTTTAAACTTATTGGGGAGTGGAACCTTCAGGGTAAAGCTTTTGCAATTACTGTTGATAATGCTCGATCTATGGATGTTATGGTTAAACTTTTGAAGAAAGATTTAATGTTGACTTCTCCTCTTCCTTGTAATGGTAAATTTTTTCATATTCGATGTTCAGCTCATGTCTTGAACATTATTGTTCAAAGAGGTTTGAAAGAAGTTGATAGTAGTGTTCAAAAATTGCGTGAGGTTTGTAAATATATTGATTCTTCGGACTCTAGACTTACTCAATTTGAGCATGCTCTTTCTGAGGTTAACTGTCTATTTAACGGTAAGTTACGTCTTGATGTTGTGACTCGTTGGAATGCCACCTATACGATGCTCCGAAAAGCTTTAGAAGCAAAGGAAGCCTTGAAAGTGGTTATCGATAAGTATATGGGTTTTGAATTCAAACTTTCGGATGATGAATGGGATACCCTTGCAAAAATATGTCATTTCCTAAAGCCATTTTATGAAATCACTATGTTATTTTCTGGTTCTGAATATCCTACCGCAAATTTGTATTTTGCTAGTGTTTTGAAAATTGAGCACACAATAACTAAAGCCCATATAGACCCTAAACTTGCACCCATGGCAAAAGTTATGCTTGAAAAGTTTGAGGGCTATTGGGATGACTATAGTTTGATCCTTTCAATAGCTATTGTTCTTGATCCTCGCTATAAGCTTTTTCGATTGACGAATATGTTGAAAGTGCTTTATGTTGAGGAGGCATGTGTTGAAAAGGCGAAGGTGATTAAAGATGCTCTTTTGGAGTTGTATAACTTTTATTCTTCTATGTGTTCCGGTTTTAAGTCAAGTACAATTGTTCCCCCCTCCATCCCTATTGGGGTTGATAAATCAAATAGTCTCTTGGATGATGATGATATATTCAAGGTAATCATTTTCTGTTTATTGTGGTTTACTAAAATAATAATTGTATGTCTTAATTTTTATTATTTAATAAAAGCATATTTTTTGCACTTTTCTAGGATGTTGATGTTGATGATAGCCTAAATCGACCATCGATGGAGATTGATAATTATTTGAATACTCCTCGTCAACCATCAATTGAAGGGCAGAATTATGATGTTCTCAAGTATTGGGAATCTCAAATTAATGTGTACCCCATATTAGCTATTATGGCTAGGGATGTTTTGGCCATTCCTATTACATCGGTAGCCTCTGAGTCTTCTTTTAGCATGGGTGGTCGTATTTTAAACAAGTATAGGAGTGCACTTTTGCCTAAGAATGTTGAGGCGTTGGTTACCACACAAAATTGGTTACGTGGTTATGATTGTGATATTGAAGAAGACGTCCTTGAAATTGGTAAAGAGGTGATAGATGAAAGTTTTGCATCTAATTAGAAAGGTATGGATGTTGCTATTTTACTGATGCTTAATTTATATTGTGTTGCTTAATTCAAGCTTTCTTGTTTTTTTTTTTTTTTTTGTGAGAAAAGTGTAGCTTCATTTCTTACACTAATGATAAGTATAGGGTGCTGCTACTGCTGACTGCTTCTTCTCCTTACTGCTGTTCTGCTGACTTGCTGTGCTGCTGACTTGCTGTTCTGCTATTGTTCTTCCATTCTGCTGCTGCTCTTCTTCCATTTTGCTGTTCTGCTGCTCTTCTTCCATTCTGTTGTTCTGCTGCTCTTCTTCCATCGCTGCAGTTCTGCCATTCTGCTGCTGCAGTCTGCAGTGCTGCTGATCTGCCATTCTGCTGCAGACTGTGGTGCTGGTGTTAATCTTGTTATGCTAAAAACTTGTACAATTCTGTTGTTAAAACTTGTTTGTATGGATTGGTTGGTTTGATTTTGTTACTTTGTTGTTAAAAATTGTTTAATTATGTGTATGGATTGGATTGGTTTGTTTTGGTTTTGTTAAGTTGAAACTTGTTGAATTAGAAGTTTTATAACTTGTTAATGCTATTAATCCTATTATGCTACTGGAATACTGCTATGTTGATGAATAAGGCCCAAAAGGCCAAAAAATTGTAGGTTATTGCCCAAAAAACCAAAATTGCAGATTATTCCCCAAAAACCAAATTAAAGTCAATACTCACGGATTAGCTAACGAAGTGCTATTTCTAAGGGAATTTAGTATTAACTAAGTTACTAAGATATATACAATTAATATGATAAGTATATGGTCTCAAGAAAAATTGATAAGTATGGAATATATGCTAAATATACTCTAAGATTTCTAATACTTAATCCATATAATTACATAAAAAAGTGCACCAAAAAAAAAAATTATTATTACATACAAAAAAAGCTTGTAAACGGTTCGATTTATAAGCGGTTTGGTTCATAAACGGTTCGGTTATAAACGGTTCGGTTCATAAACGGTTCGGTTCATAAACGGTTCGGTTCATAAGCGGTTCGGTTTACAATCAGTTCGGTTTTTAAATGGTTCGGTGCAAACGAGTAGCAGTTTGCTAACAGTTCGGTGTAAGCGGTTTTTATGCCAGTTCAAACGGTTTCGGGTTGGAATCGGTTTCGGGTTAGATACGGTTCGGTTCTTTTTCGGTTCGGTTTTCTTTCAGTTCGGTTTATATTTGGTTCGGTTTGTTAACATGTTCGGTTCTTAAACGGTTTAACATTACTCGGATTGGTTCGGTTTCGGATTTACTAAAATGCAGTTCGGGTCGGTTTTCGGTTTCAAAGAAACGGTTTTTTAATCGGTTCGGTTCTCATTTGGGTCGGTTGGATTCGGGCAGTTAAACGGTTTCGGTTTGAAATTTGACAGCACTAGTGATAATGTATTGCTATTGATTACAAAGGGTGTCTTTTTTTTTTTTTTTTCTTCAGTAGAGCAATGATTTAATCAGCTTTTTTATTTTAATTTGTTCTTGCAATAAGAATATAAAAAAGGTGTATTAAATTCATTAATAAAATATTGTAGATAGCCTAATAAAGATGTACATAATCAAATATGGAAACAGATAAAATACAACATAAAAATAGAAAATGTAGTACAGTATAAAATTAAAGTTGACATGTGTGAAATTTATAATTATATTGCTAATTGTTTGATATCAAGATATATATCACCTTAATAGGTAGGAGTACACTTGATTAAATATTGACATGGTTTTAATAATTAATAATTATTTTCTAAGTCTACATATGATCAACACTTTTTTGAGCATTACAATAGAGAAGAGTAGTAAGAATATTAATTAATTGATCGAGTATAATTATACTTTTTTATTGTATGTTATGATGTTGATATTTGATTGTTTATCAAGTTGAGTTCAAGGTTAAAAATCTAACATTCAAGCCAAGCTTGAATTTTCTGGTATTCCTGGTTTTAAACATTTAAAAAGAAATTTCAAGTGTGTTATCTTCATTTATCTTACCGTTACTCAAAATTTAGCATAGATAGCTTTATACTATCATTGCAAAACTATGTTTCACACCGCCTTCGTGTTCATATATATTGCCCATCCCTAACCTTTAGCTAAGCAAAGCATATACAAACATGTGTAGTGTAAAATTATATTTGTATAACAATACGTATGTTCTTAGCACACATCTCATCACAATAAATTTCATCATGAGTCATTCTTTTGGTTGAGCTCACAACAGACCAATAGATGTCGTTAAATTGTACTTGCCCAAAAACTCAACTTTCCTTTGTACTTTCACAAGCCAATTATTGAGATTACTTTCATAATTCTTATTGGAAGAATATTCATTGTCCACATTTTTCCCATCAGATGACAAAATTGTTGCTACAGAAAGATTCATTGATAGTCTTTCTAACAATAAGTGGCAATTAGTGCCTAATTGTACAATCAAACAATCACATAATTCAATTTGATATAAAATAGCACATGTTATTTTAGATGAACTACTACAAGAGGGGGGGTGAATGGTAGTAGGTTCCAATCGCGGAACTTATGCGGAAATAAACAATTAAAACGTAAAGGAACTTAAAGCACACAACAAGTTTTACGAGGAAACCATCCAGTGCCCAACTGGAAGTAAAACCTCGGCCCTATTGGGACTTATAAACAAATTCCACTATAATAGGCAACTCTCCTAGTACAACCTATTACACAGACATTTGCTTCGCAAGTTCCACCACGGACACTTGACTATATGATAGGACACCTCCTACCAGACCTAAGACACCTCTCAGGACCCTTTTTCTCCCTTAACCCAGGACACTTCCTAGGTGACCCAAGACACCTCTCAGGTTCCTTTCACTCACTGTGCACTCACAGCTACCACTCGAATTTTACGAGATTTCAAACTCATCACTTGCGTGAATTTAAGAGAATTCACAATCTCACCCCAAAATACAAAACACTCAAAACCCTTTTTCCCATTACAAGATCTCATTGAATATCCCTAAAATACATATCTATGAATAAAGAGATAAAACTAATATGTTGGACACTCGAGACCTGTCTGGAACTCACTGGACGTACTGTAACCAAAACCTGATAGGAACTTTGACCAGGGGAACTGACTTAGCTTCGTGGTGAAGGATAAAACCATTAAGCACGACCACTACACTTCGTCAGCCCCAACTTTGAATGAATACATATGAGCATATTTATAGTACACTCGAATTATTCATTTCATCTTGAAAAAGATAAATTTTCTGAAAAGATAAGTTTAAAAGATATTTTCTAAAACCAAGTTTTCCGAAAATATATCTTTTTGTTAAGAATAAAATCTGTCAATAATAATAAGATAAACTTAACATAAAATCAGATTTTATTCCAATCTTATCTTTTAGTTTAAAAATACTTTTTAAACAAAATTTATCTTTTTCCAAAAGGGATTTATTAGAAGATAAATATCTTTAACCAAATCTATCCCTAAAAGATATGCACGTATTAGGTAAATATATATATCATTAAAACCGACTTTTAACAACGTGCACACTTAAGTTCCTATTAGGTTCCTGAACTCTGACAGTCTCCGAGTTCCTGACAAGTCAGTTACTCTAATTTCATTGACTGTTTGGAGTTCACCTTGGTTCTATAAAGACTTGTTCCAGACCGACTTTTATGTCCAACATACTTACATGAATCCTAGAGCAATATACTTCTATTTCTCTGTCTTCATGTTGCTTCTCTGAAACTCTTGTTCTGGAATCCTGTAGTCTTGATATATTCTGGATCTTAGGGTTTGCCCCAGCATTACACCGGAACCAGGTCGTTACAATCCGTTTTGAAGTTCCCGTTAAGAAATTTCTGGAAGTTCCATTTCTGGAACTCTTCTTCTAACTTTACTTGTATCCTCATGGATCTTCTAAAGTTCCTCTGTTTCAGTTCCTACTTCAGCCCTCAACGCTTACTGAACCTGCAAACATCACAACACTAGAAAATCCTTATTAAATGGAAGTTTGCTCAATTCTTAACATCATCATCAAAACCTCATAAGGGTCAACAAGTTGCTCCTTTTTAATGATGACAAACTGAGGAAACTTCTGAGGATAACAAAGTAACTCAGAAGGTTAGTTTTTTCATTTATAAAAATAATAAAGAAAACTAAACTAAATTAAAAGACTTCTACACATACATGACATATATATGTATAGGATACTTACCTCGTGAAGCTAACATATGTAAACACCTATTTACATAGTTACCTTCATGGTTCCTTAGCCATCATCATGCTTATCAACCGTAACACTTATCATTGTTCTTGTTCCTCTATTGCTTATCCTATATTGCTCAAGTTCCTTATATATATACTTGTTATTGCTCAGGTTCCTTGTATCCTATTCCAAACATAACTTGCTCTTTCTATGCACAACTTAACATACACGTTAGATAGATAATCATCATTAGTTTATAATCATCAAAACCTAATTGCTCAACAATTTCCCCCTTTTTGATGATGACAAACTAATGATGCTTATCACATATCAAAGGATAATCGTTGTACATTTATTTCCCCTTAGTTTTTCAAGGAAATAACATTTAACAAAGTTAGGAACATACACAGGAACTTAACATAGTTAGGAACTTAGCAATACACATCATTATCAATATATATATACTTTCAACGATCATGATGTAAGAACTTTAGATTTAATTACTGCATACCATAAGCATCATACATAATCTTCCCCCTTTTGTCATTATCAAAAGGGTATTGTTCCACACGTTTGTTTTTCGTAAATTATACACACTTAAAGTCATATGTCACACCTACCACCATATAATAAGTAAATATATAATGGTTAAACACTTGTTGTTCCTAAAAGCCTCAAGGTACTCACTTTTCAAACACGGATACCATTTTCACACTAATTTCCAACTCACAATCCAAAGGCCCAACTTCAAAACCCTTAATTGAACTTGACAAATAAGAGGTTAAGAATCAAGTAAATATCAGAGCTAAAAAGTTAGGAATGGACTGCATGAATAGACAAATGAAAGCGCAAGCTCAAAGGATATATAAAGAAGCATATGGAACAAAATAAGTAGAGGGAACATGAGGTGGAATTTGTGCTCTTCGTTTAGACCTTTTGAGATGAAGAGGTTCACTACATTTGTTCTTCATTTCATACTCTTGAAACTCCTGCTAAACACAATACATATTCATCTTACCAATTGATAACCAAATTCCCTTACTTCAACCACCAACTTCTTTGAGGAACATTCTGCATACTGGAACTTAAATAGATTTCAGTTTCATCATAGCCAAGTTCCTTCAACGTTTGTCGTTGTTCCTTCACTAGCTCACCAAGTATACGAGTACTCCACATCAAAGTCAATATTCTTCATCTTTAGATATCCAGGAAATTAAATATTTGATCACCCTTTTCTTTTTCTTTTCTTTTTTTTTATTATTTTTTTTATTTTTTTTAAAGGGTGTCATTATACAAATTTTGCATACTTTCCTGGAATAACACATTTTTAAATCAATGAAGATATTACTTACTCATACACTTGAGTTCCACAACTAGATCTGAACCATTTTGATTTCTTGGTTCCTGCCTTATTCCCCCTGAGTCCCTTACCATTCTTCTTCCTTTTCAAGTACTTACTTCTTTCTTTATCTTCAACTTCCCCCTCAAAATATAATCACCATTTTTCATGTTTCATCAAATCATAAAAAAATGATCAACAAACTTAGAGCACATGGGAATCAAGAATAAGAAGTAAAAGTGTGTGAACAGAAAGAGGAAATTGAATTGGGTGAATAAGAATCTTCGATTTTCTGAATATGGGACAATTAAAGTATATGCAACACGGACACACAACTTAGAGTTGTAGAATAATGTTGCGATCGAAGATATATGGCGTGGATGCTTGAAAGTTGGCTAAAAGATAGGTTAGTTCCCTCTGAAATTTAAACAAGTGAGTTACAAACGGTCTGGGAACTTACCTGTCTTGTTCCATCAAAGTTTCTTCCATTGTTCCTTTGGCAACTTAGGAACTTCGTGTTTGACAGCACCCATAGTTCTATTATGAGACCTCTAATACTCTTAGGCAAGTGAGTATGTCTTTTACAACACACGAACTACGTGTGACACATAAACAATAAGCGCATGCAAAGGATTTTGTCAATAAATCCGTCTTATGCAAATATAATTTTTTAACAGCGTGTTTTTTGTTGATTGGCTGATACATACGAAAATACTGACCGAATAACTTCTGATTAATCGACAATTAATTATTGACCAAGTAATTAACCTCGACCACACGGTGTAGTCAATCACATATATGAAACTTTGTGAATTTTTAATATAAAATTTACTAGAGTATGGGAAAATGATGATCGACTCATAGGAGGAATTTCAAATTAATATAATACTCGACATAGAACAAAAAAAAATAATAAATAAATAAAAAGACATACAGTATTAAGTATTTGATAAGGACTTTTTATTTATTTTTTTCTCAAATGGCCTGCAATAAATTTATATTTTTGGAGTTATAAATATTGAATCAATAATAATAAAAAAAAAATATAGAGAACAAAAGAATGTGATTATATTAGTAAATTAGTAATATTTCACAATTTATATACTTTATTTAATTTTTGACTTTTGAAGGAACACTATTCGTCTTATGAATTCTAAATCTCTAATTTTTTAAGTCACAAATGACTCTAATAATATTAGTTGGTAACTTGATATTAAATTGTACTTTAGATTGTATTATCATAATACTAAAAATCTAAAATACGTACTACTTCACTAGTACCAACAAAAATCAATTGATTGTTGGTGTAGTGGTGATTGAGACTACACTTGGTAGAGAACACTCGTATTCGATCCCCCACAACAATAATTGGGAGGAGACTGGAACCTAACCATTCAGAACTAATCCCCGAATCCAGATTAGCCCAAAGGGTTAATCGGGTGGAACACACCAAAAAAAAAAAAAAAAAACAATTGCAAAATATTTTGTTGGTATCAATAGAATTGAATTCTTTATTAGTATTTAAATGATATTATAAAATACAATTTAATATATTGCAAATGCGTATTATTAGAGTCATTCACGACTCGAGCTATTAGAGATTTACAAGAAGAATGCAAAAGAAACAAAATAGTTGGATGGATAAATTAACGACATAGAATTATTGCAACTTTGCAAGAACATGCATGTGGTCCGACACCAATTGCCTATATGAATTGACCATTTGCTATCCTCTTGCTTTTTAGTCTTGTATTCATTCTACATGTTGTGGATGAATAATAATGTTTACAATCAATATCTTTGCCTTTCCACTTATATGCATAAAGGTCTATTATTCTCTTTATTAATAAAAATTATTTTTAAAATCTAAGAAATGACTCACTTGGTATGATTCATAATATTGGACTATTGTCTAATAAATTGTGAGGATTAAAGTTTGATCAGGAATCCTTCTTCTCGCCATTTGAAATAATATTTTGTGCAATTCAATTATTTTGATTGTATTTTTTGATATCTTGAGTAAGTTGATTTCAAATTTCTATTTCAATGATTTTAATCACAAAAGGTTAATAATTTCCCAAACCAACAACCCACAAGGCCGCAATTATAGATAGATGGAGCATAGGGTCTCAAATCTCAATGGTAAATAGCATTGAAAGGTTATGTGGATTTAAGAGTAATATCTTAAGAATAATTGGAGGACAGATACCTTTGAATTACGCTATTTATTTATTTATTTTTTTAAAAAAAAATTACGCTAAATTATAACGGCATCAAATAAATAAATAAAAAAATTATTTTTATGTTTGTGATTGGAAGACAAATAATTCTTGCCACTTTGTTTTTGAAAACTTTTCACTAGAAATACATGATGTATATGATGTTCTCATTAGTTTTATTTTGGACTGATGTAATTTGAAGAACGATTAAAATCCGTATTGCTAGGTGGACAACTATTGAGTCAAGTTAAGATCTTTTCTTTTTTCTAAATAAAATGAATAATGAGCTGAACACAACATGACTACTCAAGCATAGACCAACACAACCAATTGTAATATCTAAGCTTATTTCCAAGAGAACAACACGACTCATAATTTGTACCATACGTGAACCGGCCTCTCAAACGACAGTAATCAATCCATCCATATCATTATATCAATGAAAAAAATGAAAAATTTAGACAAGTATAGATTCACAAAAATAGTACTCCAACTGTTAGAATACACGTTAAGTGAACTTTCTTAGAAACTTAATTTGGCACCACCTATCTAATCTACTTTAGCTAACAATAGTAACAACATTTCTTATGTCAAAAAAAAAAAAAAAAAAAAAAAAAACAGAAACTCAATAATTGACTACAATGTGTCAAATTGTCAATCCGTGATAAAGTATTACCAAGAGTCCAAGATGGGATATTCTCCAATCCTATTCAATAATCCTTAGGGCTGAGATTCGGGATTAATTTTCAGTCGATATTGTTGTTAGCCCGTCTGAATTTTCGATTTGGTGGGGTGTGATGATTTTCTAATTTGACTGAATTTTTATGTTTTTACATTAAAGTTTTAAATAAAAAAAAATTTCAATCAAATAATATCAATAGATTTGTATTAATGTGTGTCTTTTCAAATATGATTTTTTTTTAAAAAAAAAAATTCATTACTGAAATAAGGATTTTTGGAAAAAAAAAAAGGGTATCAATTTTGAAATAAGCAAATATTTATTTAAATTAGCTGAAGCTTTACTCCCTATATTTTTTAAATTTTTTCCATGGAGGCGGATGCACAATGCTTCGTGTATCCGTTTTTTTTTTAAAAAGGCAGAATGAACATTTAGTTGTTCAGTAAAGAACATACAGTTATTTTATTAAGAACATCTAGTTATTTTATAAAGAACATCATGTATAGTTGTATTATAATGAACACATAGAAGTTTTGTAAAGAACATATAGCTATTGTGAAAAAACATCAAACTTTATGTTCTTTATATATATCTAAAGAACATTCATAATATTAATAAAGAACATGATAATTAGAGATGGTCAACTTCAGTCTGGCCCGATCCGGCTCGAAAATAAGGCGGGTTTAGGCAAGCCTAAAAATGTATTTTTAGTTAAAAATCCAAACCCGACCCGAAAAAGCTCGAAAAGCCCGCTATATTTTCCGGGTTTGGGCATGAGATATTATGTTAAGGCTCGGCCCGACCCCAATTTTTGATCTCCTATAATGATAATTTAATGTAATGAACATTACTTTTATTCAACCCCCATAATCTAAAGACAAAATTAAAAGAATATTTCAAAATAAACAATTAATATTATGTCACAAATAAACTGACAATCAAAGAACATGAAGATAATGAACATTATTTAACATTCTATAACATGTTCTTTTCACTTTAAAACATGTTCTTTACATTTCTATACAATATTCTTTACAATTCTATAACATGTTCTTTTCACTTTAACTAAATGTTCTTTACATTTTTATGCAATGTTCTTTCCGCTTTTTTTTAGAAGGGATGCACCATGCGGATCATGCACCTGCCTGCAGGAACCACACATTGTAGATTTTACAACTGATGTATCTCATTATTTGTATTAAAAAGTATTATTTGTTAGACATAAAATATTTCTTTGCTGTAAATAATACAAAACGGATGTAGCATATTTAATTTACACTAGATTAATTCAAAAGAGTCTTTATGAGAATCTCGTGAAGTGAGTTTTTATGTAGGGGTTTGTCATGGCTGTTGGCAATGGTTTGTGGTGGTACCACTACCACCTCACTAGTTACCTGTTGGTAAGGGTCTCCCAAACATTTAAAAAAAAAAAATCTCCTTCAAATCTTCAACCAACTTTGCAACAAACTCATCCAAATTAATTGGAAATTGTGATCAAAATTGGACTCAAATGGCCTGAACTTTTGGATTGCCCTTCATAGCTGCTGGTGCAGTGAATGTGGTCATTGGAACAGTAAGAAGAGAGATGATCAATGATAAACTAAGGGGATGACAGCCTAGTCACACGAACACCACCTAAGACACCCGAAAAAATGGCCTCGTTAGCTTTCGAAGGTGTCACCGTGTCAGCAAAACACCCTAAAAAACGCTCTAAGAAGAGAGATGATCAATGATGTCATGCACCTACTCATATTAACAAGTGCAAATGTCCATGTCAATCACTAAGCAGCAACAGAATATTCTCTTAGAATGATCATATGCTATTTGTACTTGTATTAGGCTGAAGAATAAACCTACTTGAGAAAAGGAAGAACTGAATATTCCAAACATAGTTTCAAGATTACGAAGTATTATTAGCACATCGGTGAGTGCTTCTGTACAATAGAATATGACGGTCTTTCTGGCCATAAAAAATACATACCATAAGCATGTTTGCGTAAAATGAAACGCACTTTGTTTAGAAAGATATTATACAACACGACATTAAGATATTTAAGATGAAGTCACCATTTCGATTTTCCCCTCAACTGTCTCTTGTTCTGTCTCAGCGTTGTTGTGCTTACTGCAAGCATGGAATGTGGAGCAGAGGTCGACTTTTGCAATAAACTTCTGTGCGTCAACAAGGATAAGAGGTCCAAACTCGAACACCATGGATTTACACTGGTAAAACACACACAAAGAAAAGGAAAGCTCAGAATCATTCAAGCTTTTTCAGTCCTGTAAATGAAAGGTAGTACGAAAGGCAAACGGAAAAATGACACTAAAGAATGAAGATATTTTTTATTTTTAGGGGTTACTGGATGCAATGCAATAAAATATTCGTACCTTCTTTGTGTAGCGTCCTACAGCATTACAAGCCTTCAGTAGGATCTGAATTACCTCTAGCTGTATACAAATAATCAGAAAATGAGTTTGGTGAATGACTTGATAGTTAAGACAACTAGAAGCTACATTAAGGAAAAAAACGCTATCAATATTTCAATCACCATCTTCGCTAATCTGCTAAATCATTTACTCTGTCACAAGTGACTATATACACATCAAAAACAAGTTACTTTATTATAAAAAATCAAACTTTAATATATTTACTTGGCAATTACTTGAATATAAATGTCAAGGTGGAATACTGCTATTAATGGCCGGAATAACAATAAGAAAGAACACACACACACACACACACACACACACACAAAAACAATAAATAAATAAACAAATTTGCCTACGAAACCAAAATGTACACAGGTTATACTCATAATGCAACCAATGTGCATCTACCATACGAGTATACCCCCCCCCCCCCCTCTTCCCTCTCTCTCTCTCTCTCTGTCTCACAAAACACCCCCCCCCCCCAAAAAAAAAAAAAAAAAAAAAAAAAACAGTCCATACAATAATATGTCAGAGATTTTGTCAAGCAGCTTAACAGCTCAACACAGATCCCCACTAACGTTAACATTCAACTAATGGCCAATTCTTTCTCTCAATTTTTTTTAAAATTTAATTCAAGTACATTATTATTTTTTCACTCTACTTTCTCCACCTTAATTTCTGTGCTCCATACCAATATTAACCTCGAGCTGGGACAGAGGGAGGATGAAACTGTAAAAGCCAAGGTATCTGCTTTGATTAGTCACTCTACAATAAGAAAATCAAGGTATCTTCTTATAAAAATCAATCTACAACAAGAACCTTAGTTGCTAATTGACAATAAAAGACGTGTTTCTTTGTCAAACCTGGGTAGGGAATGGGAAAGGAAAGGTTTGGGAGAGTTGGAACTTGCATTTAGCATCTATTCAATCCTAAAACAGGACTACAAGAGCAAGTAATACTCGATTCATTAGAAAATACAATAACAAAGACAAGTACTGACCTCAGTGTCGGGGTCTTTCAGCTTGTCAAGAGCTTCATCAACAGCTCTGTGGCAAAGATCGCATTTATTTTTCTTTTCAGGAATGGAGGACACCATAACATTTCTACAGAGATCAATTTTCTTGCAAAATCCTTCAGGTTCGACTGATGAAACCTCTAAGAAGAAAAGAGGAGCATAGTAGTTCACCAACAATGTACACTGCCAAAAGAGGAGGAAAAAAAAAACAGTTTAAAACCTTAGCCTGCCAACTGTAAAGTAACGACTAATATTACAATAATGACACAGTATCAAGATATATTTGCTGAGGGATCAAATATATGGGGTGATACTATGCTACGGCTTCAATAACTGAAAGGGCAGACAAAAGTGTAAAGAAAGACATCTAAGCCTCAAACCATTTACTTCTCTTCACAACCCTCTTCAATTTGAGCTTTACATTCGCAAATGATCTTCCAATAAGACATAAAACAACTAGCACAGTTCACTTGTGTATGACACATCTTAAACATCTTCTAATGAGCCAATTATCAATCAGGAATTAATGTAGCAAAAACTATATTTTGACATGTTAAGAAACCATGTAACAATCATCAGACCAGTTTTCGAATTTGACTGATCACATGAAGCAACTACTTTCACCTAAAATTATTATGAGGAAACTTATAGAAAGGGAACCAACATACAAGAAATATAAATAAGTTGATGCAAAAATATTAATGAAAGATAGCAAAGAAACAACAGTGGAGAACAGAAGAATTGCACAGATTTTGGCAGAGCTAACAAACTTATTCTGCCTTGAAGAGCTCAATACCTGCTTCGCCAAACCATGCATTTGTAAGCAGGCCTTGTGAAGGGACTCCATAGTCTCATTATGGGTCTTGTTTTGGTTAAGGTAGTCAAGAGCCAATGTGGTATACTCTTCACACATAGTGCAGACATCAATAGGTCCGGCAATTTCCAAACCTGAAAGTAGGACATCAGATTATCAACTGACTACACCAGCAACTGATAACTAGTTCAAGAATCAAGACAACATCATCTTGTAGGGAGTTGAGATCCTTTAACAATTAACATTAATAATCAAACAGAAGTAAAAAATTTGTAGTAAATAATAGGATCCCATCATAAAGTTTCTTGGAACTTTCCTAGGATATGTAAGCATAGAAAACTAAGCAATTACAATATTTTGGTACTGGTTGTACTTGTTTTTTTGGTCACTACAAAAAGCTTTATGAGGTCCATATGGCCCTCAATTCTTTACCAACCTCTTTATTTCCAAAGTCAAATGTCTTTCATGCAATTATTAACTCAACATACGATTCAAGATGGCTCTCACAAAGACAGCAGCACATCACAACACAAATTCATAAATATCTTTCTCCATATTTTTAGTACCAGAACCTAGATGAGAGTATCAGTATGCCAACAAAACTGAAAAGAAAAAAATTATAGGGCATTGTCCAAGTATGCTAAATTTGTGACCTTCCATCACATCTCAATAGCCTCAATAAAAATCCAATCCAGCCAAGGCACATATAATCCAAAGCAACATGAAAAAAAGAAAAAGGAAATCGAAACCTAAAAAACATGCCAATTATTTCCAATACTCCAAAAGGATACCTCGACCTTTCAAACCCAACAGTCAATGACATTGGAAAAGAGAAAAAATCACATAAAATCATGGGACATACACATGTAGCCATAATATTTGAAGGTAGTTCTGAAATTCATCAATCGAATGAAATTTGGTGACACATCCAAGGCAGGGGCCTATATGAGGAACTAAATCAGTATCAATATTGAGTTCATATGGCCAGTATGCCATATGCATGGACATAGTCATTAATTTAATAATACAATGGAGATATAAATAAGCTACGAAATTTAACAATCCCTATTGTTTCAGAGATTCTGTGAATTAATGTAAACAAACAGAAGAATATAGAAACAGATTCCGTAAACAATTAAGGTACGCAGCACCAAAAACATTTGTAACAATAGCAGTATCAATCAGATACTTATATCATAATCACAGAGATACTTATATCATAATCACAGAGAATTCACAAAATCACAAGCTATAACCATGAAATTTGAGCTAAAAAGATATCAAACACGGTGAAGTGATCACATAATCTGCAGCAAAGATAAAGCTGAATTATTACCTGAAACATCCGAAGCTGCTAAACTTCTAGCATCACACACCAAATTACCAGCTAAAACTAAAAGAAGTACAAGCCCGATTCGGACATCCATGGTTCCTGAATTAAAACATAAGAAGCTTGGTTCAAAAAAGTCTCTCTATGTCTATAATAATAACTATTGGCAATTGATGAAACATTAAGAAGATTGTAGGTCATAAATCAGAAATCCAAAGCCTAAGAATCAAAAAATTTGATTACAACAACAACAAGTACAACGCAGGTACATCATCATCCATTCCTAATTAGGTTTTATAAAGAATTGAAAAATCCAGTTTAAAATATCAACTAATTAACTTCTTAATCGAATTTTCAGGCCAGATTAGAAATTTTGAGGTCAACCATGATTCTCAAATAAAAACAGAGAAATTTTCACAAAATTGCGATGATAAATTCAACTAATTCATGGTAATTTCCACAACAAGAAAAGTTCTTTATCAATTGAATTGATTATTCATACAATTAATAATCAAGATATTTACCACGAATTTCCATCACGAATTAATGGTGGGTTTAATTAAATTAAAGTATAATCACGAAAAAAACCAGAAAAACAGCAACTTTCATCAAATAATTCAGACGAACAATCAAATTATACAATCAAGATAACAACTTTATTAGAAAAAAAAAAAAAAAAGTCATACAATCAACAAAAACCAATACATAAGACATAATAATCAAAATTAAAAAATTAAACAAAATCAAAGTAGAAAATAATAGAAAAGAATTAGGTACCTGATTTTTTGTGAGGATTGAAGATGAGTAGGAAAGAGATTAAAAAGGTTGGAAAGAAGAAGAAGACTACAAAAATTGAAGAAGATTCCTTAGAGTGGGTTTGATGGGGTGAAGTTGAAGTTTTAAAGAATTGGTGAAGAACATGGAATTTAAAGGGCCCACTTTCCAAATATTTAATCACAATTCTAATAGGAGTATGATATTTGTATACTCAATGAGATATACTGATATTGACTTTGGGTAATATACACGACAAGTAGTAGACAATAATCCTAATTATGTTTGTCGATAGTTATTTTATTTTAACTACATACAGAGTAATTATAGGTGTTAATGAACCGAGCTTATTCAAGTATGAGCTTGAGCCTCAAGTCTCGAGTTTTTGGATCTTGAATTCTCAAATTCAATTTATTTCTACACGGGGTAAAACTTATTTTTTAAGTTGTAATTTATTTATTTTTTTGGAAAATGATATATATATATATATATATATATATATATATATATATATATATATATAACCCGAAGGGCTTTGAATAAAAGGCCAAAAGAGGAAAGTATTAATGAAATATTTTCATTAATTACACTAATTTGTATGTGATTTTATCATGTATTCCTAAACTAATAGGAGTACCAAACGAAGGTAGTATATTTAATGCTTATATACAAATCATTAAGTTGAGCTATTAGATGTTGGACATTTAAATTTTTTTAGTTGAGCTATTAGATGTTGGGCATTTAAAACTTTTGAGTCGATCTTGAATAGTTTTTTAGCTGACTCTGTTAGTATTAAGGATGATTCTAGAAAAGATCGACAACTACTGATTAAGGTTGTAAATAAGTTGATAGTTTTGAGATAGAGCTCATATTTAACTAAAAAGGTCAAGAATAACTAGTTTATCTATATTTAAGAATCATGAACAAACACCTTTCATTACACTATTTCTAATTGACTATATATGAAGTACATTGAGCTTGATAAAATGATAACCCTAATTTATTATAGTAAGTACTTACTTGTTAGGTATCATATGATTTGGACTAGGAAATTTCCCCTGATCAAATGACAAATGAGTGATAAGAGTACTTGGATTTAGTGGCTTAACTTAAATATTCTAGGAGAAGATTTGGTTTACATCTCGGCCTTTTCAGTTGGGCAACCCCAAACAAGTATATGCCTTAAGCTAGGTTTCTTTCCCGTCCATAACTCATAAGGTGTTTAGGAACTGCCTTACTATGTGCGTGCTTAATTTGCTTTCCTTTGATGCAATTAATACACATATTTAAATCACTAAGAATGATTGAGGAAGAATATCATTTTTCATCAACTCATTAACATCTTGTTGGAAATTACCCAATCTTTGATGCCATGAGAAAGCAGAATTTTCATTCGATGCACTACGCTCGCTTAATGCCTTGACTTTCTATATAAAACAAGGATTCTAAAAATTTATTATCAAGATTGAACCTGCAAAGTGAATCAATCAAAGTACCACTACCATATACTTAATTATTCTTGTACAATGAAAATCCACCATATCTATATTTAATTTAAAATCCTAAATCATCCAAATTACTACTGATAGATACAAGATTTTTAGCACAATTTGGAACAGAAAGACATCTTTTAAGATATTAACAACATCCAGTGTTTAAAATTAATACATAGTCCCAATTCTTTTTATTCGTGCCTTCATAGTTCATCTTGCTTCCCATGAACAAATACTGCTCAGTTCTGTCTAATGGGATGGATAAAATCCCTATTCAATATGAGACACACGAGTGGTAGCACCAGAATCAAACGACTAAGTACTTTTACGCACTTGTATAAGTTTCGATTCAAAACAACTGTAATAATGCATATTTTTCTTCTCTCAAGCCAAGCTATTATTTCTTGAAGTGTCCAGATTTCTTACATTAAAAATACTTCTTTTCCTTTTGGATTTGAGTTTTATGACCTTTTATAAAAGTCTTATCTTTCATCTTGTTCTTGTAAACATCATGTCTTACAAGATGGATTGTTTGATCCTTCATATCTTTAATCTTCCCTCTTCTTGAACCAACATAGCTTTTAATCACTGAAAAAATCCATTTAATATCCTTAATGGTGTTATAGTTCACCTGGAATTGGCCAAAATAATGAGGTAGAGAGCTAATAACGAATTAGACTAAGAATGTCGCATTTACATTCATCCCCATGGCTTTAACTTTGCTGCCAAGTTAGGTATTTCAGTAACAAAGATAGTATAATAATGTTCGGTACTAGAGAGGGTATGGGGGCTTTGATCTAGATAGTAATTAACTAAATTTTCTTTGACCTAGACAGATCCTTAGATCAAACTTCAATCTTGCTTCAAATAAAGTCCAAATGCTTAGGAGTATTGTCGGCACATATGTGATTAGTAGACTCATTAGTGTCTATCTAAAATTATTTATGCTTAATTTTTGCTCAAATGATTAGTATATATTTTAGTTGAGGTTCAGTATGCTTTGTAAATTGTTGAACTCTTAATAGAGGCAAAATATAGGGAAATTTAAAGGAAATTAACCATATGGGGATAACTATCCGTTCGCATGCCTCCCAAGACATGTGTCTACCATGCATTTCTAGTGCACACCAAGAACGTGCCTTGGATGCTAGTGGTGTGGGTTGGACGCCCACTTTTGGCAACTCTAGGTTGGTTTTGGACAACGAACCCTAGAGGATACTAAAAAGAAAATTTTCACAAGATTTTAGAAAGGCGAGCACGCAATAGGCTTTATTTAAGGTTTGGAGATGTAGAACTGAGGTGTATGTATATGAAAAGTTATATATAAGAAAATGAAATTCATTTGCATTTTTAAAACAAGGTATGACATATTTTCCTTACTCCTCACTTCTCCCTTCTTTATACTTCTATACTTTTCTTTTTCTCCATGAGTTTTTATATAACCAAACAAGCCTAAGATCACTTTTTCCATTAAACACTTTTTTATATATATAAATATTTCAAGAAAAAAGTTAAAATAATCATATTTGTTGTTTCCCATGATTCAAAAATAAGAATGAGAATATTCATATTTGTTGTTTTCCATGATTTTGAAAAATATTCATATTTGTTATTTCCCATGATCTTGAAAAATAAGATTGAGAATAGAAACTCAAAAAATCTACTATTTTATTTTTGTTTTCAAAATACATTTTATTATTATGATATAATTTAGAATAATAATACGAAGTATATCTTAGTGATATTTTAAGATGAATTTATGGTAATTTTATATTGTTTAGGATTAGGTAAATTATACTACGAGTGTTTAGAATATCACTATGAAATTATTAATATTTTTTTTTGTAAAAAATTTTAATCATGAGTGTTTATTTGTAGACATTTAATAATATCTCAACATCTCTAATCATCAAAACACATAACCCGTCATCTATCCAAATCATCAATGTACCAAAAATAAAAAAAAAAACAATCAAAGTAGATGCATAACAACTTCAATCATTCCTAACTACAACAGTTCTAGTACCCAATTATACAATTATGATAACAAACGCAACATTTTGAGTTACTAATTGCAGTTTTTCAATAACGTGACTAAAAGATTAGTAGACCTATATATAAAATCAAAGGAGAATAAAATATATTGTTAATTCGCAATATCTATTTTTAGAACACTTTTCATTGAATTACACCCAAAAAAACATTATGTATGATAACCAATTAACCAACTAAAACACTACTAACTTAACTCGATTTGAAACAATCACTATTTTCTAATGAAAGTTATAAAACTCCCTATTAAATCTTGCATGAGAGAAGTTGAGATTTTCATAACTTTTATTTTTGTTGTAATGTCTTAGCAAATCCATTAAAAAAATCTATTTTTTTTAAATATATATAATAAGTCAGTTCAATCAATATTATAATTCATTAAAAAAAAAAATTTATTTTATATACCTGAAACAAATTACATTAATTTTGAAATTAAAAAATAACGTGAAACAAATTAAAGTAGTATACATATTTTATATTAATCTTTCGATTTTTGATGCACTATAAAGTGTATTGTAGCTCGAAAAAACTAAACCAACACTCCATTTATATTGTCCAATTTGTTAACTACTATATATATATTTACACACATATATATACACACACACACACATATGTATGTATGTATGTATGTATGTATATATATAAATACATATATGTATGTATATATATACATATATGTATGTATATATATAGATTTAATTGGTTATGTTAATTAAAAAATAAAATATAATCTTTAAACAAGAAACTGGTGTGAGGTACAATATTTTTGAATTTTTTTAAATAATTTTTTTGTATTTATGTCCTAATTGTTATATATTCCTAATATTTTATATTTAAAGATAATATTTTATATTTAATTAGTTTTGATTTAAACTTAAAAATTTGCCAATTTGCTTACGTGACACTTGAATTATTAATTATAAAAGAAATTAATTGTAATATCCCGTATTTTTGAAACGTATTTTCTAATTAATTAGTATTCTCTTGAAAGGGTATTTTAGTATTTTATTTTACTATTTGAATTTTGAGCTAAAATGATATTTGAATTTTGGCGCCAAAAGTATTTAAAAACTCGATTATTATTTTTGGATTTTGGATAAGATTTATTGTCCATTTATTTTTTATTTTAAAAAATCGGATTATTTATATATTTCGGATATTTTAATTAAAGCAAAAACTATATTTTATTATTTAATTAATAGGTCCAAAAATTCCTAATGATTGACTAAGATTTTTGGATTTTCCTTGTGTGGAAAATCTGATTTTCTAGGTTAATTTATTTGGTATCTTTTTAATTAATTATTTTGTACAATAAATATTATTTACACAATTATTTTTAGGAAAAATTGTCAAAAATAATACAAACTTTGAGTGATCCACCAAAAACAAGTCAAACTTTTGATTATTTCTAAATAATACAAACTTTAAGGGGAATCTGCTTTAAACGGGTCATTTTACCTACAACCTAAATGACCGGTATTTTTTTTTTTTTTTTATATATAAATTCAATTAACACTTAATGAAAAATTAATTAACATTAATAATTAATTATATTGATAATTAGGAAAAAAAACCACTCAACCTCCCCACCACTAGCAGCTTCCTTCCCCTAATTCCACCCTCAACGGCGCCAGCCCTGCTATCGCCACCCAGCCCATTCGCCCTCCCCCAACCACCATCACTGAACCCTCTCCTTGAAACCCCTTTCCTTCCCGACGAAAACCCACGAAACCCCTTCTCTACATGCGAAAACCCATAATTGCTCTTTCTCCCGCCCTCGAAAACCCTAGTCGGTAGGATTTCATGGGCGGGCGAATGGGCAATTAAGGGTTTCGTGGGTTTTCGTAGGGAGGGAGGGGGATTTCGTGGGTTTTTGTGGTGGGTGGGAGTCGGGGAAGGGAGTGGGAGAGGTAGGATGCCGGAATTATTGGAGTCACTGCCCTGGGGGAGGGGATTGAGGCGTCGCCCCGGGTGTCGCCGAAGGGTTGGCACCGGGGAAAGGGGATGGGCAGTAGGGAAAGGAATGGGTGGTTGGTAGGAGGGGGGGGGGGGTATTATTTTTAAAAAATAATAATAAAATTTAAATCTTTTCAAACAACATTAAATAAAAAAATAAAAAATTTAAATTAAATTGTCAAATCAATTAAACAATGACACGTGTCCCATATACCTATTAATCAAGTCACTAACCGGTCATAACTTGTTTAAAGTAGATACCTCCCAAAGTTTGTATTATTTAGAAATAATCTAAAGTTTGATTTGTTTTTGGCGGATTGCTCAAAATTTGTATTATTTTTGACAATTTTTTCTTATTTTTAAGCCTTAAATCTAGCAAAATATTTCCCTAAATACTACAAGGATGTCCGAAATTTTGAAGCTATGGAAGCTCAAATATTTCGGCCACCATATGCTAATTTTGGGTTAATTATTTTGTTAGTTTTGTATTTAAATATCTTCCTCAAATTCCTTATTTCCTTAATTCCTCTTTTCTATCTCACAAAGATTTGATCATTTTATTTTGTTACCTTATATCTTCCTTGATTATTCTACAAGTAATCTCTTTTGCCATATTATATTTTATGACAACACACTTTCCTTAAATTAATTAATCACCTTAATATTAAACTTTCCATAATTCTTTAACTCTCTTCTCCAAGTAATTTCCTTAATTTTTTACCATAATTCTTTCTACATTCTCCTACTATACCATAATTTTTTCATTCATGAGCCTATAAATACCCCCTTCATACCTCTCATATTCTTCACACCAAAACCCAATTCTCTTCTAATAGATATTATAGGATTACGATAATATTTGTTGCAGAGCTAGGATATATTGTATATATTTTTGATATAGTTTGTATATTTATCATACTAGGATTCCTAACAAGATTAGGACTATTATTGTAACACTATATATATTGATCAATGGTACACACTCCAATCTGAAGAGTTTTCCCGAAATCCAACATGGTATCACAACTTAGGTTTTAGATCTCAATTTTTTTCCCCAATTTTTTTGGTTTCTTTTTTGGTTTTAATTTGGGACCTTAGCTTCCGCTCTTATTTTTTGGTTAATTGATTAACCAAAATCCTTTACCGCTTTGTTTCATCGGCTATTTTGTCTTCTAGCAAGCACTTGTTTTTTTTCCCAATCTCTTTCTTTTGTTCTCTGCCTATCACCATGGCTAAGGATGATGAATCAACGCCCCCTCCACCACCTAACTCATCAAAGTTTCACCCCGCGTTGGCAGTGAATAATATAAAGAATGCAATTCCCCTTGTTCTGTTGAATAATTTTGAGAATTTAGACAAAATTCATGTTAATTAATTAGTTTACTTAGGCAAAGGTGTTATAAATTAATTAGTAAAAGATTATTAAAGCAAATAATATGTTGAAGGAATTTAAGATTGTTCTCGGCAACGAGAAACCCATTAAACGTTAATATAGCAGTTATGTTAATATGGCAGTTATTGCCATATGACGGTTTCGCTTGTTAAAATATGGCAGTTATTCCATATGACGGTTTTCCTTCAACATGACAGTTATTTTTGCATGGCTGGTGGTTTATTTTTGCTTTAGTATGTGTATATATATATATATGTTGTCAGAACCTTTGAAGACCGATTGCAACATTAATTTGTCATCATCATATTTCTCAAAGTTTTGTTTTACATTTGTCCACAAATATACTACACACTATTGTAGTTGTCTTCGTTGTATCTCCTAGTAATTTCGTAATACCCGTTGTGTTTAATCAGGGTCGAACTAATTACTTTGGGAAATTGATTTGTTCAGGCCTCGAAGTGTTAATTTGTTCAAGTTCGTTGCAATTTTTGTGACCCTGTAAACCATTTTCCCCAACATGTTCTTGACTATGAGAAGGTCTATTACTCAAATTGGGTTGAGCTTTTTGAGAACCATGCTTCCGCCTACAATGTGTTAGATCACACTGACTCTACTGTTTCCCGTCCTACCGATATTTCGGACTCTTTATGGACACGTTTAGATGTTATTGTTAAACAGTGGATTTACAGCACCATCTATACGGACCTCCTTGAAACGATTTAATCTCGGAAAACCACCGCTCAAGAAATTCGAAACCGATTCAAGGAAATTTTTCAAGATAACAAGAATTTTCAGGCTGTCTATCTTGAAACGCAGTTTAATAGTTTAATATGCTACACCTTAGCAAATTTTCAAGTGTTAATGCTTACTGTCAACAGTTGAAGAGCTTATCCGATCAACTTGCCAATATTGATCACCCTGTTTCGGAAAATAAGCTTGTAATTCGACTTGTTACCGGGTTGGTAAACACGGACTTCGACACCGTCGCTACTCTCATTTAACAAACAGACCCGCTTCCCTCTTTCAATACCACGAGATCTTGGTTGCTTCTTGAGGAGTCTCGTCGAGCTAACGACCAAAACTCCACTTCTCACACGTCGTTTGTGGTGCAACAAGATCAATCCTCCAATTCTGGCGGTAATACGGCGCCAGTGGCGGAGACAGGATTTGTAATCTGGGGGGGACAAATTTTAAATGTTTAATAAAATCGACAAAAATTTTAAGAAAAAAAGATGATCACATAAATTGATTAATATATATTTTTGTTATGGACAACACAATTATTCCTATATGGCAAAAGAAGAGTTTTTATAAGTTTCATTGCATATTAAGAAAAATTATCAACAAAAAAAAATATTTTTTTGTTGGTGAACCTCAATTGTAAGTTATGTGATCCCAATAATCGAAAAATAAGATTTATCAAATAATAAGCGTTTTTTTTAATAGCAAATAATAAGCGTTTAAACAATATGAATATAGATATAAAGGGATTTCAGTTTTTATAAGTTTCATCCACATATTTGACTAATAAAATTATTACAATGTGTTCTGTAAAAATAAAATTAGAAATTTAGTTCCAAACAATATAAAATAAAAAATTTGAATTTAGGCGCACATAATTAAAGAGATAAAAAATACGGAGATATGTATTCATTACAAGTAGTTGAATAGCACATTATTTATCATTATCAAAAAGGCGGTACTTGATTAAATAGTAAACTGTGTCAAAAAGCCTTATTCAAGGCCCAACACAACCACTAGACCATCTTATTCAATGGGTCGGCCCCACAACAGTGGCCTAGCTATGCAGCCCCACAACAGTGGCAGTCACAACAATGGCAAGGAGGTTGGGCCTCTCCTCCTTGTCCATACCCTACAACTCCTGGCCAAATTGGGCAGCCTATGGGGCAACAATCTCCTAGAGTTCCCCCTACGGCTCGTGGCCCAATGCAACAAGCTTATAGGACTAGTCCAGCTTACTATGGCCAATTATACATTCTCATGGAGTTAGGATCGGCTTTCTCATCCATGAATTTGGCAAATACGGACAATGGATGGTACATGGACTCGCGTGCGA
Organism: Chenopodium album; assembly: GCF_948465745.1. Lineage (NCBI taxonomy): Eukaryota > Viridiplantae > Streptophyta > Magnoliopsida > Caryophyllales > Amaranthaceae > Chenopodium > Chenopodium album. Next base: position 54,197,990 of record NC_137845.1, on the reverse strand, counting down.
CCTCACATTTGACTCATAATTCAGGTACTCTCATGCGCTTGTTTAATTTGAGCACTAACAATTAGGGGTGTCGATTCGGTTTTCGGTTTGAATTTTAGACAAATCCAATCCGATCCGAAATAAAATTCGGTTTTTAATTTTCAAATGCAATCCGATATGAATTTCTCAATCCAATCCGAATTACAATTCGGTTATTTGGATCAATTCCGAAAATCCGAATTAAAATACATTGCAAATTTTTTGGGTCTAAAGTGATTATAAAAGTAAAAAAAAAAACAATTATAAATTTGTACATTATTAATATAAGTATTGAAAACATAGTTGTTGCTTACGTGGCTCGACACTTGATGAAAATTTGGAATGTCAAGTGTCGATGTCTCGTGGCCTGCTGCAAGACCGACTTTATATATTAGTGATATGATATATTAGATAAAGTCTAATGATAATCATACATAGTGCTCTAAAATCTTTATCTTAAGCGGCATTTTAAAATCTGATTATAATCTTATATGGCTCTCTAAATCTATGGAAAAAAAACTCCTCTATAAATATACTATTATTGTGCCCAGGTGATAATCATACAACCACTAGACCATCTTATAACTTTGTGATATATGTTGTTTATGTAATGTATATAAACGTATTCACTGTATCTTTTTGTGCTAACTAAAATCAATATTTTTTTATTTTTTTTTTTTTAGAAAATGGGGGGACAGTTGTCCCCCCATGTTCCTATAGTGGCTCCGCCATTGTACGGTGCAACAACAGCCATCACCGGGAGGTCGCAGCTTCGGTGGCGGTCGAGGTGCCGAACGTGGTGGCCGGTCTGCAGGTCGGGGTAGCGATGGAAAAGGTTGATGACGTGGTGGTCGCGGCAACTCTAAGCAACTCATTAACTCACAACAGCAACAACAAAATTCGACCCATCAACAAGGTCAATGGGTCGGCCCCACAACAGTGGCCTAGCTATGCAGCCCCACAACAGTGCCAGTCACAACAATGGCAAGGAGGTTGGGCCTCTCCTCCTTGTCCATACCCTACAACTCCTGGCCAAATTAGGCAGCCCATGGGGCAACAATCTCCTAGAGTTCCCCCTACGGCTCGTGGCCTAATGCAACAAGCTTATAGGACTAGTCCAGCTTACTATGGCCAATTATACATTCTCATGGAGTTAGGATCGGCTTTCTCATCCATGAATTTGGCAAATACGGACAATGGATGGTACATGGACTCGCGTGCGACCTCACATTTGACTCATAATTCAGGTACTCTCATGCGCTTGTTTAATTTGAGCACTAACAATTAAGGGTGTCGATTCGGTTTTCGGTTTGGATTTTAGACAAATCCAATCCGATCCGAAATAAAATTCGGTTTTTAATTTTCAAATCCAATCCGATATGAATTTCTCAATCCAATCCGAATTACAATTCGGTTATTTGGATCAATTCCGAAAATCCGAATTAAAATACATTGCAAATTTTTTGGGTCTAAAGTGATTATAAAAGTAAAAAAAAACAATTATAAATTTGTACATTATTAATATAAGTATTGAAAACATAGTTGTTGCTTACGTGGCTCGACACTTGATGAAAATTTGGAATGTCAAGTGTCGATGTCTCGTGGCCTGCTGCAAGACCGACTTTATATATTAGTGATATGATATATTAGATAAAGTCTAATGATAATCATACATAGTGCTCTAAAATCTTTATCTTAAGCGGCATTTTAAAATCTGATTATAATCTTATATGGCTCTCTAAATCTATGGAAAAAAACTCCTCTATAAATATACTATTATTGTGCCCAGGTGATACCCATTTTTTTTAAAAAAATTTGGATAAACTTTTTGGCTTAAATGTTGAATACAGTCATATAATCCCTTCGATAATGCAAGAAGTTAGACATATAATAATTGTATTGCTTATTTATATAATAGTGAACTTTTTGTAGTTTTGTTTGTAAATCGATATCTACGTTATTATTGACTTGAAATGATTTTCATTAAACTTAAATGATTTTTATTGAACTGAAAGTATTTTTACCAAGAATAATTATTATATATTTATTTAAGGATTAAAAATTATTTTTACTAATTCTCTATTATTTTGTAAAATAATTTAAATCTTATACACACACACACACACACTCTAATTTCTTCTAATTACCTTTAACCCACCAAATTACTAAATAATTAGATTTAATTAATATATATAAAAAAACCCACCACCCCCTTTCCTTCCTCGCTCCTCCCTTTCCCTTTCCCCTTCCTCCTCCTTCCTCCTCCCAAGGCATCAACCCCCTCCCCCACCAGACCCGCTATCTAGATCCCCACACCTTCGGCGACCTCCTTCACCGCCAAAAGACCCTCCTTTTCCCCCTAATCGCACTACCAGACAACCACCTCCTTGAATGTGAAAATCCCTAGAAAATTGATTTGGGCGGGGGTTTTTAAATTTGTGCATCTTGCTTGCAATTGAGGCTTTTTTTGGCTTTTATGTACGTGATGCTAGAGTGATTTAGAAACAAATTACAATTAATTTGGACTTGATTTGAGTATGTTTGAGTAAATAAGGGCCAAAAATTCGAAGGGAGGTGGTGGTCGCCAACAAGGATAAGGGGGAAAGAGAGGGTCAACCGACAGTGGAGGTAGGTCGCTGAAGGTGTGGGGGATCTATGCGGCAGGTCCAGTGGGTAAAGGGGTTGCTTCCAAGGGAGGGGGAAAAGGAGGAAGAAGGGGAAGGGGTGGTTAGGGTGGTGGCATCACTGTGGTTTTATGTTTTATGGTTTTTTGTTTTTCAAAATCATATGATACATGACATATAATGAATTAAAAATTAGTCAAACTTATTAAAATCATGATAATTTTAAAAACTGACAACATAGAAGTGAAAACATCTTTTTTCTTGTTTTCTGTTTTTGGTTTTTTGTTTAAAAAAAAAAAACAAAAAACGATGCTAAACAAGCCCTTAGTAATTGAGTGGGTTACCGATTAATTAGAAGAAATGAGAGGAAATTAGAGTCCAATTAAGTTAATTAAAGGATAATTAAGGAAATAGGTTTCTTCTCGCAAAAAAATAAACATGGTGATTTTTTTACTCCCTCTGTGTTTTAATAAGTGTTACATTTACTAAATCCGGTCGTGTTTTAATAAGTGTTATACTTCATTTTTTGGCAAAAAAAAAAACTCCCTCCGTCCCTATTTGATAGTCACTTTTGGGAAATTTTCACGGGAATTAATAAACATGAATAAGAAGTAGCAAAAGTACATTGAAAAAGTAAATTTACATTGGGTATGCAAAAACGTAGAGAGATAAAGTAATTAAAGTATATGGGATATCAAATTTTACAAGGGAAAATTAAATTTGCACAAATATTTTTGCAAATTGGATAGAATTTTGGTAAAAATTTAATATTGATTGTACTTAAAAAAAGCAAATGTGACTAACATTTTGGGGCACCAAAAATAGAATAAGTGACTATCAAATAGGGACGGAGGGAGTACATTTTAATATCATATCTCTTGGTTTGGGGTATTAATACCTCCAAGTGGACCAAGAGAGGATGGCACGTGTCATTCTAGGAGGTGCCCACTTGGACTCCCCAGATGGGTGACACGTGTCACTCAGATATGCCCCCCGGAAATGGCGGCGTTCAAGGCCCAAATCCCAAGGGGCGCTACCCTAATCCCTAGGTCATCAAATCCTAGGGTAAGGCACGTTTTCCTAGGACCCTATAAATAGGGAGATTCCCCCAATAATTGGGACATCTTGAAACTTTCCATCATTACGTCTTAATCATTAAGGCATTTATTGTCCTCTAAAACAGAGAACACCTGAGCTCGGAATCCGAGCAGATAACTTATTTTCCGCACGTTTTACTCCGATTCCGTACTAACTTAATCTTCGGAGGCGGACCTCCGGCCATTCGGAGCTCCGTTCGTTTTTGCAGGTATAGGCGTCCTTCTCGAATCCAGTCTTCGAGTCGTAACTCTCCCAAGGGACATAAAAACACCCGAAACATTTGGCGCCGTCTGTGGGGAGAGTACCTCTAAGATGGCTTCACAAGATCACCCTGTGCCGCCCCTAGAGACCAATCGGCCTTCGGAGGAAGTACCGGTCCAATCAGACCATGACTCTGGTGATAATGGAGACATTGAAACCTACATAGCCCATGACGGGTCCCTCATCTCTAAGCGCATCCGTCCTTAAGACATGCGAGAGCGCAATGCTAACCAGGCGGGTCCAAGCAGGCCCCCTGGACAGTCAAGTAAGCCCTCAGGGTAGCCGGCTGATCCATCCAAGGTGGCAGGATCAGCCCCAGTCACCCGAGATGAGCTCATGAAATTCATGAGCAGCTTCAAGGGTGAAATTAAAGATTTGATCACCAAGCGGTCGAATGCTCCTAGAAAGGAACAACCGTCCAAGAAACCAGCTCAACCTGGAAAGCAGAAGTCGGTCAAGGACCGTCAGCCGACTCCTCATCCTACTCCAAAGGAGAAGGCTTGATCCCAGATCGACCTCTCAACGTTTCCCAGAAATGGTAACAAGAAAAGCCATCCGGCATGTACAGCCGGATGGTAGCAAGAAAACTTTTTCTGATGCTCGGCAGTACATCGAGCAAAAGAAGACCCAGCATCTTTCAGAGTTGGCATCTACGTCGACCTATCATGATAGCTTTCAGAATACCTCTGTGAGGAATTCTCAATCTGTACATGGGACCCCGTTCAGTGGCCCTCTCGTCCAGTCGGGACCCCATGTAATCAATTTGGCGTAGTATATGGCACAACCATTATATAGGCCGCCTGCTTTGCCCTACATCTTGCCTGCCTTCTTCAGAGGACAAGCGGCGTATAACTACCAGCCTATGGGCTGGCAACTCCGGCTACAAAACCTTAGGGAACAACCCTCTGCGTTCTCCAGGGAAATAGCCGAGGCCAAACAGCCGGCCAAGATTAAAAATGTGTTGGTTGGGACCTATGATGGTACCACCAACCCAGATGACCACCTTCTGGCATACACCCACCTCATGTACTTGTAGGGGTTGGATGATGCCGCATGGTGTCGCTGTTTTCCAGCTATCTTGAAGGGCATAGCCCAACAGTGGTTCGACAATCTGTCGACTGGTTGCATTAATAGCTTCAAGACGCTTGCGTTCTTGTTTGCTTCTAACTTCTCTATGAACATCCCTGCAAAGAAAACGAGCCTTGATTTAGGCAATGTGCAGCAGGGGGATAGAGAAAGGTTGCGCTCCTACGTCAAGCGGTTCAATCTGATGAGAATCCAGATCCAAGGACTGTCTGACAAGGTCGCTTATACAGACTTTTTCAAAGGTCTGAAGGACGGGTCGACTTTCAAGTTCGAACTCGTCCGCTGACGAGTCATATTTATATAGTGTTTATAGGCACGATTATGCTAGTTTTATAGTTGCTTTTTGAGTCTTTTGTCGCTTTTTAGGTCGCAATTACATAAGTTGTCCATTTTGTGCTCTATTACGCTTTGTTTGTGTTTTTTTTAATGTTTCAGGTGGTTTCTATAGCTATTTAAACGCTTTCGGAGTGGTTTTGGAAGAATCGGACAATGATAGGATGAAAAGTCGATGAATCGAGGTCGCTTAATGAAGGATATGTGTTTATGGAAGCTTAGGTTGAGATTTATATGAATGAGTAATGAATATAGCATCCATAGGTGTCATTGTGCACTTTTCAGAATTGAATTTGAGTTAGAAACGAAGTAAAACGATGTTTTACAAAGTGGCAAAACTGACCTTTGCTCACTCTTTTGATCATAACTTCAGTTATACAAATTGGATTGAAGTGATTCAAGTTGCGTTGGAAACTAGACTTGAAGAGATTTCCAACAGTAGGTCACACGCTTATATACAACTTATGAATTAGAGGTTACAAGCCTGTGAAGTTGACACAATGCCCAGTAGCCCCGAGCGAGAGCTCGCATAGGCCTCAAGCAATAACAGCCCCGAGCGAGAGCTCACTCGACCAGGGAGCTATAGCTCCAGTTTATCCACGACAGCAGCAAGCAAGGGGCATCTAGCACGTCTTTTGCTTGGCCCTCGATTCCATCGAGCATCTTCGTGCCACGTCATCTTCTATCGTCCAATCGTTTGACAACTTGTGTAATTTATATTTTCTTATTTCTTTTCTTTATTTATTTTTAGATTAGAATTTGAGGGAATTATAAATGCTCAAGGAGACTTATTTTCTCGGGATGCTTTTTTTATTATTTTACGTTCGTTTTAGCTTTCTCTCTAGCCCTAGTTTTTCATGGACAACTCCATGGATTTGTCCTTGAATTTGTTACTTTAATTTATAGAGGTAATTATATTTATTTAATTTTGATTATGCTTTCTTTATTAGTTTTAGTTTTAATTATTTATTTCATGCTAGAGTAGTTTATTTCTAGGGTTTGGGAATCCATGTTTATACTATGAATCTTGATTGATGTTATTGATATTTTAATTATTGATTTCTCTAATTGATAGTGTTTTGTTATGTTGTTAATCTTGCAACCTGATCAATTGTATGATTAATTCATGTTAATAAGAGTTTGAATCGAAAGATCTTACTTTTAGAGGCTTACCTACAATTAGCTATTCTGATTATGTTAGTGACCGAACTACATATGTTGAATTGAGAGCGTTAAGACCTGACCGTAGGTTTAGCAATTGCTCTAGATAATTGATTGATTGAATTATTATTGATATTTGATAGATTTAGAACTATAAACATAGTGAACCATAACCCTAGGTTCTTTTTATCAATTGTTTTATTCTTATTTTTAATTTAGACTACTTTTCTACCCCAATTTCGTGACATAGTTTAGTTTCACCAAGTTCTTAAAGGTTAGATTAAATAGCCATCTTTCTGTGGATTCGACCTACTTACCCTACTACATTGTTAGTTGGTTTTGTTAGGAATTTATTTTTGACAGGTGTACGACAACCTATCAAATTTTGGCGCCGTTGCCGAGGAGACGGCTTAATTTGATTTGACTTTTATTTTTGGTTGAACTAAACTTGTATATAATTTTTTATTTTTTTATTTTGTATATACTTCCTGTTCCAGGTGTGGATCCAAGGGTTCTGCTGGGTGAGTTGGGCCCCGTCGATAACCTACACATGGCAACACACGTAAACTTCCCTCGGGGTTGGCTCGAGGAACCCCCCTCCGATGCCTAAGTTAGAGAGTGTTTAGAGAAAGAAAGTGTACTTAGAGAGATGTAGAGAGTGTAATAATCTTGTGTGTCTAACCTCTTTTCTGCTGTACTTTGCCCTCTATTTATAGGTGTACGATCTCCTTTGTGGAGAGTTCGGCCTGGTCAGCTCTGCGGGCTGACTCCATCGGGCTGGTGAGCCCCTCACAGTTGTTCTCTCGGTAATGAGTGCGCACCCTGGGAGCTGGGTGATAGTTTATCGGGAGTTATCCTATACAACTAGCCCCTCAAGAGGTGGTATGAGGTCACTCATGCCGACTCTTATTTGCGCGGTGGAGCTTTCCCAACTGAGCCCAGCCGGAAGGAATAGCTCAGCAGGAGCTATCCCCTACAAGGCTACAACTAGCCCCTCAAGAGATGGCGTGAGGTCGTTCATGCCAGCTGTTCTGGGCGTGTGGCCTTACCGGCCGTGGCTCAACGGGTCGTCTGGCTGAATTACCCTGCACACTCCCAGCCCCTCAAGCCTCTGGGTTGTTGATGCGACCCGGAGGTTTGGGAGGTCAGGTCGTAATTCTGGTGATGGTGCTACTGTACTGTTGGATCTTTATGATGGCTCTGTTCCTGCCTGCTGGGCGCACGTCTGGTCGTGGCCTGCCAAGACTGTAGGGAGAGATTTTGATCACTCCTGCTGAAGTCTGAAAAATGACGAGCTTACGGAGAGGAATTTCGATCACTCCCGCTGAAGTCTGAGAAATGACGAGCTTACGGAGAGGAATTTCGATCACTCCCGCTGAAGTCTGAGAAATGACGAGCTTGCGGAGAGGAATTTCGATCACTCCCGCTGAAGTGCGCGTGTTGTTTTCTCTCTCTCTTTTTTTTGGGCGGGAACAGTATTTGCATGAGTGGGACACGTGTTGATGGTCGGGGCCGTCAGTTTCGATTTTACTGAAGTGACATGGCGGTTTGGCTTTACTTCATGCCCAACCGCCCATTTACTTCGTATTAAATTCACTGTCTCCCCCTTTACTTATTTCTTTTACTTTCCTCATTTTTTCATCTTCCCTTCTTCTTTACTTTCATTTCAAAAATTTTGCTCTTCATTTTCTTCTTCAGACGTTCGTGTTCCTCCATTGTTGCGGTAAGTTCTTGCTTCTTTCATATTTGTTTTCGCCTCAATTTCCTGCCATATTTGTTTTTCTCTTCTTTGTTCTTACTTTCTTACCAATTTGCTTTTTCTTTTTTCTTTCTTGGTTGCAGTTTTGAACTTCACTTCCGTTCGAGTTCTTGTGTTCGCCATTGTTGTTGTACTCTGTTGCTTCTACAACTTTTGTTCTAAAGGTACTTATTTTGTACCTTTTGTTGTATGTGCTTACGCAATTTTTCTTCTTTTTGCATTTTTATTCACAAGATTGTGTCTTTTGATTCGCTTCAATTATCATTGTCCAATTGTACCCTTTTTTTTGTTGTAATTGCGCTCTTGATTCTGTCTTTTTATTCCTCCATTGTTCTTGTCTTCCTAAACTGATTTTCAATTTTCGGTGCCCTCTTGCCTTTTTCCTCCTCTTTGTGGGCTTTTTGTCTTTGTAGATTTCATAATGTCTGACGCTTCTGATAGTCAGAACATAAGTGAGCCTCAAGTGGCCACTGAGTCGAATTCTCCTTCCCGATCATCTCCTTCAGGTGAGCGCCCTGCGCACACTCCTCCTGTATCTCGTTCTTCTTCCCCCACTCCTATACAAATGGTTATGTCTTTTGACTGTCCCCCCACTGCGAGCGGGATGGGTACTGCTGCGACTCCTACTGCTGCATCTGGGTCAGGCAGTAGTCGTCCCGCTGAGGGTAGTGCCTTCGCCCTTTTCAGCGCAAGCCTTGCCCTGATTTCTTTGATCCTTACTGCGAGCGGGTGCTTGTTTTGGATGGGATTCCCTTGTCCCATCTCACCCGTTTGAGGATGTGCGCAATGCGCCATAAACAGTTAACCGACGCTGTAGGGAATATTTCAAGCCATTAACCCCAAGCTTGAACCCCACTGTGATCATACACTTAAGCATGGTGGCGTCCAAAGGGAAGGAAGCTAGAGCAAAAGAGTTGCCAACAAGTTTTAGGAACTTGTAAACCGTTCACAGGGTGAAGATTACACCCCTTAACGATCCATGAGATAGTCAACTCCAAAAGGTCTTGAACCAAATAGGGTTCGGGGATGAAGGTACAAATCCAACCTAAAAGAGATTGAACCTGCCCTATAAAATAGGCCTATACTTTATTCTTCTCGTATTCATGTGCGCTTTCTGACTAACATGCAATCAATAGGTTAACCCTAAACCTGTTTATCTATGTTGGTTGAATTTAATGCACAAGCAAAAATATTATTGGCGATCACTTGAATTATAATCATATTAACCTAAACAAGATTATTAATTATCTTATTAAGCGTGATTACAAGTACAAATTCCCTTTAAACCTGCAAGAGAGGGCGTGATCAAGAAATAACAATAAATAAGCATCAAGCAACATAATAATCATCATAATTATAATCATAATCATAATAACAATCATAATAATCATAATTATCATAATCATGTTAAAGCATAATATTAATAGCAAGATCCTAGGCATGATACTAACAAGATTAATAACAAATCCTAGCATGTCACTAAGCAATAAAAATCAAAGCTTTAGCCCTAATCATGATACTAACATGATATTAGGAAAGAGGAAGCACCCTAAACATGATACTAGAAAGCAATAGAAACATCCTAACATGATACTAGGAATTAAACAAATTTAAACATGCTTTCTACAAGAATAGAGCAATAAGATTACATACTTTGATGCCTCGTATCTCTTTCTAATAACAAAATACACGCGTTAGTAACTTCAAGGAAAATAATAAAATCAAAGAATTAAATTAAATAATTGAAATAGAGATTTGGAACCAAACCCTCAGAAATTATAACCTTTCATGTCTAGGGCGAAGGCAACTTTGAACTTGGCTAGGTGTATCTAGATCTCGTGAATGCGGAATTGTGTTTGAGGGAAGGTTTAGAAAAAGGATAGAGAGAGAAAGCTTCTAGCTTTAGAGAGAGATGATGATTGTTGAATTGTTGATGATTATTAAAATTGATGGTTGATGGTGGATTGTAGAAGAATAAAAACGGAGGTTCAGGACCCTATTTATAAGAAAATAGTCTAGAAATAGGTAGAGTTTGATAAGGAATAAAACTCCACTCTGTCGCTGCAAAACCGACCTCGTCGCCAAGCGACAGGGTTTGTCGCGTGGCGACAAGGCTTGTCGCGTGGTGACAAGCCTGTCGTTTGGCGACAGCCTGGATTCCTATGCGCTTTCAAACACGGAGTCCACTTATGAATCAAAATTGATTTGTAAAGTCCATATGAAAACCGAAATCGTATTTTTCATAAAATAATTTTTTATTCCAAATAAAACTTATCAAAATCCAATTATTAATTCTATTTCTATTAGAATTGAAGAGAACCTTCTAGAGAATTCTAGAAGACTATAATTAATTCTAATAACTCTAGGAATAATAATTAACATTGGGCCCTCCCCTAGATCATTGGACCGCATGTAAAGATCAAACCGGACCCAGTTTAGTATTTTGGCCACAACTTCCTCATTACTCATCGGAATTGGGCTTATAATATATCGTTGGAAAGCACTTTGCAAGACCCATCCAACTACACTATAATTGGACCCTTGTTGTGGACCAAACTAAACTGGATTGGCTGTTTTCATAAAATAGAGTTGTTTTCGAAAACAGAAAGAAAGAATTTTTAATAAAACTAACCGCAACACTTGACCTTTCACACTTTCACCTTAGTCGATAATCATTCAACGCAAAAGGTATTCATCACTGGGTTTGGTTTTGGGGAGACACATTTGGGTGTCACGTTGTCAAGGCTAATCCCCCTGATGTGTCCCTTGCTAGCCCGATTCCCCATGTTCAGCCTTTAAACAGTTTTGGTTGGCTTGATGACATGGCTGATGTGAATCGGTTTGACCATTATATAGTGCGGGGTGGTAGTGCTGAGACTTCATCACCATCTCCTTCTCCTGCCGTCCCTTCGATCAGGATGACTGATTCCCCAAGTGATCGCTCTTTTTATGATTGTCAGCCCACTTATGTTGTGGAGCCTGTAGAGGAAGGCAAGACTGAGTTCTTTCTGGATGACAAGTGCTATGGACCCAAGAACTGCGTGCTGGACTCCAGTTGGCGTAAGGACGCTAAGAGGTTGAACCTTGCTTCTATCGGGCAGAAGTTTTATGGTTTTGGTGAGGGCTATGAGTTGGTCCTGCCCGCTGATGGCGCGAAGCTGTCTGCTCCCCCTGCTGGTCATATTGCTGTGTTTGCTTCCTAGCTGGATTTGGGTCTGAGGTTTCCCCTTGACCCTACTTTGGAGAAGGTGTTTCGTGCCTTCAATATTTGTATATCTTTGCTACATCCAGCTTCTCTTCACACTTTGATCTTCCTGCTATGGTTCCCGCGGTTTCAAAGGTATCCTGAGTCCCTGCACCCATTCAAGTCTTTAATGAGCCTAAAGAGGTCTGCTTTTGGGACTGAGTCTGGATGGTACTATGTTGCTCCCAAGGATGGCAGAGTTTTGTCCTTCCCAAAGCTTGGTTGCTTTAGGGATTGGACTGGCAAGTTTTTCTGGGTGAAGGTGCCCTCTACTTTTGCTGTGCCGCGTAATTTCAGGGAAATTTGTAACAACATGGCTGGGGTTACTGTCTCCCCCTCTAAGTTTTCTCGTGAGACGGAGGCCTTTGACGCTCTGCAGGGAGCGGGGACTGGTGACTCGAAGTTTCCCAAGATCTGGCTACCCAACTCTATATAAATTGTGGGCAACGAGTAGCTCTCTGCCATGCGTTTGTGCTATACGCATGAGGCTGGTAAGCTTTTGGCCATCCTTTCTTTCCTTTCTTCTTTTTCCTTCTTTGCCTTAGTCCTTATATTATTTTGTTTCCTTGTTTCCCCTCTTTAGGTTATGACAAGCTGGACAGGCGCATTCTTGGGCTGGCTGACAATTGGAGGGATCCCTTGACTGCTACTCCTGATAATCCCCCAGAGCTTTTTGACACACTAGAGGTATATGCTTGTTCTCTGAAGAATGAGGTACGACTAGCTCCGATTGAGCTGCGGGCAGTCTTTGGCACTGTGACAGCTGCTGACCATGCGGGATCCAGTCGTGCTGAAGCTGAGCCCTCATCCTCCACTGTTGGGAGTAGACGTGAGACTCGACCTGCCTCTCGAAGAGCGGCTTCAGAATCTGAGGCGTTAGTCGCGCATGGTGCTTCTCTTGAGAAGTAGCCTGCTATGGCTTCCGGCCAGGTGGCACCTCAGACCTCTGTTGCCAAAAGACAACTTGATCAAGCTTCTGATGATCCAAAGAATACTGCTGATGATTTTGCGGATATCGTTCTCAAGTTTCCCTCTGCTGCGGGTGTAAAGCCCACTTCTTCTACTGAGCATGTTCTGCTCTTTTCTTCTGATATCGATACTGCTACTGCTGCGAAGGATACTGTAGTTCCTTCTGCTGAGGCCACTGATTTCCAGCTCCCTGATAAGACTATCATGGAGCTTCCAAATTTTTCGCCGCGCCTTTTTGGACTGAGAGGGCGGCTCCGAAGCGCCACCAAAGGTGGGCACTCTCAGGCAGGGGGTGCTCACAAGCAGGATCAGCGAATTATTGACTTGGAGGATGATCTTGTGACCTCTGCCCCTACCAAGGATGAGCATGCTGCGAAAAAGGCTCGCACCTCCTTTGGCCTTGATCCCTTTGCTTCTCACTCTGCTAACACTGAGCTTCCTGGTGGGAATGCTGACAGGGGGGTATATACTCAGAATTCCAGTGAACTTAATCATTACGTTCACCAATTCTTGAGAGATTCTTTTGAAAACCCGCTGTCTGCTACCTCAACCTCTGTTGGGGGTACTTTCCGCCCTACTGGGCCCATTGAATTTTCTGAGGTCCCCATTGATGCCCACCTTCGCCCCTTACTGTGCCCTGCTGGAGCTGAGAATGCTCCCTTTTCGAGCTGAGATGAATGTGAGGGCTGATAAATCCTTGTTCATGGACGACCCCCAGAAGGGTGGTACCTTGGGGTATCGTCTTACTCAGGGAGTTCGTCTTCCAGCTGATTCTACATGCAGCTTAGTCAGTCTCCCTGCGGCTACGACTTGTCATGACTTGCTGCAGACACCCAAATGTGTCTCCCCAAAACCAAACCTAGTGATGAATACCTTTTGCGTCGAATGATTATAGAACGAGGTGAAAGTGTGAAAGGTCAAGTGTTGCGGTTGGTTTTTATTAAACTTCTTTCTTTCTGTTTTCGAAAACAACTCTATTTTATGAAAACAGCCAATCCACTTTAGTTTGGTCCACGACAAGGGTCCAATAATAGTGTAGTTGGATGGGGCTTGCAAAAAGCTTTCCAATGATATATTATAAGCCTAATTCCGATGAATAAAGAGGAAGTTATGGCCAAAATACTAAACTGGGCACGGTTTGATCTTTACATGCGGCCCAATGATCTAGGGGAGGGCCCAATGTTAATTATTATTCCTAGAGTTATTAGAATTAATTATAGTCTTTTAGAATTCTCTAGAAGGTTCTCTTTAATCCTAATAAGATTAGAATTAATAATTATATTTTGATAAAGTTTTATTTGGAATAAAATATTATTTTATGAAAAATACGATTTCGATTTTCATACGGACTTTACAAATAAATTTTGATTCATATGTGGACTCCGTGTTGGAAAGCGCGTAGAAATCCAGGCTGTCGCCAAACGACAGGCTTGTCGCCACGCGACAAGCCTTGTCGCCACGCGACAGATCCTGTCGCCTGGCGACAAGGTCGGTTTTGCGGCGACAGAGTGGAGTTTTATTCCTTATCAAATTCTACCTATTTCCGGACTGTTTTCTTATAAATAGGGTCCTAAACCTCTGTTTTTGTTCATTCATCAACAATTTACAATTCACAATCATCTACTACATTCATCAATCATCTATGCTCTCATCTCTCTAGCTTTCCATATTACAAAATTCCGCATTCACGAGATCTAGAAACACCTAGCCAAGTTCGAAGTTGCCTTCGCCCTAGACGTGAAAGGTTATAAATTCCGAGGGTTTGGTCCCTAATCTTTATTTCAATTATTTAATTTGATTGTTTGATTTATTATTTTCCTTGAAGTTACTAACACGTGTATTTTGTTATTAGAAAGAGGTACAAGGCATCAAAGTATGTAATCTTATTGCTCTATTCTTGTAGAAAACATGTTTAAATTTGTTCAATTCCTAGTATCATGTTAGGATGTTATTATTGCTTTCTAGTATCATGTTTAGGGTGCCTTTTACTCTTTTCTAATATCATGTTAGTATTATGTTAGGGCTAAAGCTTTGATTTTTATTGTTTAGTGACATGCTAGGGTTTGTTGTTAATCTTGTTAGTATCATGCCTAGGATCTTGCTATTATTATGCTTTAGCTTTAACATAATTATGATTGTTATTATGATTATGATTATTGTGATGATTATTATGTTGCTTGATATATATTATTGTTATTGCTTGATCACACCTTTTATGCATGTTTAAAGGGAATTTGTACTTGTAATCATGCTTAATAAGATAATTAATAATCTTGTTTAGGGTTAATATGATTATAATTCAAGTGATCACCAATAATAGTTTTATTCGTGCATTAAATTCAACCAACATAGATAAACAGGTTTAGGGTTAATCTGTTGTTTGCATGCTAGTCAGAAAGCGCACATGAATACGAGAAGAATAAAGTAGAGGCCTATTTAGGGCAGGTTCAATCTCTTTTAGGTTGGATTTGTACCCTCATCCCCGAACCCTATTTGGTTCAAGACCTTTTGGAGTTGACGATCTCCTGGATCGTTAAGGGGTGTAATCTTCACCTTGTGAACGGTTTACAAGTTCCTATAACTTGTTGGCGACTCTTTTGCTCTAGCTTCCTTCCCTTTGGACCCCACCATTCTTAAGTGTATGATCACAGTGGGGTTCAAGCTTGGGGTTATGGCTTGAAATATTCCCTAAATTTTTTGGCGACTCTACTGGGGAGGTTTTCTATTTTAATTCCTGAAATTTATTTCGGGAATGATTTAGAATGAGTGGATGAGACTTGAAAAGTTCTAAGTATTCCATGTGCGTAATTTTGATTAGCATTATTGTCATATGCATAAAAAAGGTCCTCATTGGATAGACCATCCAAAATGAGTCAAAAACATAGGATTTTTACACGTAGAAAATTTGAGAAATATCATTCACAACTAGAATTGAAATAACGCTGCGAAATCTGGAAAATTTTAAGAACGTAGATACCTGCTGAGGCATGTAGGAACTAGCGCCTAGAAAACAGGATTGTCGCCTGTAAAGTGCTTCTGTCGCCTGGCGACAGGGGTGCTTTTGTGGTGACAGTCCCTGTAGTCTGGCGCCAAGTTCTTCCAATACCGAGCCAGAACTCTGCCTTCTTGTTTTGACCATTTCTAGCACTGTTAGCTCGATTCTACTTCCTAATTGAGTTTTTCTCACTTTTCTGAAACCCATATGTGTTCTACATATGGACATAACCCTCTGGGGGTTCACGCTCCATCTACCCAATCGAACGCTCCTGGCAACGACGGGTACATCCGAGTTTGTGAATCTACCAAACCATGTAAGCAAGTTTTTTAACTTGCGGGGTTCCATCCACTCGCGCCAACCCTTCCAAAGGTAAGGCTTCCGTGGGGTGCATCCGGACTCATAACCATGGACCCTCTTTGACTAACCCATATCCTGAACTTTAGAGAACTAGAGCCATGGTTAGGTTGCAAACTCATTGCATCATGTTGTGATTACTTGACTATTTGTGCATTCTTTGCTTGTGCATACTTTATATGTGCTAACCGTTTGTTTGACTTGTGTTCAAATCTAAATATACCAATTAATGACTTAAAAGGACTTTGTCTAATTAATGAATTAATTAATTAATTAATTAGACTAATTAAAGACTAATGAAGTAATTAATCTGACTTAGTACGACTTTAGGCATGTCCCCTTAGAGTAAAATTACTAGAAACAGTCCCAGATTAATGTTCCAGAAATGGCGCAGGAGTTTGGGTTGTGGCGCCGCAGTTTACTACTTGTCGCCTGGCAACAGATTTGTTGTCTGGCGACAAGCTTTAAATTGTGGCAACAGTTCTGTTGTTCCAGCGACAGTCCAGATTCTTACTCGAGTCATCACGACGAGTCTAATTAACCAGTCTGCTAATCATTTTAATCAATTTTTTAAGTCCTTAATTGAGTCTAGACACCTAGTCCCATGGTCATACACAAGAGTCAAATCATGTCACTCACACTCACTTATAAAACATACACTTAACATGTATGTCATACCTTGACCATGTCTAGAGAGTCTTGAATGCGTGTTTTCCGTCATTTTTTTAGGGGGGTAAGTCGGATATTAATCCTCCAATTAAACCACTTGTTTGAACCCATTCCCAAAAATATACACCCTATTTTTGTTTTTAACCCATAAAATCAAAATCAATCTGAGTCAAGTCATTAAAACAAGTATGGTTTAATCTACAGCGCATGGTTAAGAAAGGAAGGGTGTTTAATGAAGGATAACACTTTCATTCAAGTCTCACTTTTTGATAAGCCAATCAATCAAAGAAGGAAGGCTAAGAAGACAATGGCAAGTCAGGAAGAAGTCAACGAACTCAGAGGACAGGTAGCTAACATGGCTGAAATGTTAAAGAGTTTAACTCTTCAAATCAATGACCCTGCAAGACAACAACAGATGGAGCTCATCCAAGAAAGCTTGAGCAGATTATCTAATGACTATAGATTGCAAGGCATTAGCTCATAAGGGGTCTGGGTGGACAAAGATCTTCTTCCGCAGAAGTTCAATGCCAACGACATCCCGAAATTCAAAGCAATGGATAATCCTTATTTTCATTTAAGAGCTTTGGAAACTGTAATGAATATTAAGGGAATAGACAAAAAAAGCTTTTCATTCTGTATTTTCTCTATCTTTAGAAACCGTTTGTCAGCAATGGTATTTCTCTCTTGATATAGAGAAAACCTCCAGTTGGGAGTCAATTGTAAATGCTTTCATTGATAGATATAAATGCAATATTCAAGTTGAAACTGATCATAGGGAACTTGAAATACTCAAGCAGAAAGAGAATGAAGGCTTTACTTCTTTCTTTAATAAATGGAGGGAAACTTCTGCAAAGAATCTATGAGAATGTTTATCAAGAACCTCCAAGAAAAATATTCTAAGCATCTCAAATACCAAAATAACTTGCACTCCTTTAAGGCCGTCTATGACATTGGTATCAATATTGAAGACGACCTAGCTAAACAGAAAGCTGCTAACAACACCTCTAGTAGTGGCTGGAAAGGCAAGATGAACAACAATCCTTCTTCTTCCAAAACCACCCACTCAAATAACGTTAGCACCTTCAATTTGAGTGAAGTCCTCGCCATGAATAATCAAGGACAAAAGAAACCACTTAGGAGGAACTTTACTCCCATTGGTATGAGTTATGACACCGCATTCGATCGTTTACATGCAAAAGGTTTTATAACTCCCATAGGACCGTTTGGGGACCCACCTGTCGAGAAAAGAACGACTAGCTGGAATCCCAATGCACATTACAAATATCATCAGGGTAGGGGCCATCTCACAGAAAATTGTTGGAAGCTAAAGGAAGCAATCCAAGATTTAATTGATAACAACAAACTTCCATTGCCCCCTGCAAGCAAGAAGCCAAGTATTAATAACGCATCATTGTCGGATTCCTTGGCTATTTCCGATGAGGAAAATCAGGTTGACCCCTCAAACCTCATCAAACCTGTCGAAGCTATTGAAAAAGAGGAGGAAATCTTTGAAGATGCCGAGGATCATTTTCCTTGTGGACAAGAACCTGCGACAAAACAAGAAGTGTGTATCCTTATTCAGGTTGTGTTAGAAGCAAGGGAATTATTACTCGAGGCCATGGAGGTGGTAAAGGAACGAAATGAACTACTCAAAAGTAGACCTCTACCTAAAGAGAAGAAATCATTCTCCCTCTGTAGAAACCCATTTGTGTCTCCCCAAAACCAAACCCAGTGATGAATGCCTTTCACGTCGAACCATAATCGAATGAGGTGAAAGTGGTTTGGAAGTCGAGTGTTGCGGTTTAGTTTTAATTAAATTCTTTTCTCTCTGTTTTTGAAAATGACTTTATTTATTTGAAAATAGCCGAACCAGTTTAGTTTGGTCCATAATTAAGGTCCAATAATAGTGTAGATGGATGGGGCTCGAAGAGACCTTTCCAACGATATATTATAAGTCCGATTCCGATGAATATTGAGGAAGTTATGGCCAAAATACTAGACTGGGCCTGGTTAATTATTTAAATACGGCCCAATGATCTAGAGGAGGGTCCAATATTAATTATTATTCCTAAAATTATTAGGATTAATTATAATTTTTTAGAAGTTTCTAGAAAGTTCTATTTAATTCTAATATTATTAGATTTAATAATTAATTATCTTTAATAGATTTTTATTTGGAGTAAAATATCGTTTTATTATCTTAAAAATATATATTTTATCTTCTGTACGGATTCCGTAGATCAAGTTGATTAAAGATCGGATTCCGCGTGAAGAAAACGCGCTAATACAGGCTGTCGCCAAACGACAAGTCTGTCGCCGCGCGACAGACCCTGTCGCCGCGCGACAGACCCTGTCGCCGCGCGACAGACCCTGTCGCCGCGCGACAGACCCTGTCGCCGCGCGACAGACCCTGTCGCCTCGCGACAAACATTGTCGCGTCGCGACAGAGTCGATTCCTGGCGACAGCGTGTAGTTTTATTTCTTATCAAATTCTATGTTTTTCCGGAATTTTTTCCTTATAAATAGGGTCCGAATTCCTGTTTTCAAAATCATCTACAAACGTCAATTCACAATCATCAATTCTTCCTTAATTCTCTCTATTCCCTCTCAAGAATTACTTAATTATTTTCTTTCTCTCTCTCTTTCTAAACCAACCTTTTTATTAAATACAATATTCCGCATTCGCAAGACTTAGAGTCTCTTAGCCAAGTTCGAAGTTGCCTTCGCCCTAGACGTGAAAGGGTTGATAATTTCTGAGGGTTTGGTCCAAAACTAGTCTAAACTTTATTTAATTTGATTTTAATTTAATTCTTTAATTATTCTTTATTATTTTCATTGAAGTTTACTAACTTGTGTATTTTGTTATTAGAAAGAGGTACGAGGCTTCAAAGTATGTAATCTTATTACTCTCTTTCAATGTAGAAAGCATGTTTAGATTTGTTTATTATTGTCTTATAATTCCTAGTATCATGTTAGGATGTTTAATATTCCTAGTATCATGTTAGGATGTTATTTAATGCTTTCTAGTATCATGTTTAGGGTGCCTTTAATCCTTTCTAATATCATGTTAGTACCATGTTAGGTTTAAAGCTTTGATCTTTATTGTTTAGTGACATGCTAGGGTTTGTTATTAATCTTGTTAGTATCATGCCTAGGATCTTGCTATTATTATCAAGCTTTATTATGCCTTATTACGCTATTATCATCGTTATTATTATTTATTGCCTTGTTACTTATGTTGCTTGATTATATTTCATATTGTTATTGCTTGATCACACCTTTTATGATTGTTAAAGGGAATTTGTACTTGAAATCACGCTTAATAAGATAATTAATAAATTGGTTTAGGCTAATGTGATTTTAACTCAAGTGATCGCCAATAATAGTATTATTTGTGCATTAATATTCAACCAACATACATAAACAGGTTAGGATTAATATAATGTTTGTATGTTATTCGAAAAGTGCACATGAATACGAGCAGA
The DNA here is from genome assembly GCF_948465745.1 of Chenopodium album. Classification (NCBI taxonomy): domain Eukaryota; kingdom Viridiplantae; phylum Streptophyta; class Magnoliopsida; order Caryophyllales; family Amaranthaceae; genus Chenopodium; species Chenopodium album. The sequence goes on along the minus strand of NC_137845.1, from coordinate 54,177,931 downwards.
ACAAAGTAGAGGCCTATTTTATAAGGCGGGTCCTTTCTTTTGTAGATTGGATTCGTACCCTCATCCCCGAACCCTGTTTGGTTTAAGACCTTATGGAGTAGTTGATGGTCCTTTTGGATTGTCTTTTGGGTTTACAAGTTCCTAAAACTTGTTGGCGACTCTTTTTGCTCTTTTTCTTTCCCTTTGGAACGCCACCGTACTTTAGTGTATGATCACAGTGGGGTTCAAGTTTGGGGTTATCATAATGCTTGAAATATTCCCTACACCCTCCAAGTAATTGACACACCCAAAAGGAACAATAGGCCATACACTCCAATTGGAACTTCTTATGCAAACATGTTCAAAATGCTCTCCAAGAATGGTAAAATTAAACCTCTCAAACCGAGACCATTTGAATCAGTAAAAAGGACAGATAGGTACTACTGTCCATATCATCAATTGGGAGGACATACTATAGAAAATTGTTTCAAGTTCAAAGACTTGGTCCAAAGATTGATTGATAACAAGAAGCTAGTTCAAATCCCACAAGAACAAGATGCTACCATTAATGGGGTTTGGGATAGTGATGATGAGGTAAGGACGTCGAAGAAACTCCACTCTTGACAATATACCTAGTAGGTGACATTTGGAATGAAGAGGATTCACCTATAGATGTCCTCACAAGATCCGGGAGAATGCAACCTCCCATTACTACACAATCTATTCCAACTACTCAACAAGTTCCCATACCAATCATAGAAGACAACGATGTTGTCAAACAATTAAAAAAGACTAAGGTTGAAATGAACGTATGGAAACTTCTAGCTACATCCCGAGAACATAGAATCGCAGTCATGGATGCCTTAGCTAAAGTAGGGATAGAATCGGACACTACTCCTGAGGGGTTGGCTAATTTCCTCACAAGTGATCTCCCAAGTCTTACCAATTTGATCACTTTTTCCGACAAAGATCTACCGCCGGAAGGTGACAAACACAACAAAGCTCTCAACCTCATAGTAATTTGCAACAGAATGAACGTCCCTATGACTCTTGTAGATAATGGATCGGCAATCAACGTTTGCCCACTTAGAACTGCGAGGATGCTGGGGATAAGGGATGAAGATTTATCTCCATCAACACAAGGGATAAGAGCTTACGATAACTCACGTCGCCAAGCATTAGGAACAATTACCATGAACATAACGACGGGAGTAATTGAGCATGCCACCACATTCCAAGTGGTAGATATTAAGGCTTCGTTCAACTTACTGTTGGGACGCCCTTGGCTTCATGACCTCAAGGCCATCCCTTCATCTCTTCACCAACAAGTGAAAGCCATAGTTGGAGGAGTACCAATTACAATCGATGCTTCACCCATGAGGATTAAAACAATAGAAAACCCACTAATTAATGTGGAGCACGATGAGAATGACGAAGATCTGCGGGGCTTTAATGAAGAGGTCTCCTTGATCGAAGACGATGAATGGACCCCTCTTCGCTACGACCTCCACTCAAACATGATAACCAATGTTATCCTGAGAAAACAAGGACATTTCCCTAGAATGACCCTAGGAAAGAAGAAAGGGATAGCAAAACAGATGGGATTACCTAGCCTCCCTAAAGTAGATACTTTCGGACTTGGTTTCAAACCGAATCTCGAAGATCTAAAGCGAGCCCAGGAAAAATCAAAAGCACGTAGAAATGCTCTCGCACAAAATAAAGCGATCCCAATGGATCAATACCCTCTTACCTTAAATGGACAATTCATAAGAGAGGGAGAAGATTATCCATGTTACGAATTTCCAGAACCCTTCGTTGTAAACGGCATAAGACAACCTGAGTTCGAAATATTTCTGGATTGTTGCTTTCTAGATGAGATTCCAACTCCCATACATAAAGAAAAAGCACCCCCATGCTTTTACTTTAACGTCATGGGACTTCTCTTTGGGCAAGAAAAGAATGCGCCAAGATATGTAGAGGATAACTTTTCACTCATTCAAACAGTCCTTCAAAGCGAGAAATTTGATCCCTCCAAGCTCATCACTCCAGCAGAGGATTTAGTGCGAGGATGGCGAGTAAAAGTGACTACTGCAAACGGAAAGAAGATCTCAATAACTACAGGACAAGGGCCAATGTTCGAAGAATCGTTTGAGTCTGAGTCTGAGTATTCCCTCATCGAGTCCTCTAAGTCTCTAGTTGTAGCACCTCCCTCTAATTCTTCTATTTTATCATCTACTCCTAGGATAGTTAGCAATCAAGTCCCAGCGGAAATTTCTTTATTCGATGTAATGATTTATGAGTTTAATAATAAGTCTTCTTCCCCTTATTCTTCGTGTTTCTCCTTAGCTCCAGATGACGAGTATTGCTTAACTAACGATGAAAATGACAAAGAAATCATTAAAGCAATGGAAACACTTGAAAATAAAACACCAATAATTGAGGACACTGAAACGGTTGATATCTCAAAAGATCCAACCATCAAAAGAGAAGTTAAAATCGGTCTCACATTAAACAAAGATGAAATAACCGATTTAATTAATCTACTTAAAGAATTCATCGATGTATTCGCATGGTCATATGAAGATATGCCAGGCATTATAGAGAAATAGCTCAACACACTATACCACTAATCCCAGGAATGAAACCTGTAAAACAAAAGTTGCGTCGAATGAAACCCGACGTTGCTCTTAAAATAAAAGAAGAAGTACAAAAGCAAATAATTGCAGGTTTTATCAGGGTATCAAAATACCCCGAATGGGTTGCAAATGTAGTCCCAGTTCCAAAAAAGGATGGTAGGGTCCGAATGTGTGTCGATTATCGAGATCTAAATAAGGCAAGTCCGAAGGACGACTTCCCTTTACCACACATCGATATTTTGGTAGATAATACAGCGAATCACGCACTTCTCTCATTTATGGATGGATACACAGGGTACAACCAGATCCTCATGGCCGAGGAAGACATGGAGAAAACCACATTTATAACACCTTGGGGTACTTACTGTTACACGGTAATGCCATTCGGGTTGAAAAACGCGGGTGCCACTTACCAACGAGCAGCAACTGCCCTACTCCATGACATGATGCACAAAGAAGTCGAAGTATATGTGGACGACATGATTGTGAAATCTAGAGATTGTCCAGGACATCAAGTGGCCTTAAGAAAATTCTTCAAGAGGCTAAGAAAATACAACATGAGGTTGAATCGATCCAAGTGTACTTTTGGAGTAACCTTAGGCAAACTCTTGGGATACGTCATAAGCTCTAGAAAAATAGAGATAGACCCAACCAAGATCAAAGCAATCATGTCAATGCCACCGCCCAAAACTGAGAAGCAAATTCGAGGATTTATTGGTCGGTTGCAATATATAAGTAGGTTCATATCTAAGCTAACAACAATATGTGAACCAATATTCAAGAAGCTTAAGAAAAATGTGCCAGTAATATGGGACGACGAGTGTCAAAAAGCCTTTGAGAAGATCAAAGCCTATCTCGCCAATCCTCCCGTATTAGCCCCAGCGCTTCCAGGAATTCCTCTAAGGCTGTACTTAACAGTCACCAAAGAAACAATGGGAGCTATGCTCACACAAGAGGTAGAAGGAAAAGAAAACGCCATCTACTACCTAAGCAAAAAGATGCTCGAATATGAAGCACGCTATACACCACTTGAGAAATTATGCCTCGCATTGGTATGGGCCACAACCAAGTTAAGACATTACATGCTTGTTCACACAGTCTTTGTAGTGTCACGAATGGATCCTCTCAGGTACTTATTCGAGAAATCCACGCTTAACGGACGCATCTCAAGGTGGATAGTCAACCTAGCCCAGTTTGATGTAAGGTTCATGCCTTAAAAGGCTATTAAAGGATCTGTAGTTTCGGACTTCTTAGCGGACTTTCCAATAGAAGATTCGACACCAATACATGACAATGAATTTCCAGATGAAGACTTAATGGTCACGGAAGATGATACTTGGACTTTATACTTTGATGGAGCCTCAAACCAAAAAGGATGTGGCATAGGAGTCCTATTAGTATCACCTAAAGAAGAGCATGTTCCAATTTCAATAAAGTTAGATTTCGACGTTACCAACAACGCTGTAGAGTATGAAGCATGCGTGGTAGGCCTCGAAACAGCTTTAGCATTGGGTGTAAAGAAACTTCGAATATTCGGAGATTCTTCCTTGATCATCAATCAAATCTCCAAAAGATGGAAAGTAAGGAGCGAAAGCTTAGCCCCTTACCAAACCTATCTGGAAACTCTCATCGATCAACTGGAAAAGGTGGAATACACATATCTACCTAGAGAAGAAAACCAATTTGCCGATGCCTTGGCAAGACTAGCCTCAATGGTTAGGATTCCTAAGGAAATTGAGCAAATGCCTCTAACGATAGAGAAAAGACACAAACCAGCATATATTCAAGCTATAGAGGATGATGAAACAATCCAAGAAGAAGAAGAACCATGGTATGACGACATACTCAATTATGTCACCAAAGAAGAATACCCTCCTCATGCTAACTAAAGAGCAAAACTAGTTTTGAGACTTTTGGCTTCCCAATACGTACTCATAAATGATGAGCTACACAAAAGGGTACTTAAAGGTCGAGCCCTATTATGTGTAGGCAAGAAGGACGCTCAAAGAACTATGAGAATAATTCACGAAGGAGTATGTGGAACACATGTTAATGGCAAAATGCTAGTCTAAAAGATAATGCGAGAAGGATATTATTGGACTACCATGAATAGGGACTGTCATCAATATGTAAAAAGATGCCCTAAGTGCCAGATTTATGCAAACTTGCAACATATTCCTCCATCCCTCCTCTACACTTACACCTCACCATGGCCATTCTCAACATGGGGAATCGATATAATTAGAAAAATCACACCTCCTGGAACAGGAGGTCACGAATACATCTTGGTAGAAATCGATTAAATTACTTCACAAAGTGGGTAGAAGAACAATCATATGCTAAACTCACTGCAAAACATGTAGCACTCTTTATCGAAAGGAACATAATTTGTCGATATGGAGTCCCACATGAGATGATAACTGACAATGGAACTCACTTCCAAGCCGAAGGTGAAGAATTGTTACAAAAGTATGGTATTCAACATCACCATTCTTCTCCTTATAGACCTCAAGCAAATGGAGCAGTCAAAGCAGCTAACAAAAATTTTAAAACTATCATCGAGAAAATGACAGAAAATTACAAGGATTAGCGTGACAAACTCCATTTTGCACTTAAGGGTTATCGCACGTCAATTCGAACGTCAACAGGAAACACGCCATTCGCCTTAGTCTATGGAATGGATGCCGTACACCCTGTAGAACTAGAAATACCTTCTCTATGCATTGCGTTAGAAAGTAAACTCGATGAAGTTGAATGGACTAGAGCACGGTATGAAGAATTAATTCTACTTGATGAAAAACGACTAGAAGCTCTACATCATACCCGATGCTACCAAACTCATATGGCTAGACACTTCAACAAAAAGGTCAAGACAAGAAACATCAAGGTTGGAGACTTGGTACTAAAAGCACTAAAGAAGAATGTGTTGGATCCAAGAGGCAAATTCAGGCCCAATTGATCCGGACAATACATTGTCAAAACAATCCTGTCAGGAGGCACAGCTCAGTTAACCGACATGGACGGCAATGAATTCTCAAACATGACCAATCTTGACCAACTTAAGAAGTACTACCCATAATTACTTGAGTAGGACACTCGAGAGAGCTACGTTTGGCCTGATTCCTTAAGAAAGGATACAGGCAACCCTTTAAAGGGTGCGGCCACTTTAATTATCAAGCATTTCGCGTCCTAGCATCAACAAAAAAAAATTGTCGCCAGGCGACAAGGCGAAAAGTTTAGCGACAGACTCGTATGAGCGACGCCAATTTTCTGCGTATATTTGGACAACTTCCGTGCATTCTGGAAAATTTTTCGACTTCCGTACTTGAAGAAATTTTTCGGAAAAAATATTTTAAGTTGTTTTCATTACTTTAAATGAACAAATGTAAAGTTAATTTAATTAAAAAGCTGAAATTGCATTAATAAGTAAAAGAATTACATCATTGATGGAATTTAAATAAAGCTTAAAAAATTATAATTAACTTAACATGTCTAATAAATCGAAGGAAAAGCAATACTCTAATATTTCTTTTCTTTCTTCATCCTTTTCCAATTTTTGTCAGAGGCTTCTTCTTCATCCATCACTTTTGCTAAGAGACATCCATTAGAGGCTCTACATTCGATTTTAGTATGGATAGTCTCTCCCACAACTAAAACTCCATGCTTCTTCTCTACCCAAACCTTATTTTTTGAAGAGTCCACCTTTCTTTTCCCTTTGTCTTTTTTAGCACTCTTCTTTTTAGGCGTCACAGGAGTCTTAAACTCAACTCTTTCACCTAGGCGTTCCTTCGCAGGCATTTTCTTGTCACCAAGGCGAGTCTTCACATTGGTCTTCTCTATTTTGGTTCGGTCCTTTTGAGATTTACCAGTCAACCATTGCTTCACATCATTGGACAAAGAAGGTGGAGCCTTTTGGGTAATCACTTTCCATAAAGGCCTAGCACACCAATACCCATCAAAACGTTTAACTTCTTGTGAAACCGGGAATTCATAAGGGCGACGAAGATCTCCCGTAGGAATGGTTTGAGCAATCTCATATTGCCTCTTTACTCTGTAGGGATAATAAAAGGTCAATTTTGACAAACTAGGAAGATGGCAAAAGGGTTGAGTATTACAACAAATCATCTTTTCAAGCTTCCACCAGGGAATGACCTATTTAATAGAGAAGTCACAACAGGCAAACACTTTGCCCCACTCATGGCGACCCATCTTCAAGGAGAAACGCTTCTTTCGCTGAACAAAGCAATTGGGGGTATATTTGTCAATATTATCAGGAGGGCTAATCAATTCTAGTCTCTCCATGATCCACATCTGTAAAAATCAATGCACATAATCAGTATTGCTATACAAAAAAATATTTTTAATTTCTGTAATTAAGAATATTATTTTTCTACCTGTAATAAAATTGGAGAGCCTCGAAGAGGTGCTTCTGGATTCTTTTTCAATTCATCAAGACTAAGCATAGTCTCTCCAACGATTAATGGCATTGGATTTCTCCCAGATTCGATTTGTTCTAGCACGGATATTATAATTGCTTGACCATCATTATTTTTACCACTAGTAAGAAAATATTGGCTAAGCATGCAAAAGAGGAAAGCTCTTCTCCTATACACATGAAAAGATTCGGAGCGTGGTCTATCAAAATAAAAACGTGCAAATTCTTTTAAATCAACATTATTACACTGCACTATGTTTTTTAGATCTTTACCTCTAAGGTCAAGGAGACGCTCATAATCTTTGTAATAATACTCACTCACCGAAGGCATTACCACAAGATTTAATGGAGGAAAGCCTAGAATGGCACCAAATTCTTCTGGTAAAGGGTAAATTTCATCATAGCCTAATCTAAAACAATGAGTATTAGGATCCCAATAATCTAAGGCGGTATGAATGAAGTCTATATCAAGATCTACCCCCTTTATGCCATAAATACCCCCCATATGAAAAAAAGTCGAGTTCTTTTCTCTCCTTAGCAGTTAAAGAACGACACCACTCACGAGTGAAATCACAAAAACTTTTTTTTTAATTAAAGCCATGATTAATTTTTTGAGTTAATCTGTTCGAATTATACTGAAATCGGCAGATTTGGGGGCTATTTATAAACAATTTTTGGCAGATTTCGAATTCTGTAAGGATTTGGAAAACCAAGTCTGTCGCCAAACGACAAGTTTGTCGCCTGACGACAACATCTGTCGCTTGGTGACAAAGCCTGTCGCCTGGCGACAAAAGGATACGCGTGGCGACAACGCGTCTAAGCAAGTGACAATTACGCGCTATGCAACCCGCGTTTTTCTGACTTTGATTCGACTTTGATTTTGCACATTACACCCTGTTATTCAATACCCTAATCCAAATCCATTCCATATTCCCTTTCTTCTTTTTGATTAAATTGAGCTTAGGCTTATTTTTAGTCGACATCATTTTATTTTTCATTTTTTCTTTTGGGGGAGAAAGTCGGATACCCTCCATTGATAATAAAAATGACGGAAACTTTTGCGCAAAAATTAAGTCACAGATGCACACACTCACATGCACATAAAATGAAAAATAAAATGCAAAGATAAAACAAGCTTAATATAAAAGGTTTGTATATACAATAGGAGTCATATAATATGAAAGACAAAGTCCTATGAAGTAAAAAATAAGTACAGGTACAAACTATGGCGCCGGAGGCCGTAAATGATGTGGTACGCCCATCATATCAAAGAACGTTGTAGTCTGGGGAGTATGCTCCTCACCATCTCCTGACCCGTCAGTCGGCGGAAATCTTAGCTCAGGGCCAGTCCACCTAGGCTCACCCATCGACAACGGCTGAGGCTGCAAGGATTGCTGCGACGACGAGCCGACCTCGTACGTCCGACCACCCATCGAAGGAGCCGATGTCGCACCTCCTTGGACCGTCGGCCCAGCAAAGACATCCTCAGGTGAAGAAGTCGAGCCCTCGGTCGTAGCAGCCTCAGACCGGCCACCTCGGCCGCTATCAGAAGTGCGGCGACGCCTTGAGCCAGATCTACTGGGCTCTCTCCTAGCCTCGGGTCTCGACCGAGTGCGGGGTGAAAGGTGATACAAAAGAAAGACAAGAGAGATACCTCCTCAACGTCGTTCCTCCGACAGGTAGCTCGGTCCCGTAACCTCACAAGCTGGCTACGAAAGACGTCTATACACCTCGCCATAGTTGTCACCACCTCGCGAGAAAACTGTCAAAGGAATAATGTTAGTGATAATACAAAACAAATACAAAAGCAAGAAAATAGATAAGTTCACCTGAGTCTGGTGCCGAGGAATGGAGCGCTCCACAAAACGCTGATCCTCGGGGGCTGGAGGAATCATCTCCTCGATCAGTCCGAACGTGCCCTGGTAATAGATAGACATCCTCGGAGGGACGAACTCCCTAGGCCGAGCCTGATAAAATAAAATTCAAAAGATTAGAATTCACTTGGGGGCTACCTAAAGAGAAATAAAAGCTAAAGCATACCGCTGCCTCCTCAGACAAAACAGGGGCTGGCGCTAGCAAAGGCAGCGAGTCATCCTCGTAACTCTGCCCTGAATGGACATGAGACCACCAGGGAATGCCAGGAGACGACCGACTCGCGCAGTCACGCATCAACGCCTCGTGAAACATATGTTGAGGCGGGCAAGCGGGGACGACGAAAACATCCGAGGAGTGCTGAATAGCTACCCTCTTGCCAAGATACACTGTAGCGTCATACGTCCCCTGAAAGTAACGACGCTCGGCAGTATACCGCATGGCCAGCGCAGGTATAACCAAATCAGCCCATGGTCAGTATACCACGTCAGGCTCCTACAAAACAGCTGTGTAAGATCAATGCACTCAAAAAAGTAATATCAAAAAACAAATGTTCACGAGAACCTACCGAGAGGATCAGATCTCGAATGCGTGCAGTCTCGACCTGGCCAGTACGACCTCCCCAACCAGCGCCAATGGGAAGCTCGCGAGGTGAAGGTCTCACCAGTGCAAGCGAGAGGAAGTACTCGTAGAACCAAATCTACATAGATGAGGAAAAATCAGCAAATGCTTGCACAAGTCTAGAGCTAATTTCAAAAGGATGGAAATATACCTCTACGACCCTCCAGAAACAGGAAAGTGCGACCTCTCCAGACAAGGCCCTATGACGGCAGGAACATCGCAGGCCCAGAAGGAAGTCAGCATAGGCCAAGCTGGCCCAGTCATACGTCCCGACCAGAGAAAGGTCGCGAACAACTCTTAGGTAGTAGAGAAGTACTCGACTACCCTTATCAGGAGAAAAGGTTCCTGACAGCAAAATAAGAACAAAGATGCGCACCCGTTGCTCGCGAGTGGTCGCATCATCCTCAAAAGCCGCTACTAGGGTAGAACGGCGGATGCCCGGGAACTAAGCTGTCCCGGCTGAGCCTCGGCACGGGCCCGAACTGCAATCGGACCAATAATTCCGAAACCATCGGTGAGTAGATAGTAATATCACTGTCAAATGGCAATGGAGAAGAACGAAACTCCAAACCTGTGATGAGACTGAAGTCGGCAAGAGTAACCGTCATCTCACCCCAGGGAAAGTGAAAGGTGTTGGTAGTGTCCTAAAAGAACTCCACCAAAGCTCGGACAACGAGGTTACCCCCATCATAGGAGTACATGGCCTGAGTAGCCCGAAGGAGGGGAGTCAACCCACAGGACTCCTAGAGCTGTCGCAACACCTCGTCTCTGCTGAAATATACTTTATATAGCGTACCGATGACGTTGTTGCTAGAACCATGACTGCGAGTCCTCCCGCTGATGAGCCTGCGTTGCACCCGCTCGAAAATATGGTGCTCAGGAGAAAAGAAAAGAGTGCGCTCATCCCACTCTGGAAGGGGTCCAAGTCTAGTAGAGAGGTCCGATCCTCACCCTCGCCGACGGGCTCATCCTCCTGGCGTGCGTCCCTCGTCTGAGAACCAGAGCCACGTTGCCTAACCATGCTATATTATGCAAATAATAAGGAATGAGACTCTATGGTATCTAAGGTTCGCCTAGCCGCATGATACTATGTTCGCAAAAATGGAGTACGTAGTACAAAAAACAGAGCACAATTTCAACATGAGCATAATTAGCATTTTCAAGTAATCAAACAATTTCTTGCAATACTATGACAAATATTGTGACAAATTGCACAAGAGGAACTAGTAAAAACATCAAGAACGGATCACATTGTTCTTCACGACCTCAAGAGGTCCAACAATGGTGAATCACTCATTTCTTCACCAAATTGAGTCAAACAAGTCTCAAAACACTCCCAAGGCAATGCATAAACATAACCAAGCAAGTTCAAGGCATAAAATTTAGCAAAAGAAGCGAATTAAGCAAAGACATGTTCGAATTTCTGGAATATTCGTGAACAAAGAACGTATAATTCAGCGAAAACCGAGTTGAGTTTGAATAAAACATACATGGATCGGGAAAATAGATGGAATAAGCTTTGATTTGCAACAAGTCTGAGCGAATTCGGTTGAGAATTGAGCGAGAACGAGAAGATTGAAGTTTTAAGCAAATGCGAAAAACAGAACAGCAGCGACGGAAAATGAAGAAGAAAGGGAGGGTATTTAAAAAACCCGACCTTGTCGCCAAACGACAAGTTTGTCGCCTGGCGACAAAGCCTGTCGCCTGGCGACAAGCAGTTCCGGCTAGCGCTGGAGCGGCGCCGGAATACCGGGCTCCATAATATGGTTATGTGAACCTCGTGCAGCAATTTCGGGTTCCTTGGTACGCCAGTTAGCCCCTATAAGAAACTTGACATGATTTAAATGATTGGCTCGATTACGATTAAATCAAGTGATCCACCTGATGAAAAATCGTCTCACTTAGCATAAAGCGCCTAAACATTGGCTCAAAGGCAACGACATAACGGTTCATAAACAGCAAAGGCACCGACGTAATGGTTCACAAGCAGCAGAAGCGCCGACGTACTGGCATAGCGAAAGAAAAAGTTCAAGCGAACTTTAAAGGATCAACAGGAATTGGTCTTCGGTGATATTCTTCGGAGTATTGTCGCAACAACTGACGATGGCTACAAGCAGAGTTATCTTCGATTGTGTTCCCTAAGATGTGGAAGATGGTCACAAAAAACTGAAGATGCTACAAGCAGAGTTATCTTCGATCGTGTTCCCTAGGATGTGGAAGATGGTCACAAGCGGCGGAGAATGACTACAAGCAGAGTCATCTTCAACAATAGGAGGCAGCTACAAGCAGAGCGGTCTTCAACCAATGCAACAAATCGGTTACTCTCAGAGACGTGTGCTCGACGGTGCAAGATACGCGTTTTTTAACTCTTTTATCTGTTTAACTAACGCTAGTTTGCTGGTATCGGCGTTACAAGAATGATTTAGGATCGCAGAACGATTTGAATCATTCTCCGTCCCTATCGCTACTTTGACTTTCGTTTTCAAAACTTGCGTTTCTCCAAACTCAGTCAAAGTGGGGGCTTCTGTAGACACCCAAATGTGTCTCCCCAAAACCAAACCCAGTGATGAATACCTTTTGCGTCGAATGATTATCAAATGAGGTGAAAGTGTGAAAGGTCGAGTGTTGCGGTTGGTTTTTATTTAAATTCTTTCTTTCTGTTTTCGAAAACAACTCTATTTTATGAAAACAGCCAATCCAGTTTAGTTTGGTCCATGACAAGGGTCCAATAATAGTGTAGTTGGATAGGGCTTGCAAAGAGCTTTCCAACGATATATTATAAGCCCAATTCCGATGAATAATGAGGAAGTTATGGCCAAAATACTAAACTGGGCCCGGTTTGGTCTTTACTTGCGGCCCAATGATCTAGGGGAGGGCCCAATGTTAATTATTATTCCTAAAGTTATTAGAATTGGTTATAGTCTTTTAGAATTCTCTAGAAGGTTCTCTTTAATCCTAATAGAATTAGAATTAATAATTATATTTTGATAAAGTTTTATTTGGAATAAAATATCATTTTATGAAACATACGATTTCAGTTTCATACGGACTTTACAAATCGATTTTGATTCATATGTGGACTCCGTGTTGAAAGCGCGTAGAAATCCAGGCTGTCGCCATACGACAAGCCTGTCGGGGGCGACAGGCCTGTCGCCATGCGACAAACCCTGTCACCTGGCGTCAAGGTCGGTTTTGCAGCGACAGTGTGGAGTTTTATTCCTTATCAAATTCTACTTATTTCCAGACTGTTTTCTTATAAATAGGGTCCTGAACCTCCGTTTTTATTCATCTACAATAATCAACAATCAATTCATCAATCATCTATTCTCTCTAAGCTCTCATCTCTCTAGCTCTTACAAAATTCCGCATTCACGAGATCTAGAAACACCTAGCCGAGTTCGAAGTTGCCTTCGCCCTAGACGTGAAAGGTTATAATTTCTAACGATTTGGTCCCTAATCTCTATTTCAATTATTTGATTTGATTGTTTGATTTATATATTTTCTTTGAAGTTACTAACGCGTGTATTTTGTTATTAGAAAGAGGTACGAGGCATCCAAGTAAGTACTTTAATTGTTTAATTGATCTTATGATATAGAAATCATGTTAAGATTGTTATTTTGATTCCTAGTATCATGTTAGGATGCTTTCCTTAGTATGATAGTTAGGGTGATTTGCTTATATCAATTATGATTCCTGCAATGCTTCTTATTTTCTTTTCTAATATCATGTTAGTACCATGTTAGGTTTAAAGCTTTGATATTTAATGCTTACTGACATGCTAGGGTTTGTTGTTAATCTTGTTAGTATCAAGCCTAGGATCTTGCTATTATTATGCTTTAGCTTTAACATAATTATGATTGTTATTATGATTATGATTATTGTGATGATTATTATGTTGCTTGATGTATATTATTGTTATTGCTTGATCACGCCTTTTATGCATGTTTAAAGGGAATTTGTACTTGTTATCATGCTTAATAAGATAATTAATAATCTTGTTGAGGGTTAATATGATTATAATTCAAGTGATCACCAATAATAGTTTTATTCGTGCATTAAATTCAACCAACATAGATAAACAAGTTTAGGGTCAATCTGTTAATTGCATGCTAGTCAGAAAGCGCACATGAATACCAGAAGAATAAAGTAGAGGCCTATTTAGGGCAGGTTCAATCTCTTTTAGGTTGGATTTGTACCCTCATCCCCGAACCCTATTTGGTTCAAGACCTTTTGGAGTTGACGATCTCCTGGATCGTTAAGGGGTGTAATCTTCACCTTGTGAACGGTTTACAAGTTCCTAAAACTTGTTGGCGACTCTTTTGCTCTAGCTTCCTTCCCTTTGGACCCCACCATGCTTAAGTGTATGATCACAGTGGGGTTCAAGCTTGGGGTTAATGGCTTGAAATATTCCCTACAACAACAAATGGAGCTCATGCAAGAAAGTAAGTTTGAGCAGATTATCCAATGACTATAGATTCCAGGGCATTAGCTTACAAGGGGTCTCGCTGGAAAAGGATCTTCTTCCGCAGAAGTTCAATGCTAACGACATCCCGAAATTCAAGGCAATGGATAACCCTTATTTTCATTTAAGAGCCTTTGAAACTGTAATGAATATTAAGGGGATAGATAAGAAAGCTTTTCATTCTGTGTTTTCTCTATCTTTAGAAACTGTTTGTCAGCAATGGTACTTTTCTCTTGATAAAGAGAAAACCTCTACTTGGGATGCTATTGTAAACGCTTTCATTGATAGATATAAAGGTAACATTCAAGTCAAAATCGATTATAGACAACTTGAGATGCTAAGACAAAAAGAGAATGAAGGCTTTACTTCTTTCTTTAATAAGTGGAGGGAAACTTCCGCTAAGATGATTTAGGTGCCCTCCGAAAAAGAATTTGTGAGGATGTTTATCAAGAACCTCCAAGAGAAGTATTCAAAACATTTAAAGTATCAACATAATTTGAATACTTTCAAGGCCGTCTATGATATCGGTATTGAAATCGAAGTTGACCTCGCAAAGCAAAAAGCTACTAACAATAATAACCACAGTGGCTGGAAAGGAAAGAAGAACGACAATCCTTCTTCTTCTGGAAACGCCCACTCTAGTAACAATGTTAGCACCTTTGATAATAGCGGTGTCTTAGCTATGGATAATCAAGGATATAAAAAGAAACCCAGGAGAGAGTTCACACCCATTGGAATGACCTACGATACTGCTTTCGATCGTCTCTACGATCGAGGATTAATCAAACCCATTGGCCCTACCGAGGATCCAACGCCAGAAAAGCGATCTTCAAGATGGGATCCCAATTCCTATTGCAAGTACCATCAAGGAAATGGTCATACCACCAATGAATGCTACAGGTATCAAAATCTCATTCAAGATCTCATAGAAGCAAACAATATCCCATTGCCTCTAGCTAGCGAGAAGACTAGGTGATGTTGAAGCAAACGACACAAGACAAAAGGCGAACGTCAACGACAAGATTTCATGACCTCTTTTTCTATTTCTTTTTCATTTTTTCCTTTCCCCAATAAGTCTAGCATAGGCACCTTTCTTAGATTTATTTTGTAGGTTTATTTTTCTTTTTCCCTATAATAAAATAAGCATTTATTTTCTTGCATATGATCATTTCATTACATCGCATTAAAAAAAATCCATGTCAAACTAAGCACAAGATATACCAATGATTTGAGGCACCCCTTGTAGCCACATCATATCACCTTTCACCCTTCAAATATGAAATCCTTTTTTGATAAACCACTTTGAGCCTCGTCTAACGATAGACCTTTCATTTTTCAACCCAAATCTACCTAACCTTGGGATGGGATGGTGTGCAACTTATGCAATTTTCAATTTCATAAAAAGCTTGAGTGACTTCAAAAGATTAAACTAGCAAAATAGAAACAATAAAAGTGTACAAAAGGGCAAGTGTTCCAATGTCTTTGACATGAACATGTCTTTGATATGAACACGTCTCAGATTGCGTTTCTTATCGAGTGCTCGGTACCATGCCCGAGAAACATGAATGCCAAGTGAGTGATAGACCGCATGATCGGGATTGCCCACACTTATAAAAATAAAAAAAATGCAAAAGCAAAAAAAGAAAAAAGAGTTAAAACACTCAAGCATAAAAATACAAAGATTCAAAAGCAAGGTTGCACACCTTGGGGGCTTACCTAGGGTGTTGAGCCTTTATCCCTTTCTTCTTCAAACCTTTAGCCTAACCACGTTACAACCCTTAAAAGACCTTTTTGAGGTATACACACTTGTGCGAGGTTCGGCTAGAGCTACGTAGGCAACCTCACATTGGGGTGCGGCCGTAATAAAAATGCATTCACATTTACGTTCATAATTGATCATATCTAAGAATTTCCAATGCTCATCCTCTTCCACTTAGAGCTAGACTTGGGGGCTTGATCCTCACATCATTAGCCTACCCAGCCTAAGAGTCACCATCATTTGACTCTTTTCAATGTATTTTTCCACACACTTAGCCCTTGTAGCCTAACTTTAATGTCACTTTCACACACATCATAGATACATGACCAAATATACTTCCCTTAGGAACCATTTGTCATGAAATATTAACACAACTTTGAAGCATACTTTGTCATAAAAAAATCACTCATCACTCATCATTGCATCACAAAGTATGAAGTGCTTAGCCTCCGTGCCTAAGTTACCCAAATACTTTCATCATTGAGTCAACAATCGAGATAGCCTAGGATGAATTAATCCTTTCACTATGAGATACAACATCAACATATACATTTGATTAAGCTCATTCAACATGCACCTTTAAAAACTCCACTTCATGTCTTTTTGCGTCTTTCCTTTTCAGGAGAAAGTCGGTAACATCCACAAAAATGACGGAAATTTTTGTTTTTTTGCATTTCGAGTCATGTACATATCAAGCTTCATGAGTCAACACTATGCACATACGAGTCACACGAAGTGATCATCATTAAGTCAAGTTTATACCTTGAGTCATGTCAAGTCAATGAGTCAAGCAACACTAAGTCTTAGGTCAACCCTAAAGAAAGATAAGCAAAGTCCTATAGTCCAAAATATAAATGCAAGTACATTTCAGTGAGCAAGAACATTCTCGGATTTTTTTCGAAAAGCCGCGAATGAAAACCTGACTCCAGCGTCAGACGACAAGGCTGTCGCCTGGCGACAAAATCGGTTGCCTGACGACAGAGCGAGGACGCGGCGACAGCGGTTTCCAGCATGCGCCGGAGCAGAAATGAGATACATGGCCCCATATTGGATTATGCGGACCTCATACAGCAATTTCGGGTTCCTTGGTACGCCAGTTAGCCCCTATATGCAAATTGACATGATTAGTAGTCGGCTCGATTACAATCGCAGTAAGTGATTGACCTGACGACGATCGTCTCACTTAGCTTAAGCGCCTAAGCATTGGCTCATTATAAGCACCAAGACATCGGTTCAAAAGCAAGCACTTATACGACTATTTTTCCAAGATTGGATTGTCATCCCCAACTGACAATATTTCTAAATATGGATTGTCGCACATTCTTCTTAAACGACAATTTTTCCAAGATTGGATTGTCATCTCTAGCAAAGTTTCTAAGCGTGGATTGTCGTACTCTTTCTCTATTTGGAAATTTTTTCCAAGTTCAGATTGTCATCTCTAGCAAATTTTCCGAGATTGGATTGTCATACACATAGTTCCCTATGGCAAAATTTCCCAAAGGATTATCGTAAGTCTCTATTCATCGTAAATTTTGGCAAAGGTTCCTTAACGTGGATTGTCATTCATTTCAGTAAGTGGAAAATTTTCCCGAAGTGGATTGTTGGTCGACTCTTTTTTGCAAATGTTCCAAGACGCGGATTGTCAATAGTGGCAATATTTTCCTAAAAGGATTGTCGCATAGCGTTGGAAAATTTCCAAGGTGGATTGCTTTCAAGAGTTATATTCCAAGATGTGGATTGTCGATCATAGCAAAGTTCTTATGACAGATTATTATGAAGCATTGGCAACTTTTCCCAAAATTGGATTTTGGCAAATTTTCCGAGATACGGATTGTCGCTTCATCGTAGCAACATTTCCAAGGATGGATTGTTACGTAGTATTGACAACTTTCTCTAAATCGGATTGTCATACATCATACAAGAGTCGTGTTGACAACTGTTCCTGAAGAAAAGAGGATTGTCATCACCCAAAGCATCAACAGCAAAATTCAAGCAACATTAAGGATTGACAGGCGTTGATCTTCGGTAATTTTCTTCGGAATATTATCGCAACAACTAAGGATGGCTTCAGGCGAAGCAATCTTCAATCATGTTCCCTGGTTTGTGGAAGATGGTCACAAAGCGGTAGAAGATCGTTTCAAGTGAAGCAATCTTTGATAATATTCTCTAGCTTGCAGAAGACTATCATAGCAGAAATTGGAGGCAGTTACAGGCGTAGCAGTTTTTAGGCGGTATCCCCTAGCTTGAGGAGGATCCTAAGAAAGCTCTTTGTTCAGAGGCGCGTGAACATATCATCAAAAGCTCTATTGTTCAGAGACGAGTGAACTACAAAACAGCAAGATGGCGTTCCATAGATTGTGGAAGGTTGTCACAACAACAATGCAACAACAAAAATCGGTTACCTTCAGAGACGTGTGCTCGACGGTGCAAGATACGCGTTTCTTAACACTTTTATCTGTTTTAACTAACGCTAGTTTGCAGGTATCGGCGTTACAAGAATGATTTAGGATCGCAGAATGTTCTGAATCATTCTCTGTCCCTATCGCTACTTTGACTTCTGTTTTTGAAACATACATTTCTCCAAACTCAGTCAAAGTGGGGGCTTCTGTAGACACCCATTTGTGTCTCCCTAAAACCAAACCCAGTGATGAATACCTTTTGCGTCGAATAATAATCGAATAAAGTGAAAGTGTGAAAGGTCAGGTGTTGCGGTTAGTTTTAAAAATTCTTTCTTTCTGTTTTCGAAAAACAACTCTATTTTATGAAAATAGCCAATCCAGTTTAGTTTAGTCCATGACAAGGGTCCAATAATAGTGTATTTGGATGGGGATTTCAAAGAGCTTTCCAACGATATATTATAAGCCCAATTCCGATGAATAATGAGGAAGTTATGGCCAAAATACTAAACTGGGCTCGGTATGATCTTTACATGCGGCCTGATGATTTAGGGGAGGGCCCAATGTTAATTATTATTCCTAAGGTTATTAGAATTAATTATAGTCTTCTAAAATTCTCTAGAAGGTTCTCTTAAGTCCTAATAAAATTAGAATTAATAATTATATTTTGATAAGTTTTACTTGGAATAAAATATTATTTTATGAAAAATACGATTTCAGTTTTCGTACGGACTTTACAAGTCAATTTTGATTGATAAGTGGGCTCCGTGTTTGAAAGCGTGTAGGAATCCAGGCTGTTGCCAAACGACAGGCCTATCGCTACGTGACAAGCCTTGTCGCCACGCGACAGAGCTTGTCGCCAAGCGACAAGTTGGTTTTGCGGCGACAGCGTGGAGTTTTATTCCTTATCAAATTCTACCTATTTCCGGACTTTTTTCTTATAAATAGGGTCCTGAACCTCCGTTTTTATTCATCTACAATCTACAATCAACAATTAATCTATTCTCTAAATTCTCTCTAAGCCATCATCTCTCTAGCTTTTCACAAACACAATTCCGCATACACGAGATCTATAAACACCTAACCAAGTTCGAAGTTGCCTTTGCCCTAGACGTGAAAGGTTTATACTTTTCTGAGGGTTTGGTCCCGAATCCAGTCTAAACTTTTTTACTCTTTATTTCAATTAATTTAATTTAATTCTTTGATTTTATACTTTTCCTTGAAGTTTACTAACGCGTGTATTTTGTTATTAGAAAGAGGTACGAGGCATCAAAGTATGTAATCTTATTGCTCTATTCTTGTAGAAAGCATGTTTAAATTTGTTTCATTCCTGGTATCATGTTAGGATGTTTCTATTGCTTTCTAGTATCATGTTTAGGGTGCCTTTTACTCTTTTCTAATATCATGTTAGTAACATGTTAGGTTTAAAGCTTTGATCTTTAATGCTTAGTGACATGCTAGGATTTGTTATTAATCTTGTTAGTATCATGCCTAGGATCTTGCTATTATATTTAAGCTTTATTATTAACATGATTATAATTGTTATGATTATTATGATAATTATTATGTTGCTTGATGTTATATATTATTTTTATTTCTTGATCACGCCTTTTATGAATGTTTAAAGGGAATTTGTACTTGAAATCATGCTTAATAAGATAATTAATAATCTTGTTTAGGCTAATATGATTTTAATTCAAGTGATCGCCAATAATAGATTTATTTGTGCATTAATATTCAACCAACATAGATTAAATAGGTTTAGGATTAATCTAATGTTTGCATGTTAGTCAAAAAGCGCACATGAATACGAGTAGAATAAAGTAGAGGCCTATTTTATAGGGCGAGTTCTTTCTTTTGTAGATTGGATTCGTACCCTCATCCCCGAACCCTATTTGGTTCAAGACCTTTTGGAGTTGACGATCTCATGGATCGTTAAGGGGTGTGACCTTCACCCTGTGAACGGTTTACAAGTTCCTAAAACTTGTTGGCGATTCTTTTACTCTCTTTTCTTTCCCTTTGGACGCCACCATACTTAAGTGTATGATCACAGTGGGGTTCAAACTTGGGGTTAATGCTTGAAATATTTCCTACACCCACTCACTCACTCGAGGTCTCACATCTACAGCGTGAACAAAGCTGACGATAAGTGGCAGAGACCCCCAAGGATGGTTAATAGGAACCGTTATCCCAGAAAGTGGTGTGACTTCCATAGGGATCATGGCCACACAACTGATGAATGCACGCATTTGAAAGATAACATAGAAGACCTAGTGTAGACATCCATTTGTGTCTCCCCAAAAACCAAACCCGGTGATGAATACCTTTCACGTCGAATCATAATCGAATGAAGTGAAAGTGTGGAAAGTCTAGTGTTGTGGATAGTTTTTAAATTCTCTTCTTTCTCTTTGTTTTCGAAAACCTATTTTATGAAAATAGCCAATCCAGTTTAGTTTGGTCCATAACAAGGGTCCAATAATAGTGTAGTTGGATTGGGCTCGAAAAGAGCTTTCCAACGATATATTATAAGCCCAATTCCGATGAATAATGAAGAAGTTATGGCCAAATTATTAAACTAGGCTCAGTTTAATCTTTATATGCGGCCCAATGATCTAGAGGAGGGTCTATTATGAATTAGCATTCAGGATTGATTATAGTCTTCTAGAATCTTCTAGAAGGTTCTTTTGAATCCTAATGTGAGTTTTATGAGTTTTATTTGGAATAAAAAAAGTGTTTTAAATGAAATTACGATTTTATCCCTCGTACGGACTTTTACGCTTAATTTTATCGAAAAATAGAAAACGTGTGGGAAAATTGCCTGCAGCGCCGCACACCAGGCTGTCGCGCGGCGACAGAGGCAGTTGCGGCGCCAATGTTATGTTTTATTCCTCTTAAAACTCTGATTCTTTTTTATTTATTCCGGATTATTTTTTTCATTATAAATAGCGTCCTCAATTCTTCATTAATGATTACCAACTCTCATCAAGAAAATCTTGATACTCTCTCTCTCTCTCTCTCTCTCTCTCTCTCTCTCTTTTTCTAAACCAACTTTTCACAAACAAAATTCGGCATTCACAAGATCTAGACACACCTAGCATAATTCGAAGTTGCCTTCTCCCTAGACGTGAAAGGTTTGATATTTCTGAGGGTTTGGTCCCAAATCTAGTCTAAACTTTCTTAATCAATTATTTAATTTAGTTGTTTTGATTTTATTATTTTCCTTGAAGTTACTAACGTGTCTATTTTGTTATTAGAAAGAAATACGAGGGATCCAAGTAAGTTCTTTAATTGTTTTATTGATATTATGATATACAAATCATGTTTAGATTGTTATTTTGATTCCTAGTATCATGTTAGGATGCTTTCCTTAGTATGATGTTTAGGGTAATAATAAGTTCCTTAAATCAATTATGATTTCTATGATGCTTCCTATTTTCTTTCTGAATAGCATGTTAGTATCATGTTAGGGCTAAAGCTTTGATCTTTGATGTTTAGTGACATGCTAGGGTTTGTTATTAATCTTGTTAGTATCATGCCTAGGATTTTGCTATTATTATTATGCTTTATTTTTAATATGAACATGATTATTTTAATTATTATGATTATTATTATGAATATTATTATATTGCTTGATGTATATTTAATTGTTATTGCTTGATCACGCCTTTTATGTATGTTTAAAGGGAATTTGTACTTGTAATCACACTTAATAAGATAATTAATAATCTTGTTTAGGTTAATTTGATTATAATTCACGTGATCGCCAATAATAGTATTATTTGTGCATTAATATTCTACCAACATAGATTAAACAGGTTTAGGGTAAACCTAATGATTGCATGTTAGTCAGAAAGCGCACATGAATACGAGAAGAATAAAGTAGAGGCCTATTTTATAGGGTGAATTCTTTCTCTTTTAGATTGGATTCGTACCCTCATCCCCGAACACCAGTCATGGTTCCAGACCTATTGAAGTTGACGATCTCATGGATCGTTAAGGGGTGTAACCTTCACCCTGTGAACGATTTACAAGTTCCTAAAACTTGTTGGCGACTCTTTTGCGCTAGCTTCCTTCCCTTTGGACGCCACCATGCTTAAGTGTATGATCACAGTGGGGTTCAAGTTTGGGATAATGTTTGAAATATTCCCTACAGTTTTTGGCGACTCCGCTGGGGAGGATTTCTATTTTAATTCCTGAAATTTATTTCGGCAATGATTTAGAATAAGTGGATGAGACTCGAAAAGTTCTAAGTATTTCATGTGCGTAATTTTGATTAACATTATTGTCATATGCATAAAAAAGGATCTCATTGGAAAGACCATCAGTAATAAGTCAAAAACATAGGATTTTTACACGTAGGAAATTTGAGGAATATCTTTCACAACTAGGATCGAAATAATGCTGCGAAAAACTGGAAAATTTTACGAACACAGAAAACTGGAAAATTTATTGGCATGTAGGAACTGTCTAGATTACAGAGCCTGTCGCTGAAGATAAGGCTCTGTCGCTGAAGATAAGGCTCTTTCGCCGAGCGACAATTTTGTCGCCAGGCGGCAGGGCTCTTATCGCGGTGACAGTCCCTGTTGGCTGGCGCTGCGTTCTTCCAATACCGAGCCAGAAATATGAGTTCTAATTTCGACCAGTTCTAGCACTGTTGGATCGATTCTACTTCCTGATTGAGTTTTTCTCACTTTTCTGAAACCCATATGTGTTCTACATATGGACATAACCCTCTGGGAATTCATGCTCCATCTACCTGATTGAACGCTCTAAGCAACAAAGGGTACATCCGAGAATGTTGAATTCACCAAACCATGGAAGCGAGTTTAACTCGCGGGGTCCCATCCACTCGCGCCAACCCTTCCAAAGGTAAGGCTTCCGCGCGGTGCATCCGGACTCATTACCATGGACCCTCTTTGACTAACCCATATCCCGAACTTTAGAGAACTAGAGCCATGGTTAGGTTGCAAACTCATTGCATCGTGTTGTGCCTACTTGAATATTTGTGCATTATTTGTTGTGCATACTCTATGTGTTTTTCCTAACCGTTTGTTTGACTTGTGTTTAAGCCTAAATAAACTAATTAATGACTAAAAAGGACTTTGCCTAATTAATTAATTAATCTGAGTAATTAAAGTTTAATAATTTAATCAAAATTGACTTAGTACGACTTTAGACCTGTCCCGTAGAGTAAAAATACTGAAAGCAATCCCAGATTAATGCTCCAGTATTGGCGCAAAAATTTGGGCTACAGCGCCAAACGCTGCTGTGCAACGCCATGCGGTAACTCTGTCGTTTGGTCCCCAGAGCAGGAAATTCCCAGGCCGATGCATTATCAAAGTTAGCTAGCTCCACCCTGTAGAGCCTCACGAGGACAGTGATGGTGGAAGTCTTGGAGGAAAGCAGCATCGCTGAAAAAGAGCAGGTGAACTACATTGGACAGCAACGAGCTTGGTTCACAGACATACTGGCATACAAAGTTCATGGCTCGCTGCCGGACGATGAAGTGCAAGCTAAGAAAGTGAAGAAAGATGCTAACTGGTACGTGGTGATGAACGGAGAACTCAACAAGAAGGGCTTCTCAAAGCCACTGCTAAGATGTATTCCAGAGTGGGGGCAGGAGAGTATCATGGAAGAAGCACACTCAGGAATATGTGCCAACCACATTGGTGGAAAAGCATTAGGAATAGAAGTTCTTAGAAGGGGTGCATACTGGCCAACTCTAGCTCAAGACGCACTGGCATATGTGAAAAAGTGCGACAAGTGTCAAAAATACTCCCTAGTCATAAACCAGCCGGCATGATCTAACCCCAATCCTCAACTCGATCCCTTTTGCTCAGTGGGGAATAGACATATTAGGATCCTTCACCACTGGGTCAGCGGGCAGGAAGTAATTCATAGTGGCAGTGGACTATTTTACCAAGTGGATAGAGGCCGAGCCCACTAAGTACATAAAGGCAACCCAAGTGAGGGCGTTCATATGGAAAAACATCATCACAAGGTTCGGGGTGCCGCACTGCATAGTCTTTGACCAAGGATGCCAATTTGACTGCGACACATTCAAGGATTACCTGGAGGACATGGGCACCAAGTATGCAAGTGCCTCAGTCTGTCACCCGCATAGTAACGACCAAGCGGAAGTAGCAAACAAGCTGATCTTAACAGCCCTGCAAAGGAAGCTGGAGGAGCACAAAGGCCTATGGGCTGACCTAGTCCAGAGGTGTTATGGGCAAAAAGAACCACTGAAAAAGAATTCACTGGTAAAAGCCCTTTCACTCTAGCCTACGGGGCTGATACAGTTGTCCCAATGGAAGTACAAATTCCCAGCCTGAGGATACAACACTATGAGCCACAAGGAAATGAAAAGCGTATGTTGGAAGAGCTAGACTTCCTGCCGAAAGTAAGGCTACAAGCAGCCCTCAAGCTGGCAGCCCAGAAGAGCAGGATTTCCAAAGCATTCAACAAAAGAGTCAAGCACCGGGAGCTCCTGCCTGGAGACTTAGTCCTCAGAAGGACAGGAACAGTGGGAAGAGGAAACCAGCATGGAAAGCTGTCAGCCAATTGGGAAGGCCCCTTTATCATTGATGAGCAGGTAGGACCTGGTGCATTCCTCCTCACAGATCAAGAAGGTCGAGTTTTAAGGAATAGTTTCAATGCTGATATGTTAAAGAAATATTTTGTTTAAAAAAGCAAGAAATTAAGTAGAGCCGGGGATAATTGTTTCAAATTTGCAAAGAACTCTGTTTAGTTCATGTTATGTCAATTAAGGCATTTAAGCCATTTTAATTCAATGAAATACAAGCCTCTACGTGAGGAGTATATTGTGTAAACTTGTTTAAATATATCATGCTTTAGCATCATATACTAACATGCAAAAAAAAAAAAAAAAAAAAAAAAAAAAAAAAAAAAAAAAAAAAGAAAGAAAGCATGCAAGTGCTGAAGGCAGAAATCACCTTAGCATGAAGCAGCGAGACGACGCTAAACGACAAAAGAACATCCCTCCCTAAAAATTCACCTTACCTGCTCAAAGTAAAACAGGGCACCACCTCGGGGACGTCTGAGGAGGAGGTCTGGCACGTTCAGCTTGAGCAGGAGAGGACAGTGAAAGCGAAGAAGGATGAGTTGCGTGGGCAACACTAAGGTTCTCTTAGTCCCTCCCAGCTCACCTCTTTGAGGGGGAGAGGAGGAGGAGATAGACATATAATAAGCCCTTACGAAAAGAAGTAAGAGGCACAAAACAACAAGTCACGGCATAAATAAGCTGAATGACACAAAACAACAAGTCGCAGCATAAATAAGCTGAATGACACAGAACAACAAGTCACAGCATAAACAAGCTGTGTAGGCTGTCTAAAATGTGAATGAAATTATTGGCCCTGCTTTGGTTGGCAAGGTATGCTTAACGATGATAATCTATTAATTTGAGCATTTTTTTTAAATCTTATTTCTACATTTGATTATTGACCAAATTGATCAGTTTTTTTATCAAGATGCTCATTTTCTTTCTTCTTCTTTCTGGGTTTAGATTGGGTCTTTTGTATTGGTGGGTCTGAGAATGGTGGTGGAGTTAAGCGCGATTAGAATGGTGATCCATTCAGGGAATCTTGAGAGCGGTATGTGCTTTATTTGCTATTGTCTGGAACTATTGGTTTGAGTTCTTGAATTGATGTGGTGGATTGTAAGACAACTGCAGTGTATTTGCCAATATCAAGAACTTCCTCTAATAAAAAATAAAAAAAAAAGTTAATTTTATTTTGATTTGATTGGAAGAAAAGTTAAAAAATGGATTTGTGTTTTTATTATTATTATTTTTTTTTTATATTAGGTTTTAACAGGCATTAATGTGTTCATGAAGGAGATTGGATGGAAGATTTCATCACTTGGGATTTAAGCAAAGATGGAGTTTTTAATGTTAAATCTGCTTATCATTATCTTTTAACAGGAAAGTGTTTAGTTTCCACAAATATAAAATCATGGAAGAATTTATGGAAAATCCATGCACCTTTTAAATATAAGATGTTTTTGTGGAATTGTGCTCACTCTATATTGCCAGTAGCCGAACCTCTGTCTACTTACATGCCTTTGATATCTCCTACATGTACTAGGTGCAATTTATATTCAGTCTCATATCCATATTTTTAGAGATTGCTTTTCTTCTTCAATTTTGTGGAATGATATATTTGCTAGAGTTTATCTTCCAAACAACTTTGATTTTAATATCTTTAAAAATTCTACCTGGAAGATATGGATGAATTATAATCTTGGTTTGGATAAAAATTGGAGATTGATCTTTGTGACTGCGTTGTGGCATTTATGGTTGCACAGAAATAACACAATATTTGATAATAAGCAGATTAGTTCGGTTTCTCTTTTCACAAAATTTCGCTTGGACTATCAGATTACTAACTCTATTTTACAGGATAATAAGAAAAGAATGGGCAAGGAGCCAGTCACTTCAACCACTGATTGGGAAGCACCTAAGGAAGGATACTTCAAAATCAATACGGATGGCGCTTGGATGAATTCTGCTCTCTTCAGGAGGAGGTGTTATTCGAAGGTCAGATGGCTCATGGTATGTGGGATTCTCATGCAAGTATGATGCTGTCTCCCCCTTTCTGGCTGAGTTGTATGCCATGAATGATGGTCTGTCTATTGCGGAGGATTTGAGAATAAAGAAGGTGATTGTTGAAACGGATGCTAAGCTTTTGCGTGACATGTTCCTTACAACAGATCCTAATCCTCACCATGAATTAGCTGCTGCAATTTGTGATGTTGCAGCTGTCCTGTCCAAATTTAAAGTTGCTGTGGTTACTCACATACCAAGGGAGAAGAATGAACTAGCCCATCGTCTAGCTATCTTTGGACGGGAAATGGCAGTTGGGTACAAAACCCACTATCTAGTTCCTGATTGTGTGTCTAAGCTTTATGAAGCAGAGAAGGCAATGGTGGAATCTGCTTCTACTTGACAGGGTTGCTCTAGTGGTCTTGGTTATGGATGTTGTTAGCTTTTGGGTTGTTATGTAATGTAAATAGTTCCCTCTTATTAGGGTGTTTAACGGTTTTAGTTGTTGCCTTCTCTTTAGGCTTATTTTGCAATCACATAAATTTTCAATGTAAATATTATGTGATGACTTATGTAAATATCAAGGCTTTAGCCTTTTAATATAATCTATCTTTTCTTTGTGTTAAAAAAAAAAAAAAAAAAAAAATTGAAGGAGATTGGACTATTATCATTGTGTTAAGCTGTGGAATTGGAACTATAGCTGCTGATGATTTTCTCTGTGATAAGTAATTGTTATTTTGGCTCACTTTTTCTTTTCTAATTGCAGTATACAGTGAAGAACTTTCAGTTTGCTTTGACAGTTGAGCCCAAAAATGCGAAAATAGTGGAGAAATTGACATGGGCTCTGATCACTGAAATGCTGACTTGCCTACTATTCCACCAACCATTGCGGAGGAGATTGAAACTAACCCATTTATATGTGTTGCACATTATTCCTCTTCAGTTTAGGAGCTATTTATGTTATCATAAAAAGTGTTTAAGTTGTCAGATTTCTCTTTAGAAACATTTCTTTTTTGGATATTTGGTCGAATGTGAAGTGCTCCAAGTCTCTGTCGGTATTGTTAAGTGTTATAGGGTCCGTCACAGGATACGCAGGCTTCATTCTTTTTACCAGAAAGCCCCTTGTCCGAACTTGTATTTCATTATTGAGTAAACTTGGTTGCCCATATATAACCTCCCCAATTTAAAGAACTTGGCCATAAGTGTACAACCAAGAATCACATCTCACATTGACATGAATTTTGAAATTTGTCGATTGCTTCCAAAGAGTTTCAATTCCTTCCTTAATACATAGTTATTACTCTCTTTTTTCCTAAATGTATGTTCCAGGTACATTTTATACGATTTTCTATATTTAGTTGAGTGGAGTTGATTAGAAGGTAAAATATTGGGACCATATTGTTAATGAGAGATTAATGGAGGTATGGGGCTATATGGCTATCAAGAAAGTAGAAAATTCTTATATGAACATCAAAGAAAGCATGCATATAACCATATCCATATAGGGACATAAAGAGTACTTCGGTATAGGTAACTGACAAGAGGCCTTGGGGTTGTGATTTTAAAAAATGGGTATGATTGTTTATTGCTCATTTGTAGACTCGATTACTAAAGTGGATACTCTGTAGTAAGCTGTGTATTTATACTCTTGCCATGCTTGGAAACACACATGTTACAGCTATGTGTGGAGCTTGTCACTTAGAATTTGTCAAAGGCTTAGGGGCCGATGAAGTTCTCGACTATAAGAAGACTGAAGAAGGGGTTAATTTCAATTTGGGAACATCCTATTTGTATAGGCCAGGGCTATTCTTGATTCTACTTTCATTTTTTGTAATGATTTTATATGGTGTTTTTATTGTTTGTAGTGTAAATTTCTTTGGTGGGTTTGTTTTTTTTTTTTTTTTTTTTTTTTTTTTTTTTTTTTTGCGGGGGATTTTTCTCCTTAGTTTATTTTGAGAATTCTTTAGTGGGTTACTTTGTGCGAAATGGGTTTCTTTGTGCTTTGAATTGAAGGAAACTCATAAAATTGACTTGTGTACTATGGTAGGGGGTTATGATCTGAGAAGAATCTTATGCCTTGATTTTTTTTGGCTGCTAAAGACTAGAAAACCTTACACAATAATTCCTAATGTTGGGTGTGATCACACAATAAACCTTACACAATAAAGCCTTGCACAATAATTTTTTTGATCACCTCTTTGATTTTTCTCAAATTTAATAATTCCTTATGTTGCTCTTATTTTGATCACTTCTTTGTTTATATCAATCAATCAAAGCCTTAATCCCATAAGTGGGGTCGGCTAACATGAACCAAATTTGATTATTTCATGTAGTTATCGACATAAATCTTCCTCCTCCATCTCTTACAGTCCAATGCTTCATCCTCATGCAAATCCATATACCTCATATCCTTCCTAACTCCTTCCAACAAAGTAATTTTCGGTCACCTCTTTGTTTATGATGATGTTTTAATGAATTTAGTTCATGATTTACTTATATTTTGGTCTTTTTTTGTTGTCCTTTTTAGCTATAATTCTCAATTGCGTTTATGTATTTAAGTTCATTTATGACCCACGTTATTTTGTTAGGGGTTACCCGACTTATTTAGTTAGGGTTATCCGAGTTACTCGGTCAGGGGTTACTTGATGGGTTGGGACAAGGGTTATTCGAGGGGTTCACTTGGTCAAGAGTTACTTGAGAGATTACTATGACAAGGATTACTTGAGTTACTTAGTCAAGGGTTACTCGAGGGGTTACTCGGTCATGGATTACTCGAGCTACTCGGTCAGCGGTTACTCGAGTTACTCGGTCAGGGATTATTTAAGAAGTTCGATCAGGGGGTTACTTGGAGTTTAGTCAGGGGTTACTTGAAGGGGAGGGGTTACTCGGTTAGGGGTTACTCGAGGGGTTCAATCATGGATTACTCGAGGGGTTACTCGACCAGGGGCAACTTGAGGAGTGACCAAATAACTTGAGCAACCCCAACAACTCGAGTAACCCCTAGTCGAGAAATAATTAGCACAAAGCAAGACAAAGCTCAAACATATGATCCAATCCAAGCAATGATATTAACTTTTCTAATTTTCTATACTCCATATCAACATAAGTGTCAATGCTTATCAATTGTTTGTGATATAAATAATTGCTAACATTAATATATTCCGATATGAAATAATTATAGTTTACGCACTCATTCCAATAATTTATATTCCATACAACTACGAATTCATAACAAAATAACAAAAACTTGACCAAATAGATTTATTTAGCTATTCACTAATGGCTTCCTAATTTAGATTAAAAAAATGGTACGAGCACTAACACTAGTATATTGTAAATTCACTTTACAAAACATCCAAATCACAAAACTTGAAATGTAGGCTTATCCCATTATATTCTTCAGAAACCTATCCACCAACTAACCCTTTCACCTCCTCCTCAGAAACCTTACAGAAATTGAAATGACCCATAAACTGTCTTCTGCTATCAGGAAATAGGAATGTCAGCGCTTGAATCCAGCCCCCCCAACTAGAAATCAAGTTGGTCCACTAAAAGTCAGACGTTGGCACACATGACATTTACTCTCTCGTTCTTTGATTGACGATCAACGACCTTCTCAGATGCTGCAACAGAAGCGTTGTCTTTATTCCAAACATAATCCTTAGCAGCTTACACCTTCGTAGAACTCCCTGCTCTAGAAGCTGCACCTGGTGCCTTACTCACTTCACTAAATAAAAGTATGTAGATAATCAATACACAGTGTAAGAAGATGCCAATTGAATCAAATATTAATTAAAATAATACATACGGAGTAATTAGAGGTGTTATTGAACCGAACTTATTCAAGTATGAGCTTGAGCCTCAAGTCTCGAGTTTTTGGATCTTGAATTCTCAAATTCAATTTATATCTACAAGGTGTAAAACTTATTTTTTAAGTAGTAATTATTTTTTTTTGGAAAATGATATATATAGCCCGAGGGTTATGAACAAAAGGCTAAAAGAGGAAAGTATTAATGAAATATATCCCTTAATTACATTGATTTGCATGTTATTATGTCATGTATTCCTAAACTACGGAGTTCCAAATAAGGAAATATATTTAATGCTTACATACAAATCATTAAGTTGAGCTATTAGATGTTGGACATTTAAATTTTTTTAGTTGAGCTATTAGATGTTGGGCATTTAAAACTTTTGAGTCGATCATGAATAGTTTTTTAGCTGACTCTGTTAGTATTAAGGATGATTCTAGAAAAGATCGACAACTACTGATTAAGGTTGTAAATAAGTTGATAGTTTTGAGATAGAGTTCATATTTAATCAAAAGGGTCAAGAATAAATAGTTGATCTATATTTAAGAATCGTGAACAAACACCTTTCATTACACTATTTCTAATTGACTGTATATGAAGTACATTGAGCTTGATAAAATGATAACCCTAATTTATTATAGTAAGTACTTATTTGTTAGGTATCATATGATTTGGACTAGGAAACTTCCCCCGATCAAATGACAAATGAGTGATAAGAGTACTTGGATTTAGTGGCTTAACTTAAATATTCTAGGAGAAGATTTGGTTTACATCTCGGCCTTTTCAGCTGGGCAACCCCAAACAAGTATATACCTTTAACTAGGTTTCTTTCCCGTCCACAACTCATAAGGTGTCTTAGGAACTGCCTTACTATGTGCGTGCTTAATTTGCTTTCCTTTGATGCAATTAATACACATATTTAAATCACTACGGACAATTGAGGAAGAATATCATTTTTCATCAACTCATTAACATTTCGTTGGAAATGACCCAATCTTTGATGCCAAGAGAAAGCAGAATTTTCATTAGATGCACTACGCTCGCTTAATGCCTTGACTTTCTATATAAAACAAGGATTCCAAAAATTTATTATCAAGATTGAACCTGCAAAGTGAATCAATCAAAGTACCACTACCATATACTTAATTATTCTTGTACAATGAAAATCCACCATGTCTAAATTTAATTTAAAATCCTAAATCATCCAAATTACTACTAATAGATACAAGATTTTTAGCACAATTTGGAACAGAGTGACATCTTTCAAGATATTAACAAAATCCAGTGTTTAAAATCAATACATAGTCTCAATACTTTTTATTCGTGCCTTCATAGTTCATCCTGCTTCCCATGAACAAATACTGCTCAGTTCTGTCTGATGGGATGGATTAAACGGAATCCCTGTTCAATAGGAGACACACGAGTGGTAGCACCAGAATCAAACAACTAAGTACTTTTACGCACTTGTATAAGTTTCAATTCAAAACAACTGTAATAATGCATATTTTTCTTCTCTCAAGCCAAGCTATTCTTTCTTGAAGTGTCCAGATTTCTTACATTAAAAATACTTCTTTTCCTTTTGGATTTGAGTTTTATGACCTTTTATAAAAGTCTTATCTTTCATCTTGTTCTTGTAAGCATCATGTCCTACAAGATGGATTGTTTGATCCTTCATATCTTTAATCTTCCCTCTTCTTGAACCAACATAGCTTTCAATCACTGGAAAATTCCATTTAATATCCTTAATGGTGTTATAGTTCACTTGAAATTGGCCAAAATAATGAGGTAGAGAGCTAATAACGAATTGGACTAAGAATGTCACATTTACATTCATCCCCATGGCTTTAACTTTGCTGCCAAGTTTGTACTTCAGTAACAAAGATAGTATAATAATGTTCGGTACTAGAGAGGGTATGGGGGCTTTGATCTAGTTAGTAATTAACTAAATTTTCTTTGACCTAGACAAACCCTTTTATCAAACTTCAATCTTGCTTCAAATACAGTCCAAATGCTTAGGAGTGTTGTTGGCACATGTGTGATTAGTAGACTCGTTAGTGTCTATCTAAAATTATTTATGCTTAATTTTTGCTCAAATGATTAGTATATATTTTAGCTGAGGTTCAATATGCTTTGTAAATTGTTGAACTCTTAAAAGAGACAAAATATAGGGAATTTAAAGAAAATTAATTGTAGGGAATATTTCAAGCATCCAAAACTTGAACCCCACTGTGATCATACATTTAAGCATGGTGGCGTCCAAAGGGAAGAAAGCTAGAGTAAAAGAGTCACCAACAAGTTTTATGAACTTGTAAACCGTTCACAGGGTGAAGGTTACACCCCTTAACGATCCATGAGATCGTTAACTCCAATAGGTCTGGAACCAAGACTGGATGTTAGGGGATGAGGGTACGAATCCAATCTAAAAGAGATTGAACCGCCCCTATAATAGCCTCTACTTTATTCTACTCGTATTCATGTGCGCTTTCTGACTAACATGCAATCATTAAATTAACCCTAAACCTGTTTATTCTATGTTGGTTGATTATTAATGGACAAATAAAACTATTATTGGCGATCACTTGAATTAAAATCATATTAGCCTAAACTAAATTATTAATTATCTTATTAGGCGTGATTTCAAGTACAAATTCCCTTTAAACCTGCATAAAAGGCGTGATCAAGCAATAACAATAATATATATCAAGCAACATAATAATAATAATAATAATAATAATAATAATAATAATTACTTCCTCCGTTTTTATTTACTTGCAACACACCTCTTTGGCATGCATTTTAAGAGAGATATTAAACTAGGTAAACATATAAATTAAATCATAAATTTTTACCACCAATAAGAAGAAAGGAATAAGTTGCTACGGTTAAAATTTCATAGCTTAATTAATTAATTCGTTTACCTAGTCTAATCACCTCCTCGAAAAGTGTGATAAAAGGTGTGTTGCAACTATTAAAAAACAGAGGAAGTATAATAATAATCACAATCATAACAATAAAGCTTAATAATAATAGCAAGATCCTAGGCATGATACTAACAATATTAATAACAAACCCTAGCATGTCACTAGACATTAAAGATCAAAGCTTTACACTAACATGATACTAACATGATATAAGAAATAGGAAGCACCCTAAACATGATACTAGAAAGCAATAAAAGCATCCAAATATGATACTAGGAATATTTAATAAATACCCTAAACATGCTTCTAGGAATTAAATAAATCTAAACATGCTTTCTATATCAAAAGAATAATTAAGTAATCAAGTTACTTACTTTGATGCCTCGTACCTCTTTCTATCAAAATAATACACACGTTAGTAAACTTCAATAAAATATTAAATCAAACAATTAAATTAAATTAGTAAAGAGTTTAGAAATTGGATTTGGGGTCCAAACCCTCAGAAAGTATCAACCTTTCACGTCTAGGGCGAAGTCAACATCGAACTTGGCTAGGTGTGTCTAGAACTAATGAATGTGGTATGGTGTTTGTAAAAAGCTAGTTTAGAAAGCAAGAGCTAGGGAGAAAGAATAAGCTATATTGCTTGAAGAGAGAAGAGAAGAATTAGAGAATTCTAGGTTGTGGATGACTTGAAAACGGAGGTCAAGGACCCTATTTATAAGATAAATAGTCCGGAAATCGAAAGAAAAGAGATCGAGTTCTAAACGGAATAAAACACATCCTGTCGCCAGACGACAGGACCAGCGCTAGGCGCTGTTTTAGAAAATCACGTGTTTTCCACGCGGAATCCACTTCTTAATATGATTAAGTCATAAAATCCGTGTTTAAGGTTAAAATCGTATTTTCATAAAAACGATTATTTTATTCCAAGTAAAACTCTTAAAATATAATTATCAATCCTAATTCCATTAGGATTTAAGAGAACATTTTGGATAATTCTAGAAGACTATAAATCAATCCTAATAGTTTTAGGAATGATAATTAATAATAGGCCTCCTTAGATCATTGGGCCCCATGTAATAACCAAATCGGGCTCAATTTAGTATTTTGGCCATAACTTCCTCATTATTCATCAGAATTGGGCTTATAATATATCGTTAGAAAGCTCTTTTCGAGCCCTATCCAACTACACTATTATTGGACTCCCATCATGGACAAACTAAATTGGACTGGCTATTTTCATAAATAGAGCAGGTTTTCAAAAACAGAAAGAAGGATTTTTAATAAAAACGACCGCAACACTATACTTTTCACACTTTCACTTCATTCGATAATCATTCGACATGAAAGGTATTCATCACTGGGTTTGGTTTTGGGGAGACACAATTGGGTGTCTACATTAACCATATGGGGGTAACCATCCGTTCGCATGCCTCCCAAGACATGTGTCTACCAGGCATTTCTAGCGCACACCAAGAACATGCCTTGGATGCTAGTGGTGTGGGTTGGACGCCCACTTCTGGCAACTCTAGGTTGGTTTTGGGAAACAAACCTTAGAGGATACTAAAAAGAAAATTTTCACAAGATTTTAGAAAGGCGAGCACAAAGTAGGCTTTATTTAAGGTTTGGAGTTGTAGAATTGAGGTGTATGTATATGGAAAGTTATATATAAGAAAATGAAATTTATTTTCTTTTTTAAAACAAGATATGACACATTTTCCTTATTACTCCTCACTTCTCCCTTCTTTATACTTCTATACTTTTCTTTTTCTCCATGAGTTTTTATATAACCAAACAAACCTAAGATCAATTTTTCCATCAAACACTTTTTTTTATATATAATTATTTCAAGAAAAAAGTTAAAATATTCATATTTGTTATTTCCCATGATTCAAAAATAAGAATGAGAATATTCATATTTGTTGTTTTCCATGACTTTGAAAAAATATTCATATTTGTTATTTCCCATGATCTTGAAAAATAAGATTGAGAATAGAAACTCAAAAAATCTACTATTTTATTTTTGTTTTTAAAATACATTTTGTTATTGTGATATAATTTAGAATAATAATAATATATCTTAGTGATATTTTAAGATGAATTTATGGTAATTTTATATTGTTTAGTATTAGGTAAATTATATTACGAGTATTTAGAATATCACTAAGAAATTATTAATATTTTTTTTTTTGTAAAAAGTTGTAATCATGAGTGTTTATTGGTAGACATTTAACAATATCTCAACATCTCTAATAAGCAAAGCACATAACACGTCATCTGTCTAAACCATCAATGTACCAAAAAGAAAAATAAAACAATCAAAGTACATGCATAACAACTTCAATCATTCCTAACTACAACAGTTCTAATACCCAATTATACAATTATGATAACAAATGCAACATTTTGAGTTACTAATTGCTATTTTTCAATAACGTGACTAAAAAATTAGTAGAGCTATATAAATTATCAAAGGAGAATAAAATATATTGTTGATTCGCAATATCTATTCTTAGAACACTTTTTATTGAATTACACCAAACAAAACATTATGTATGATAACCAACTAAAACATTACTACCTTAACTCGATTTGAAACAATCGCCAGCATTATCAAGTTGCCTATAGAACCCTGCATGAGAGATGTTGAGATTTTCATAACTTTTATTTTTGTTGTACTGTCTTAGCAAATCTATTAAAAAAATCTTTTTTTTAAAAAATATATATAATAATTCAGTTGAATCAATATTATAATTCATTAAAAAAAAAAAGCAAATTCATTTTATACTTGAAACAAATTAAATTAAATTAATTTTGAAATTAACAAATAACGTGAAACACATTAAAGTTGTATCAATCTTTCGCTTTTTGATGCAGTATAAAGTGTATTTTAGCTCGAAAAAACAAAACCAACACTCTATTTATATTGCCCAATATGTCCAATATATATTTTATATATATATATAATTGGTTATATTAATTAAAAAATAAAATATTATCTTTAAACATGAAACCCGTGCGAGGTACAATTTGTTTGAATTTTTTAAAATAATTTTTTTGTATTTATGTCCTACAATTTGTTATATATTCCTAATATTTTATATTTAAAGATAATATTTTATATTTAATTAGTTTTGATTTAAACTTAAATATTGGCCAATTTTGCTTACATGATAATTGAATTATTAATTACAAAAGAAATTAATTGTAATACCCCGTATTTTTGAAATGTATTTTTTAATTAATTAGTATTCTCTTAAAAGGGTATTTTAGTATTTTATTTTACTATTTGATTTTTTGAGCCAAAATGATATTTGAATTTTGGCCCCAAAAGTATTTTAAAACTCAATTATTATTTTTGAATTTTGGATAAGATTTATTATCCATTTATTTTTTATTTTAAAAAACCGGATTATTTATATATTTTGGATATTTTAATTAAAGCAAAAACTATATTTTATCATTTAATTAATAGGTCCAAAAATTCCTAATGATTGACTAATATTTTCCGATTTTCCTAGTGTGGAAAATCTGATTTTCTAGGTTAATTTATTTGGTATCTTTTTAATTAATTATTTTGTACAATAAATATTATTTACACAATTATTTTTAGGAAAAAATTGTCAAAAATACTACAAACTTTGAGCGATCCGCCAAAAACAAGTCAAACTTTTGATTATTTCTAAATAATACAAACAATAAGGGGAATTTTCTTTAAACGAGTCATTTTACCTATAACCTAAATGACCGGTATTTTTTTTTTATGTATAAATTCAATTAACACTTAATGAAAAATTAATTAACATTAATAATTAATTATATTGATAATTAGGAAAAAAACCACTCTACCCTCCACCACTACCAGCTTCCTTCCCCTAATTCCACCCCCGACGGCGCCAGCCCTCCCGTTGCCAGCCAGCCCGCTCGCCCTCCTTGTCGTCGCCCTCGCCCTCCCCCAAACCACCATCACCGAACCCCCTCCTTGAAATCCCTTTCCTTCCCGACGAAAATCCACGAAACCCCTTCCCTACATGCGAAAACCCATAATTGCTCTTTCTCCCACCCTCGAAAACCCTAGCCGGTAGGATTTCATGGGTGGGTGAATGGGCAATTGAGGGTTTCGTGGGTTTTCATAGGGTGGGTTTTTGTGGTGGGTGGAAGACGGGAAAGGGAGTGGGAGAGGTGGGGATGCCGGAAATGGAGTCGCAGCTGCGGGGGAGGAGGAGGGGATTGAGGCGCCGACAGGGTGTTGCCAAAGGGCTGGCACCGGGGAAAGGGGATGGGCAGCAGGGAAAGGAATGGGTGGCTGGTAGTGGGGGTATTTTTTTAAAAAAAATAGTAATAATAAAATTTAATCTTTTCAAAACATTAAATAAAAAAAATAAAAAATTTAAATTAAATTCTCAAACCAATTAAACAATGAGACGTGTCTCATATATATATATATATATATATATATATATATATATATATATATATATATATATATATATATATATATATATATATATATATATATATATATGTGTGTGTGTGTGTGTGTGTGTGTGTGTTTCCCTAATTACCCTCTAAATAATTTAATTAGACTCTAATTTCTTCTAATTACCTTTAACCCGGCAAATTACTAAATAATTAAATTTAATTAATATATATATATATATATATATAAAAACCACCACCCCCTCCCCTTCCTTGCTCCTCCTTTTCGCTTTCCCCTTCCTCCTCATTCCTCCTCCCATGGCATCAACCCCCTCCCCCACCGGACTCTCTATTCAGATCCCCCCACCTTCGGCGACCTCCTCCACCGCTAGAAGACCCTCCATTTCCCCCTAATTACCGCCTGACAACCACCTCCTTGAATTTGAAAATCCCTAGAAAATCGATTTGGGCAGGGGTTTTTAAATTTTGTGCATCTTGCTTGCAATTGAGGCTTGTTTTGGCTTTTATGTATGTGATGCTAGATTGATTTAGAAACAAATGACCATTGATTTGGACTTGATTTTAGTATGTTTGAGTAAATAAGGGCCAAAAATTCGAAGGGAGGTGGTGGTCGCCAACAGAGATAAGGGGGAAAGAGAGGGTCCACCGATAGTGGAGGTAGGTCGCTGAAGGGGGGGGGGGATCTATGCGGCAGGTCCACTGGGTAAAGGGGTTACTTCCAAGGGATGGGGAAAAGGAGGAAGAAGGGGAAGGGGTGGTTGGGGTGGTGGCATCACTGTGGTTTTATGTTTTTTGGTTTTTTGTTTTTCAAAATCATATGATACATGTCATATAATGAATTAAAAATTAGTCAAACTTATTAAAATCATGATAATTTTAAAAACTGATGACATAAAAGTGAAAACATCTTTTTCTTGTTTTCTGTTTTTTGGTTTTTTGTTTAAAAAAAAACGATGCTAAACAAGCCCTTAGTAATTGAGTGGGTTAGAGATTAATTAGAAGAAATGAGAGAAAATTAGAGTCCAATTAAGTTAATTAGATGATAATTAAGAAAATAGGTTTCTTCTCGCAAAAAAATAAACATGGTGATTTTTTTTACTCCCATCTTGTTTTAATAAGTGTTACATTTACTAAATCCAGCCGTGTTTTAATAAGTGTTATACTTCATTTTTTGGCAAAAAAAATACTCCTTCCGTCCCTATTTGATAGTCACTTTTGGGCAATTTTCACGAGAATTAATAAACATGAATAAGAAGTACTCCCTCCGTCCCTTTTTTACATTCCTGGTTACTATTTTGGGTATTCCAAAATTACATTCCTCCTTTCTATTTTTAGTAAGTTTTTTTTTTCCAAATATCCTAAATCAACTATCTTTTTCTGTTGTATAGTTAATGCTTTCTCACTCATACTTTCCTAATCTCACTCATAATTTTTCAGAATCCTTGTGCCTAATTTAAATGAATATGATTGGTTAAAAATTTTCAATTAGGAGCATGTGATTGGTCCTTTTTTTTACAAAGGATTGATGACATGTCATGATTAATCATTAATCTATGTTTGTTTCCCATTGCAATATCTCATTATTATTATTTGTCTTATTATTCTTTCCTCCTTAATTCCCGTGTAAATTTACAAACAGGAATGTAATTTAGGGACGGGGGGAGTAGCAAAAGTACGTTGAAAAAGTAAATTTACATTGGGTATGCAAAAAAGTAGAGAGAGAAAGTAATTAAAGTACATGGGAAATCAAAAATTACATGGAAAAATTAAATTTGTACAAATATTATTGCAAATTAGAGAGAATTTTGGTAAAAATTTAATATTAATGGTACTTAAAAAAAGCAAATGTGACTAACATTTTGGGGCACCAAAAATAGAATAAGTGACTATCAAATAGGGACGGAGGGAGTACATTTTATTATTTTAATATCATATCTATCTTCTCTCATAGGCTCATAGTCCACAACCAACTCCACTACTATTTTTTTTTATTATATCTTTCCTCTCACATTCATAACTTTTTAATAAAATACTAACTCACTATCTTTCTTTTACAATTTTTTAATACTTCAACTACTCCATTTACCTCTTATTTTATTTAATTCAATTAAATTGACTAAAACTATGTGCCGGTCAAACTGCAACATTTATTAAAACACGGAGGGAGTAACCAAAAAGCTTTTAAAAGGTTTTTTTTTCACAAAATGATGGTTTTAAAAGGTTTTTTTTTTTTTTTTTTTTCTTTTTTACAAATTATCCATATATGTAAGAGCATTGTGAGATATATTGTAAATTCACTTTACAAAACATCCAAATCACAAAACTTGAAATGTAGGCTTATCCCATTATATTCTTCAGAAACCTATCCACCAACTAACCCTTTCACCTCCTCCTCAGAAACTTTACAGAACTTGAAATGACCCATAAACTGTCTTCTGCTATCAGGAAATAGGAATGTCAGCGCTTGAATCCAGCCCCCCCAACTAGAAATCAAGTTGGTCCACTAAAAGTCAGACGTTGGCACGCATGACATTTACTCTCTCGTTCTTTGATTGACGATCAACGACCTTCTCAGATGCTGCAACAGAAGCGTTGTCTTTATTCCAAACATAATCCTTAGCAGCTTACACCTTCGTAGAACTCCCTGCTCTAGAAGCTGCACCTGGTGCCTTAC
Organism: Chenopodium album; assembly: GCF_948465745.1. NCBI lineage: Eukaryota > Viridiplantae > Streptophyta > Magnoliopsida > Caryophyllales > Amaranthaceae > Chenopodium > Chenopodium album. Next base: position 54,137,360 of record NC_137845.1, on the reverse strand, counting down.
TCACTTCACTAAATAAAAGTATGTAGATAATCAATACACAGTGTAAGAAGATGCCAATTGGATCAAATATTAATTAAAATAATACATATAACCTTTTCCACTGCTGACAATGTGACATTGGAAAGAAATGTTGACAACAAAACTAACATATCTGAATCTTTTGCAAATAACAAGGAGAACATAAGTTAACATACCCTTTTTTTGGGCCTGTAAGAAGCCGAACACTAATGGTAATTCTAGATGTCTACAATTCAAATTTCAAAACAACCAATCATACATTCTTATCCCACTTCTAATTTTATTACTATGCATATAATATACCTATCGATTAAGGCACATTTCACCCATCAAAATTTAAAATGTACAACAATCCTAAAAGAAATACAATCACCACGCTACATAATACCTTTCATAATTAAAACCTTTCTTAACTAAAACCTTTCTTAATTAAAGAGTGTAAACAAAGAATTTGAACATGGACATCAAGCTCAAAAACAAATACAATTAACCCATTGCAGATTAATTCACAAATAATGCAAATATCGACACATTACAGGGGACACTGTCATTGGACACTAAAATCAACAAAAATATCAATAATCACAGCTAATCAACCATACCAACAGTATAATCTGATATTGACTATAGCTGAAGCAGAATTTAGGAAAATGAAACTCTAGTTCAAATCATCAATAATTTAAATGCCAAAAACAACATTCATCTAACATAGATAAATTACAGCATTAATTCACAAGAGAAATATAATCTATAAGGAATGACAAACCTTGAATGTGAGAAGTAAGCGTGATAATAATCAGATGAAGAAAGAAGGGTAGAGTTGAATTATCTGTTAAAGAGGAGAGGGAAGAAAAGATTGTGGTCGTTCCTTTTCGTTTCATCAGAACATTTGATGACGTTGTTTGTACTGGTTTTGTAAAGTATATAAAAGGAGGAAAAGTGAGAATTTTAACATCCTCAAGAAAACACTGTGAAGGTTTATCTAAGCTTGTAGAGCTTCTCAACCTGATGTCATGCTCTTTCCAACCTGATGTCATTGTGCCTTCCCAAGTCTCTAGGTGGGATGGGGTTTCGCAATTTGGGGACTTTTAACCAAGCATTATTGGCTTGGCTAAGCAAGGGTGGAGGCTACTTTGTAATCCCGACTCTTTTACCAAAAGCCTGGCAAAGTGTTAATGGAATACAGAGAATTCTGAAATAGGATTTGTGGCCAGTATTTCAAGGTATGCCTGTTATAAAAACCCACCATTTCTGAAGGCACAGATTCCCACCATCCACAGCTTTCTCACGGGAAAAAGGAAGGGGCCAGAGGGCGGATAAACAAAACTACTCGTATTTGTCAATTGAAAACACAGAACTGCAAATTCTTTAAAAGTTTATGAATCAGCAGGAGGGGAGAGTGTCCTAAACTTCATGCTCAACAAGAAAAGATAAGTGCAACCTTAATTCACACATTCACAAATTTCAGATTACAAAAGACGATGATTAAGCTGCTCATGTGAAGAGTGTAAAGAAAACTACAGCGGTATTGCCAGTATGAGTGTATGACATACCCCAAGTATTGTGGGGAACTTGCACGGTAAGAAGGGCCAAAGAATACGCTTTGTATCTTTAAATCAATCAGATTCGGAGTTGCTGCCTCAATCTTTACCACTACCTCATCAGTCTTTGGATCAAGAACAAAAACCTCAACATGCTGCAGCAAAGATAAATCTAATCAGAAGACCTCAAGATAATATTTCTGTTCAAGAATTATAAACCTTTTTTTCTTGTTTAAGATGATTTTATCTACTTATACCAATAATACCCAGTGACTGAGCAAAGGTTCGAAAGCAAATAAGATTATACTCTCCTTTTTATGATGCAACCGCATTGTAAAGGCTAAAAACATGACACACAGACATACACTCACCAAAATAAGAGAGAATTCAAATATATAAATAAAAATCTCCCTTGAAATTTAGGCCATTTACTCCAGGAAAGTGTATATAAGAATTATGGCATCCCCTATTATTATTTTTTTTTTTTTTTTTTTTTTTTTTTTTGACAGGGGCATCCCCTATTATTAGACAAATACTAATGTATGACAAATCCAAGGTGACTGATTATTATGCATCTCCTTTGTTCCATTAAAAGGATGTTAGTTTGCAGGATCTAAAAAAAAAAAAAAAAAACCTATTTTACTCTAGCAGTGAATGAGTAGATCCGCTGTTCATTGATGCTGAGATTGCTGACCGTTGACATAACTATCAAGGATTGTCAGGCCTCCTGGCAAACGCTAATCAGTGAGCATCTCTAAAGAATTTGCTACCTTTTTTTTTTGGTGACTTACGTGTCTCACAATAAATTAGTGTGAAACGATCTCACCCAAGACATAATTTTCAAAAACTTTTGTATACATCCGGTTTACACTAACATTAGTGTACATCGAGCAGTATAAGGGTAACTTTTAGTTAATTTTAGGGTAACTTTTTGCCTTTTTTTAAGTAACTTTAAACACAATATAATTTTTATATAAATAGATAACAAGAAAAGTTTTATAAAGATAATTTAATTACATTCAATCACTAATAATTAATTTTTAGTCATTTAAAATGTGATTCTTTACTAATAAAGCATAGATAATATTTTTTTGTATTGGATTACTTTTATGCATATTGGGGTAACTTTTATTCATTTCAGGGGTAACTTTTAATCACTTTAGACTATCTTTATAATGGATGTACAATAATTATTGTACACCCGATTTTTTTAAAAGTTTGTGCATAACTTTTCCACTTAATAGTATTCATGAACTTTGAACAATCCTTTAAAAACTAAATAATTTTTAAACTGACTCCACTAAAGAAGAATAGACATATGCCCATATCCTATCCTTGTATGTTAAAAATAAAGAATAAAGAACACAAAAGGGCAAACTGATCCATTCAAAGCAAATTCCTGTAGCAGTTTAATGCATATTGGCAAAGCAGCTATTGTATGTAAGGCTTTATTACTTCCATGGACATTTGTCATGATCTGTGCTTCTTGCAAAGAGAGAGGAACATATCGAAGTCTAAAAGAGGCTTATTCTGAAAATGAAAGAGGCAACTTGTAATAGTTTTTAACTTAACATATCTCAAAAAGAGCTAAGGAAAATGATGTTTGAAACCATAACCAACCAGTGGTAAGCCATGAACAATGCGTACCATTTTCTAGACAAAATTTTCGTTCTCATTTGACTCTTCCGCAGAAGACTTGGATAATATTACCTCGTACTGTTTTCCTGCAATAACTGCGTCCTTGGGAGGATTCATCAAGCTGGGTTGATAGTCTGAAGACAAAAGCCTATCCCACAATATATTTGTTATCATCCAAATGCTTGATTAGAACAGCTTAACCTTTGACATTTTCATTAATGAATCATCTAAATTTACTCCTACACATGTATGAACACAAATAACAATACAAAGCCTTTATAAATTAGTGATCTTGTTCCAAGTGCATGCATATAGGCAATTATGCATTGCACGTTAATTGAAAAGTAACTGAAGACTGAACAGTATACAACGCATGTACTCGGATTGACATTGTTATATAATTCGAATAAGCTGTAAAAATGAATTCATGAGACAAATAAACCAATCAAAAATTACAAAAACTCACTCAGTATAAAACTGAATAAATTGAACAGTGTTGCAATGTTTATGATTTTAGATTATAACAACAGCAAAATCATAATCTAAACCACCAAGAGGTTTGAGACCTTGGCTTAGATCTCTGCCGTAACAAAAAGAAATAGGGTGAAAAACAGGCACTACCACACGTCCACACCAGTAAAGTATATGACAGCTTAAGATATCTAAAAGTCAACAGGTTCTTTCGGACCAGATGCTTACTTAGCAAGGGACGTTCTCACATAATTGTCCAAGCAAGAAGTTGTAAATTAGTATCTATGCTAGTAAACTCACAATAAGCACATCCATAGCAAAATAAAATAATTATCTGTGATGAATAAACCAGCATAAATAATGAAAGGCTGAAAGCATGTAAATGCGTATTCCTACAATCAGAGATAAGATAAGGGTACACAGGATTTTTTTGAAGTCTGCAATATTTAAAGAAGCATGATAGCACAACGCACCAAATTTCAACAGCATGACCGTGCTGGTAGAAACTTTCAAGCTTGTCAGAATACGTAGCATCCCAATAGCTCTGAAGACCAAGCATTGAAGCTATTCCACCACCGTCTTTTGCATCTTTCTCTGAATCCTTATCTGAACTGTAATTCGCCAAAGAAACAAAATCCAATTTTCTGTAAACACAAACAAAAAAAATTTAATTTTATTTCAGCAAATAGGCATCAATTGTATTTCAGTCAAGAGCAAGAAAATATTAAGTTGGTTTCAGCTCAAAACTATTGCAATACAAAACCTGTCAAATAAAATAAAACCTCAAAGGTGCAAAGTATTGGACAAATTTGATACACAAACACTTACAGTACTTGCTTAACACTCTCAACATTCATTTGAATTTACCCATACATAAACAACAACCATTTTAGCAAGACTAAATCTTAGCATCCATTCTTTAAAATCAATATAAAAATCATTAGTATGCTCATGGATCAAACAAGTTTATTAGCACTCAACATACACCATAACTCATTTACGATACTTATTCTACAATATGACTTAACTAGTCCCTCTCAACATTAGGATCCCATTCTACCTTGTTAGCATGACAAACACGCACTCTTGGTAGATCTCGAAAGTTTGCTCCTGAAACACTTATTAAATCCAATACCCAAGTGGAAAAGAAGCAAGCAGTCAAGTAACATAAGATGATTACCTTTTTTTCTTAGGAATCCGACAAACCCTCTGGTAATCAGAGAACTCAATTTGACAATTTGGTACGTAATAAATAGAATAAACGATCACATAAATTTAAGAATGACTTCTCATTCTTCTTAGGAGCTGCATGTAAATTAAAGTCTAACAATACGTTTGTACGTTTAGACTTCTTCTCTTTCAAGCACGATTCATACATTGTACGTTGGTCTGGGAACCATCTTCAATAATGATCTAACCTGTACTCAATCATCTTCATGCTTCATGACTTGTTCATGCACATCTCAATACACATGTTGGTTAGATAATCATCATTTATTCATAATCATCAAAACCTTACAACAGTATGTATACTAACCTTTGTTTCATTTTGTTAAGGTGCTATAAAGCCTATAATTACTATATCAATCATGTAGCAATAACGATGACAATATCAAATCCTTAAACTCAGTATTAGGCTCGACTACATAAACAATTTTTTTTTTTTTTAAGTGTTTAACGAGTCACGAGGGTAGATGATGAAAATAATTTCAGAATCTGATTTCCTGGGAGCTGGGACTAGGAAGGAAGCTTTGATCTAACCAACTGAGTTATCTCATTTTCACATTAAATACCATTATTAATTACTAAATCATGTAGTTTGATCAATAATAAGTCAGTAAACTATGTCTAATAAATTTGCTCCTGCAGTAGCCATGCATTGTTCTTGATTATGTACAATGATATTTAGAGACATTTTGTAAGACACCAAAAGACAAGCTTACTTTCTACTAAGTCTCTTGTATATTAGCTAATATTGATGCCAGCACAACCTTAAAAACTTAATGACCTAAGTCTACTCAATCTAAGTTCAACTAAGTTAATTAATAACCAACCCTGAAAAAAAACATGTATTTGTTTTCTCCGTGTTAGGAAATAAGGGTGTAATTGTGTTTGATTAATGCGGAACAATGCAAGTCAATGAAAAATAAGGACGAGAAAAGTAATAAATAAGATAAACAAAGAACATAAGGATTTACGTGGTTCGGTCAAATTAGATCTACATCCACAGGTGGAGGATTCGAGAGTTTCTTCACTATAATGGAGAAAGAACGATAGAATAATACAAGGAGTCGTCCTAAATCTAATGGCTCAAAAGATATGATCTAATAATTGATCAATTAAAGGGTCCTTTTATAACATAAGGAAACTACTCTAATTAAATCCTAAAATTGTTCCCAAGTATAGTCAAATAGTCGTCTTGGATAGATATAATTTTAGGAAATTATCCATAAAACACTTAAGCTTAAAACGGACCCCAAAAACCACCCAACTCGTCCAGACATGGACGTGCTATGTCAGCATCGTTCTAGCTTTGTTAGGTCTTCGTAAAACGGTCATAACTTTTTTCGTTACTTATCGGAATTGAGCATATGACCTATCGTTGAAAAATCTCTTGAACCAAGATATCACCTGACCTCCAACTTGAATAACCTCAAAATCACTTATAGTTTCGAGTCACAATTCAACGTTTTGAAATTTTGACTCCTGAAACATTCTAAAAAATTATAAGTCACCTTAAATGATTTGTATATAACCGAGTATCCGACATGTTCATAAAAATTATTAACTTGACAGACAATTAATTTAATGGAAGACTTTTGAATGGCTACAATAAAAATTGTAGCCATTGTATTAGTTTTAATCTTGACCCTTTATTTTTATGGATGAATCTTAATCCAACTTTAAAATAAAAAAATAAAAAAATAAAAAACTGTTAGATCACAAAACGGTTTTCCATTTTTTCCTGTTGATTTTTATAAAAATAAGGATGCTACCTGCAATTCCTAAGATCAATTGATCAAACATAGGAAATGTTCATCAGACCATCACAATTGTGTTTATATGATATTTAATGTCTGACACTTTAATTTTGTGGGATTAGAGTGGAGTATATTAGATCATCCTGGCAAAATCAAAACCAAAACCAGAGAAATGAATGGAAGATATTGAAAGCAGTGCACGAAAGATTTTTTTAATTTTCAAGTAAACAATCATCTTAAGATAAATAAATTAAAAACATCATATCGAATATACATGAGCTAATTCATCAAAAAAAATCGGTAGAAATCCTTCTTAAACAGATATTTTCGAATTACAGTGTAGAAATTACTGATTTTATATGGTTTTTTTTTTTTTTTTTTCATATCTTAAAAGTCAACTAAATGAATGGATATAATGAGTCTTGTTGATTGAAGGGTTGAGATTCACTCAATTATAGTGGCCACAATTTTATTATAGTTATTGCAAAATTGTCCTTAATTTAATATGAACAAGAAATGTATAAAAATGGGATATCATGATCACAATTCACAAAGTTGTACGTAAACTAGAATGTTATGCTTTCGCTTTAACTAGAAATATGCCAGATATTAGCCACTACATACCACATTCTACTCTAATTGATAGTTCCATGAAAAAAACAACCTTAAGTATTAGGAAAACTACAAGTCATTCTTGGTTGTCATCCAACTATCACGGAACTTTTACTTGTAAAACAAATAAATATTTAACAAAGGTGCCAATTCTATTGATTTACCAAATAAAGAGGGGGTGATTTGGTAAAGGGTACTAAATATGGAGTCCCCCTTAGCCATCCTCACGACCCTTCTTAGCATTATTGGCCTTACTAATCATTCTTCATCCCCATCTCCGTTCCAGACCATCTCCGTCACCATCCCCATCTCGAGGAGGAGAAATCAATACGACTGCAATTAGTGGCAAACTTAGAGTAGATTTCTACAATTCAAGTTGCCCAAATGTAGAGCAAATAATTGGAGATGTTATTCGTAAAAAATCACAAGAGAATCCAGGAATTGTTCCTGGCATTATCCGTCTTCACTTTCATGATTGTTATATCACGGTAAATCTATAACAAAAATCATATACATCCTTAATTACTAATTATCATACTCCTGCATGAGCAAGGTAGACAACGATTTGCATTTTATGCATGTACACGTTTAGAAAATAATTTGTACCATTTTATATTATAAATTAATTATAATGTTGCATTTATTTGTTGAATGAAAACTTTGATAATAAAAGGCATTAAAAAAAATCATTTTAATTCTGATAATACATACTCCGTATAATTCTTCATGAATATTCCATTTGCAGAATGCACACAACACACTGACATTAATTGACATCCTTTTAAGAAAGACATAATACAAATTAAAGTAATATTGTTACCAAATTTTTTTTTTTTAATCAAATGGATCATGCAAATTTGAAAATTTTACGATAGTCATTTGAAATATGACTGCCATAATATTTTAATGATTATATAGTACTCTCTCCGTTTTAAAATACTTGCTCCACTTTTCTTTTGCGCTCGTTTTTAAATACTTGCTTTCCTTATTTGGAAATCTTTTATAATATTTAATTTATAATGGGACCCAATTTTATTACTTTTAGTTTCTCTCTCCTCCAATTTACCTTCCACTAACTCCACTACCTTTATATTTTATTATTTTCTTCAATTTCTCCTAAAATTCCGCGCATAGAAAAATGGAGCAAGTTTTTAAAAATAGAGGGAGTACATAATTAATATATTTTTTCAAGTAATTAATTATATTACTTTATTTTAGGTATAAAATAGTATCATCAACAACTTTTTGATTAATCGAATTTTTTGTTTCATTTATGTAAGAGTAATTTTTTTTCTTATTTTAAAATTTCTTGAAAAATATTTATTTTATGTTGGATTAAAAATTTCAAAAAATATATTTGCATGGTAGATATAATAAGACTAATTGTGTCTATTTTATAAGGTGAAAAAATAAATCAATCATATTGTATATCATTAAAATAATATGGTAAAGCGACTACTGTAAAAACAATGTCTGTAGTATGAAATTTCATACCTTATCAAATAAACCTCCACCTTTTAGAGTGACCATAAACAAAGCTTTTTTTTTTTTTTTTTTTTTTGGGGGGGGGGGGGGGGGGGGGGGGGGGGGGTGGAGTATTCATATAAGAGATTGGTGGTAAATTGCAAGGCAACTTACAAGATAACTAATGTAAAACTAGACTTTACCACCTCTTACAAAGGAATATTATTTGTCCCACAAAATATATCCCTTGTCGTAATTCGCAAATGATAAGAAATCGAGGCAGTATTTTTTTTGGTTTAATGGATTATTTAGATTTCTATTACAGACCTGTGAAAAAAAAAAGATTTCTATTGTAGTAAAATGGTGATTAGTGTTGATTACTTTTTTGCTTCATGCATATATAATATTGCTATGATTGCTAGCTCACTGTGATCATAACAGGGTTGTGATGCTTCAATCCTTCTAACCCCTCAAAGATACAACTGTTACGACGCAGAAATGACATTCCCAGCAAATGGCAATTCCTTGAGGGGCCTGGACGCCTTAGATGCTGCAAAGACGGAGGTTGAGAAGCAATGTCCCGGCGTAGTATCCTGCTCAGATCTTCTGGCATATGCAGCTCGAGATATGATTGTTTTATCAGGAAACCCGAAATATGATGTTCCTGCAGGACGTCGTGACTCTTTTAACACTCCTGGTGGCATTGCAAGTGCCCTTCCTAAGGGAAATGATACTATTGCTTTTCAGCAAGTAGCGTTTGCAGAACGAGGTCTTACGTTGCAGGACATGGTAGTGCTAGAGGGTTCACACTCGATAGGCCAAACCCGATGCCAGAACACGATTGCAGAAGTTGGGTCGATGGATAAAATGCCTGAAACAACAAAGTTTGTGGACAAGCAGTTCCAGCAGATGGAGAAGCAGAAGTACTGTCCTGAATCTCAGGAAGTGTTGTTCGGGGAGTTACGAGTACCTTTGTTTCCCGAGAACCCTAATAACTCCGATTGGGGCAACGCGTTCTACAACCACATTATGAAAGGCAGGGGCTCGCTCCCTTTCGATGTATCATTAGCCGTTGAACAGACCACAAAAGATATGGTCCAACGTTACGCCTCAGACAGTGCTCAATGGCAGCAAATGTTTAACGAAGCCATTGTCAAATTGGGAAAGGTTAATGTGCTTACAGGAGATCAAGGCGAAATCAGGAGGAATTGTAAATGGATTAACGCAGTTTCTACAGCATAATACTAATTTAAAGTCTAAACTTGAGATCTCTTGTACCATCAATTACACAATGTGCGTTACAACTACAAAGAGTAAAGCTAATTAGCTAACATATGAACCACCCGACGACACTGAATAAGTTGATTTATCTTTATAAGCCCAGCTTCAATCTTTATGAGTTTCAGGGAAATTTTGTCAATCTTAAGTGTTACTTACTATTCACTATTCAGGCCTCCAAGCTAAGAAATGTACTATTTTAGTTAGTTATACCAAATTTAATTTCCAACTAAAAAGAGAGAACAGATATAACAAACATATACTTTTAACATTTTTATAGCTATGCTGCTGAACTAATACTGCGGCATCTATGATCTAAAAATGGTAATCTATGGCTCAAAACACTGAATAGCCTGAAAATCTAGTATTACAAACTACAAAGTCCTCAATCTTCATCAAATGTACTGCATAATACGAAGTACTTCATACATGATTTTGTCACAAATGGACACACTTATCATTTGGGTTTTACCGAGTTTTTTTAACATCTCCACTATAGGCATCTTATCGTCAACAATTAACATTTTCTTATACATACTCCATACTTCGTAATATTTATTATTTAATGTAACATTGTAACATGAAGTATGGCTACTTTGTAACATTTTTATAGTTCACTGTTTTATGTACGGTATATATAAATAAATAAAATACAGTAATGATTATTAAAAAGAAGTCACAAGAGACAACATTTTTGTCATGTAGCCCAACGGCTACTTTAAATCCTACATGGCATGCAGTAAAGCCGCAAATTCTGCTTACATGGCACATTAACAAATCTCTTTTTTTTTTTAAATGACTAACGGCTACTTTACCACCTTAACAATAATAATATTAGAAAACAAAAAGGGTCTAACGGCTATATTTCACTATGCAATTATGCATGCTGTCGGCTGACCCTAACACTATACTGTTATCATAAAAATCAATGAAGCAGGAAATTCACCATCAAACATACATGGCTTTATATTATTACAAAGAAGCACGGCCCGAGCTGATACATGCTAAGTACACATCAGAGACAATGGGACAAGAAGTAAATCCAGACAATTAGAATTATAAGTACAAGAAATAGAATGGTAGCACAAAACATACAAATAATACTATAAACTAGCGGTCAGGTCATATATCAAGTAACAATTCTTGTAAGGCTATTCTGTTACCTTACCGCGGATGTAGGCTTCTTCTTTTTCTTGCTTTGCTTGGGCAAAAGCATTGAAAATCGACCGAATCCAAGCTTGTTCCTTTTAGCAGGCAGCTGCTTTTGAGAACCCCCACAATCACTCTCCACCTTCCAAGCAGAAGATATGACAGCATTCTGTTTCCCAAGCATCTGACCCAATGAAACCTTCCGTTTAACGTTACTTTTCCCTGATTCAAACTCTTCGGTGATGAGCAGCTTCTGGCTAAGTATTTGCCCGATTGACAAGGTTGACTTTAACACGGGGGCTTTCGCATCACTTACTAGAGTAACACCATTCACATCAAGCACCCAAGAATCTCTCCTTCGGTTTGAAGGATAAGGATTCTTAAATTTGGTTGAGTTTTGTATGGAACGTCTTCGCTCTCCATGCTCAGATCTCCACTTCCGAAGAGCCTCCTCAACACCAAGCTTAGCCCTATTGGCAGCCTCAACTCTGTTCAAAGCATCTTCCAATGCCTGTTTAGAAGTTTCAACTTCGTCCATGGCTTCTTCTACCCTCTTCATAATATCCATTTTCGATACATTTGCCTCATCAACTTGAAGTGCTGCCTCAAGGGCTTTCATATTGCAAATTTCCTCAGCATCTTGAGCTTTGCTTTTTAAGGAAGAGTATTCTTCAAGAGTAAGGGTTATTTTTTCCGGGTTTTCCTCAGTAGTTGTTGAGTTCTCGCTCTGCTCTATAGCCTTGATCTCAGCAAGAGCAACAGCTTCAGCAGCCTTTGCTGCTAACTTCATTTTTCTAGCAGCAACCAATCTGATCTCGGCTGTCTTTACCTTAGCCTTTGTTTGTTCAATCTCTGACATGACCTTCATGACTTCAGACTTTGCAGTCTCTCCCTTCTTCTTGAAATCTTCTGCCTCATCGCTCAACCGTTGAAGCTCCGCTGCAATGTCCTTGCTACCGTTGTTAGCTCCCTTGGCATCTTCCAGCTTAGATTTTTTGTGGTTTATCTCTTCTTCAAGAGAAGAAACCTTCAATGTGTTCGATCTCATTCTTTCACGGGTTTTTTCCAAGGACATCCTTTCTCTCTCTATCTTCTTGTTGTAAGATTCCACAGATGCTTGAATTTCAGCAAGATCACTCGTTGTCTTGGTAAGGTTCAACTTAGCCTGTTTGAGTTCCATCAATATCAAACCCGGGGTTGATGATGGTACAAGGTTTGAACTTTCTGGAAGCTTCTGAGCTGAGAGATTAGGATTATTCTCCTTCTCTTCCTCCTCTTTTTCGTTCACAACCGATGGCTTCTCATCAACACTAACATTCACTTGGGCTTCAAATTCTTCTTTTTGTAGCTTTGACTTGAGTTCCTCAACAATCCTCTTGGTTGCTTCGAGTTCTTTTAAAACCTCAAACGTATCTTTTTCTTTCAAGATCAGCTCTTTCTCCAATTCGGTTGCTTGTTCTTCCACTTTTGCTACATCAATTTCCTCCACATCACCTGGCTATATTTTTTTAATTTAAAATAAAAAAAGTTAGAACTGTGTTTTCTTGTCAAAATCAGAAGAATGCACCAAGATTTGGCATATAGAAAATAGTAGAATAAAAAAAACCATTATACAATTCAGGTCAATAATATATCACTATTACATTTGATACCCCAACTACCTCCACACAGCAAATCGTATGATCCTATATATCATACCTATTTGGGCACTAATTGAACTTCGGCTTCCATATATTCTGGAATTCATTCAATGAGATATATGTCCAAAAGTCCAAAGTACTGGTTAAAATAACAGTGCTATATGCTAACAGTCTTTTTGATTTTTACCCATTTGTTGATTTTTACCCATTAACACACCAGTACACCACCCTTCAATTAATTTCAATAAGAGAAGCATTTCATCTACTCCCCACCCTAAGACATGATTTTTTTGAATTATATTTTGAATAATGATATATCGAATATCCAGATTTTCCATTACGTCTCAAAGCTAGAAAATGATGAAACACAACCATAGTATGACAATGTTCTTCCATCAATCAACTACCGTGTATGTCCTGCATCGACTGATGTAAACAGCCATACTACTAAGAGTCCTAAACAAATCCTTACCCTTTCACTTTTCGGCCATCCTGCCACCAGTAATCACTTTCCTCTTTATAGTAGCACCACCTAGTTCCACACTACCACTTTTAACTAGTATTTTCTACACACCACTCATTCCTATAATAATGTCTAACATGAATACATCTTAAAATCCAACCTCAATTGATTTTCTCTCAATATTATCATCATGAAGTATCGAACAGACTACATTCGTCATTTCTCCTCAAAGCTAGAAATTCCAAACATAAGATCATACTAAAATGAATCAATGTACTCCATAATCGATTAAATATGGATCCCACAAACTAATTTATAGGAATTCAAATGTACTCAACCAGGAAAATTAACCACTTTGAACATTTCAACCATCCAACCTAAAGAATTCACTTTCCTCCTTAATTGAAATTTTAAATACAATTAACTACTACACTAATGAACACTTTATTCCTTCACGTTTTCCATGACTAACATATTATAATTAAACTCCAACTATAAAAAAAGAGAAATTAATTACACAGTTACACCATAAACTCATCAATTATGTTACCACTTCATACTAAATTTGTATGATCACAAATTCATATATACCAAGACCCGGCTGGGTGGCCCTCATGACTTTAACCAGCTAAGCTAGCTCGTGTCGACAAAAATCCACATAAACAAACACATGGGAATACATAAATTTTTCTCAATCAAATTCTCGATCTTTCAATTTTAAACAAAAAAAAAAAAAAACCCATCAAAATTTAAATAAAACAAATTCACAACAAATCTTTAAAACAAAACTGAACAATAACAACTAAAAAAACAAAATTAGAGCTAAAATTTACCAGAAAAGAATGAGTGGATTTATGTAAATTGGAAACAGGCTTCCAAAATCCAAGCCCACCAAACTTAGTGACAGCTTCTTTAACAGACTCAAATGGTGCTGAAGTATCAATTTCACCTTTCAATTTTCCTGAATCCCCAAATCCTAGGGTTTCTTCGTCCCCCATTTTCAATCAATCAATCAAAAGAAACCCACAAAAAAAAATCCCCAAAATAAAATTGACCCTTTTGATTTTTTGACTTTAATTGCTGAAAAATTTATCTGGGGTCTTAATTTACTGTTGACTGAAGTAGAAAAAATCAAGAAAAAAGAAAAGAAAAACAGAGGAAAAATGTGAGTAGAAGGTTGTCGGGAGTGAAGGTTGAGGGACTTAGGGGTTTAAGGAAGTAATAAAAGTGGGGTTTGTTCGTTTGTTTTGTGTTGGCGTGGGGACAACGTTGATGGTCTTTTTAACGTTCGAGTTTTGGTTGGGGATTTTGTTGGGTTTTGTGCTTTTGAGTTTTTGATTTCAAGTTTGAGCATTTTTCTACTCCTTCCGTCCCTTTTTGATAGTTTTTTATGGGCAAATTTTAGTCCCAAAATATTCACCTTATTTGCTTTTTCCAACGACCATTAATATTAATTTTAACCAAAATTCCCTCCAATTTGCAACAATAGTTGTGCAAATTTAAATTTTCCATGTAAATTTTGCATTCTCATCTACTTTTATTGCTTTCTCTGTCTACTTTTTTGCATACCCAATGTCAATTTACTTTTTCAATATACTTTAAATATTCTTATTTGTGTTTATTAATTCCCGTGAAAGATTCCCATAAGGGACTATCGAAAGGGGACGGAGGGAGTATTATTTTTATGACTTCTTTTTGGTATACTATTTGGGAATCTTCTTTTGTCTCTCTCTTGGGAAGGAGAGGCTAACTTCAAGAAGATGGAGTGGTCTTTAGTAGGGGTGAGCAAAAAATCAGGGTACCCTGAATCGGAACCAGAATCTGTTACAAGAGGTTCCGAATCCGAGTAGCAAATTGGAGAACCTGTTGCAACAAGTTTTGGTTTAGGTTTTCAATTTTTTGGAACCGGAACCTGTAGGGTACCTTGTACCTGATAAAAGTATCACTTAATTTCAAATTATACACTAATTCTTACTCAATTTTTAAATAATAATAATCAAAATTACAATTATAAAAATATATATATTAAATTTGTTAGACAACTACTATTAGTTTGTCTTATTTGCAAGTTGTAAACATTATAAATTAGTGACCAACCAGTTTTTTATTAAAAAATCTGCGAAAAAGTTAGTGAGTGTTATGAAATAAAGATAAAGAGGAGAAAGTAAGGGAAAGAATCGATCTATGTTCTTATTCCTGAATGATGTAGGATATATATATATATATATATATATATATATATATATATATACATATGATACAATTAGGGTTTCCTTGTAGAATAATAAACCTAGTATATCTAACGTATTCTAGAATTATCATAATGGTATCATGGACATCCACTAAATACATATATTATATCTACCTCTTTTGTGTAAATTATTGTATACTACTTTGTAAATAACTAGTTAAAATTTGTAGTTCTTTATAAAATTTTGTTAAATCCGTGTGTTGCACGGGACTTAAGCTAGTATATTATATAACACTCCCCTTTGGATGACCATTATCGAATAGCATGCCTCGTTAAAACCATATTGGGAAAAACCAGATGGGATAAAAACCTAGTGAAGGAAAAAAATTACAACACTTTCGTAATACGCCTTGACATGCTGCCTCGTTAAAAACCTTATCAGGAAAACTCAATGTGGGACAAAACCATGGTTAAGGGAAAAAGAGTGCACGCGTATTTTCTCCCCCTGATGAATGCATAACTTGAGATCTTCCAATGTTATGATCAAATCCTTAGTAACTTCACACTTGTAGCTGAATAACATTCCTTGATAGTTGATCCACCCTGATATAATCAAACTTGAATCTTCCAATTTTCATTGTGAGGCATCTTCATTTTTCCATACTTGTGAGAACAATACCTATGTTGCGTTTACCACTACCTTATATGACATTTTTGTTTCAAGTTGTCTTACCATCAAAATTATGCCTACTTCTGGAGGACATAAAAATAGCTATTGACAATCAAATATTGATAATAATTTATGGCAACTCGTGATATCTTGATATCATTATCTAAGCTTATATGAATTAGTAATAACATAAGTAATTACTATGTAATATACTCATGGATGTTTCAAAAAAAAAAATGTACTATACTCATGGTTCTTCTGGACCATAAGAAGATTATTCTTACTATTATATATCTCATTACTATTCTTGTTTAGACATTTTGCATTTCATACGAGAGTTATCCAATGTGTACAAAATCGATTAAAGCTCACATGCTTAAACTTCAGGTTGATATCTCAATAACTTAGTCACCAATACTCTTCATGAGTTGATAACAATATCATCAACATTGTCATTTTTTAGAATATAGAATTTGAAGGGCTAGATTTTTTAGTACGTTGTATGTAAGTTCTTCGGGAACTTTTCATGCATGATACATAACATGAAATTGGCTCATCATCATATAAACTTTCATCACAATTATAAGCCCATCGGAGTTAAGTTCCTCTTGTAAGTCTTCATCATAATTATAAACTCGTCATACCACAAACATTCACATATAACGCATTTGTTGTTGTATAGAACTAGTACTAATGCATGCAATATGAGATGTAGAATTCATGATAAAATATTAAACAAAATATATATGTGAAGAATAATGCATCAAACTACATCCTATGCATACAATGAGTAATTCATAAATCTAAAACTCAAACATGTTCATAAATTAAAGACTCAAAAATGCAAACACTGAAATGTGGATTTCAGTAATCCATTTTTCTAATTGGACTACTAGTCCATGATAAACTTTTGATCATTAGCATTCATATTTCGTTGAACTTTTCATATTTCGTTGGACTTCTTGTCCATGATAAGCCTTTTGATTTAGTTTTATGTCAACATCAAAATGGACATATATTTCTGATCCCTTATTCAAAAGTCCATTCCTTCTGCATATGCATATTATATATCGGTTCCATCATATACCGGTATTTTCTCAAGATACAATTTTAATTTGTATGCTATTTTGACAATGATATCTGAATACATTTCTCATTGGTACCATTATAACTTTTTTTTTTTACATAATAGGTCATCTATTGTAATAATTATCTATACCATCTATCAAGGGTATTTCTCACATCATGGTATTAATATACTATAATTGTACTTTAAAAGTATCAACTGCACTATCTTGCCATATATCACATATTTATATTAGAACCGATCATACAATCTACACTTCAGGTGTAGTGATTTAAAGAAGACTTGGCAAGATCTATCTTAATGTATGCACGTAATATCATTATCACTATAATAAGTTGGCATGTAAATTTACAAAGTGTCATTAGAGGGATCAACTGATTATAATTTTATAATTTTGCCAACTTACTTCAATTATTCCCCCTAAGTTGGTAAAATATCTCAAATATTGGGGCAATTCATCACCAACTTAGAATATAATTTCATGTGCATCAAATTTCATCTCGTAGAATAATAATATATATTCAACAAATTTCTATCTCTTCTAGAGAATAATGAAATTTTGTATTCTTCTAGAGATCAATATAATAGAGGGTAATAAATTGTGCAGTTGCTAATTTCTTATTCTATTTCTTATGTGCTGACATACAATAGCCCCGAGAACTGTTATACAAATATAAACTTTCTTGTAATTTCACTAGGTGGTGATCTTTGGGATCACTAGATTAATTGATAGTATGATACTAGTTACTTAAAATTTCTACATATAACTTGTACGTGGTGAGCTAGCTTCTGGTCACCTAATATTTGTCAACATATAAATTATTGTAGTGAACTTCTGGTCACCAATTATTCAGAAAAATCAATATTTTATCTCTTGAACTTTTCTTTTAGCACAAACTATTAAAAATCACAATCAAAATATAGCTCAATCTCAATGTTATGTCTTGCCATTCAATTTATTTCATATATTTAACATGAGAGAGAGTAAGCACATTATTTTCTTTCATATTAAATGAAACTTCAGGTTTTCATAACGGGAATTTATTAAACCCCGGATGGCCTAATTATTAATA